>NC_143557.1:76775000-77115000 GCF_054136105.1 Typopeltis vanoorti
GGTATTCTTAGTAAGGAAATAAATAAATAAGTAAAAAAAAAAAAAAAAAATGTGTCCGAGCATCTTGAATATCATTCGACGCTTCGCATGTGAATTACTAACCTATTGGGATGTTGTAAGCAAATTCTAAAGGATGATTCGTCAGCTTTTCACTACACCAGTAAGGGATTTATATAGCGGGGCGTGTACTTCATATTTTTGTAAAGGTGTAACGTGCGCATTTTAAGGTCCAAAAACTATCCACATTACATTACATTCTATGGGAGGCAACTCGCTATCTAAAATACATGCGATGGTTTAGTGCTATAAAAACCTAACAGACAGCAACACTACCTTTCTCTGTGTATTGTGTGGAGGTTCGCGATTTTACGCGTTATTTCAGGACAGTCAATAATCTGTAATCTTGACGGCTACCGCATGGAGTTCGTTAATTTTTAATTCTTCTTACGAGATAGGTGGGTAAGGTTAGGAGCAGTTATGGAGCTTAATCATCTGCAACAGTGGCCAGTTTACAATGTCTCTGCGTTTTCTTTCCTTTCTTTTTTTTCTTATTTCTCATCCCCCCCCCCCCCTCTAGAGCCTCTCTCTCTCTAAAGATGATGATACTTGCTTCTCATCATAGGGAGGCTAGCAGCCTACGACATAGACTCTTTCTCTCTCTCTCTACACCAAATTGTTTCGTATAATGCTATTTCGAAAGCGTGGGTAGCGGTTATTTGATCATTTTTGGAACTGGTAATCTATTTCTTCGAGTTCTTGATTATCTTTTTACTTGTTCCCGCTTGTAGAGTACGAAAAAAATGGACGCCAATGTATATTGGTTATGGTTTAGATTGTCGATACAAGAGATTTCCACTTTTGAACATTTTAACTGCCTGTTTATTGTTTACTTAAATCACGGACGGGTAGGCTTTGATTTCAGAAGATCTATAAATGATGTATCGATGTTTTCGTCGTCTTCTTTGGTTAAATTCTTAGAAAACGTCATTGGATATTACGATAATCAATCATTGACTTCTTTAAACAGTGAAAAATGTAAATGAGTTAAACTCTAAATTTTAATGGTCATAAGAAATTATCATCATCATCATAAGAAATCATTATCATCATAAGAACACCTACAAGATTCAACAACTGCATCAACCAGTGGTTTTGTATGCGCATACACAGTGTACCAATAATTAACACATTTGTTTGCAAATATAATGTTTCATAAGGAAGTGCTCATGATCATGATCATCATAAACAGAAATCTTCAATCTATTGCTTGATGAGTGCCTCTCCATGTTTTTTTTTTTTTTTTTTTTTGTGTGGAAGAAGATATGAAGAGGCATTCTCATTGACCCGAACTTTGTTGTCCAGTTCTTGTTGTCTGTTCCGCCATTCTCTTTGTTCATCAGTTGTTAAGCATTCTCAATGAATCCTCTCCTGTCGAGCACCATTTACTGCGTTTTTATTATTCTTTCAATATTTGTTTCCTTGTTTGTGTTCCTTATCCATTTATTAGCCGTTTTTAAATTTAATTTGGTCACTTCATCCGTATTTTATTCCTAAAAGCTCTTTTGTTTTGTTTTGTTACGTCCAGTGTCTCCAAATGCGTTTTAGTTACGTTCCAAGTTCGCGTTAGAAAGACATTGTTGAGAGTACACACTTCTGCGTGTACTACAACAATAACTTCTGTTTATTGTTAAACTGACTATAAACATAACAATAAACTGACGATTGTTAGTAAGTTTATTGTTAAATGAAATCACAATTTGAATATTCACTTTATAATCTTTGAACAAAGTGAATATGCAAATGATGATTCTAGTATGGTAAATAATACAAAATTGATTATATTATAAAGTTTACTATAAAACAAATAACAAAATAAATAATAAAATATGTTGTTTTTAAATAGAATAAATCTATGAGGAGTGAGGAAATAGTATGAAAAAAGGGTACCCGCGTTAGCAACAAACAAAAAACACCCCGTAAAATTAATATAAGGAAAATGTGTAACTGAAATTAAGATATGAATAGAAGCAGACGATAACTCAACATAAAATTAATGTTAATATAAATTAACAAGATGTGTACATGCAAAAATTTTCAACTGTACTAACACTGTTAGTACAGTTGTGAATCCAGTTTTACTTTTAGGAAACCCATCAGATCTACTCGATTCTACTTAAGTAAGATTCACCGAAATATACTGGAGTTATTTATTATGAAATAAAAGTCCCAAACATTCCAAAATGATAAAAAAACTTTTTTTTTGTTTTTTTTATTATGATTGCTGTTATCTATAGTCTATATTTAGGAGTGCTGAGTTTATTTTTTATAAGAATTCTGCCCATTCATGCAAGGTTAATGACACGCAAGAAAAAACAGACATGGTAATTTTTTTTTTCTCGCTGCTTTAGGTCTAATAGTTAAAATATCGAATGGGTGCATATCGAAAACTAACATATTACAAAACTATTTCGAATATTGTTATCATAACGATAATATAATTTATATAATTAATATTTAGCATGCTTTTATTCGCTCAAATTGCTTTTAATATTTCTGAAAAGACTACATCTATTTCAAAGCAAAGATTTAAATATGAAAATTAAATTCACGTATAATGAGAATAAAATTCAATAAAACACATGAAAGTTGCAATTCTCCGAAACCAGATTGTCTATGAAAACACAAATAAACAAACCAAAAGAGGAAACACTCGGCGGTAGGGTTGTAATTGTAATATATATCGATATCTGAATTATTATTATAGATCTTTTTTATCCATGGGTTTAACTAAAATTCTTCATAAATTTTTAAGTTGTTGTATTTGTTATATTTTTAATTTTTGTTATATTGATCAAACATAGATACTTATTTTGTTTGTTTTATTAGATTTTTATATTTTTCATATTTCTGAATTTAAATATTCTGATTTTTATTATTCTTTAGAGATTATTCGTTTATTTCTGTTTGTTTTATATTTTTACCATTAATTTTTCTTCGTAGGTATTTAAATTACATTGTATTTTTTTATATTTGTCTGGCTTAGAGTTCCAATTTAAATCCTACTGATTCTTTTGTAATTATCACTCCCTTTGTTTCTTCTTCATATCTCCCCATTAAAATTATTTCATATTTGTGCAAGTTTAAATAACTGCCTTTAGATTTGTTGCTCGTAATACTGTCGTTTTCATATTTTCATATACCACCATGTTTTTTTTATATAATTTTTATATATTTTTTAAAATTCTGTTATCGGTCTATCCATAATTACATTATATAAAGAGAGACTTATAAGAAATCACTGAATTTGAATTATGATATTTTTAGATAGTATTACTTTTAAAACATATATTTCACCAGTTTATATTTTACTAATTTCTTCCATAAACATAGAATTAGATATAGAAATATAGACTCCCTTAATGTGAGCGATTCCAATTCTTTGACATTTTTGTGCAATTTTAAAGATAATTGAGAAATATTCCTTTAGCTTAAGAGAGAACCGTAAATGCACATATAAAAATCAAATTAATATTAATAATAGTTAAATCAACATAGAATATATTGTACTTGAATTATGTCATATATAACTATACATTGTGTGCAATAGTGTGAGCTCTGCACTCAATTTTTCTGAGTTGCTCAGTTAAAAATCAAACGTCAAGTTACTTACTAACCTGAAGGATTCTATGGGCAGCGGTTCGAATGGAACTTATCATCTGCAGATATGAACTGAACTATGGATGTGATGAACCAAGACTTCCATCTAAAGAGTAGCTCAATTATTTTATTTTATTTTATTTTTTTTGGGGGGGGGGAGATGGACCGAGTCCTTGATTCTTTATCCCTTCATCTGATTGAAGAGAATATATGTGTGTGGAGTGTTATTTAGCTATAAGCTCTAGTCATGACTTGGTAACGGCAATAGCTGAGCCTCAGTTAAAACTTCATTGGCATCGTTCCCTGGGTCTCTCTTCTCTTCTCTCCTAGCTGAATTAATTTTAACTCATCTTTAATTGTATAATTATATATATAGTCCTTATAAGGACTGGCTTAAAGGGGCGAAGCAAGAATGCTTTTCATCTTCCCCGTTATCTGTAGAGGACAGTGTAGGGATAAGGTGTTAATGTTGACCTATTAGAGCTCTGATCATGGCAGGAGAGTAACAGCAATAGCCGAGCCTCAGTTAGAACTTCATTGGCTACAGCATTGCCATCCACCACCCTCCAAGGGTATTAATCACCTCATCTCACGGTCGATTTTAGATCACCATCCAGCCTCCCAAAACTCTTGTATTATATATTATATATATATTATATTATATTATAATTAATTTTAACTCATCTTTAATTGTAATATTGGGAGAATAAAAATATAAAGGTGTGCAGTACAATTTAAAATTAATAAGATAAATTAGATAATAATGAAATATTTTTTAGAATTATAATTAAAATATATGAGGTACACTATTATTTCTAATAAAAACAAAATAAATTTTAAAAAATTAAGTAAAAGTAAAAAGTACATTTTTCATAAATAAACGCAGAAGAAATATTTCAGTCGTTTTTTTAGAAATATTTCAATTGTTATACAAAACTGTTAAATTTAATGAAAAATTGTCATTTATTGAAATCTAATAATAATAATAATAATAATAAAATGAATAAATTGGAAATCAGAGTGATTATTTTTCTAAATATTTATTACCATATTTGTGTATATGCCTTCTGTAAGTGTGTGGAAAGTTCATGGTTGATCTAGAAGGTAAGGACCTTTGAGGAACGCGTCTTTTCCCCATCTGTATTGTTGTGTGTATCGTGTAACCTACATTTGGCGCGTGTCTTTAAAAAAAGGAACCACCCTAGAAAGCTACAGGGGGATGAATGAAAGGAAAATATCCCGAACCGGAAAAAAGAAAGTTGGGATATTTCCCTCTATTGGGTCTTCCGTACGTTCTCGTTTGGTCGTTGACCCTCGTCGTTCATGAAACGAAATTATCGCATCTGTTCTAACGGAAGCGATTGGGAATAACGTATTAAGAAGGAAGTTTCATTCACCCCATCTGACTAGTTAGAGTTAGTTTTAAAAAGAGTTGATAGGAAAAATTTTCAATTTTATCCGTTAAAAAATTATCTATTTTATGAATATCAAAATAAATATATAGAAATTATTGTAAATAAATAGATAGAAATATTCCAAGAATAATAATATGATTTATTTATAATTTATTTATCATTTTTAATTTCAATTTTGCCCCAAATATAAAACTTCGCCTGAATACCTGCCATTATACTTTCTTAGGCCTAATTTTCGCCAGGGAAAAAAGCCGCTTACATAAAGAATTTTTTTTTTTTTTTTTAGGCAATAAATATAACATTTTCAAACAGAACACGATTCTTCTTTTGAATTTTTTGAATCACAAATCTCCTTAGGTGGGTGTCAACTTTACAAATAGCCCGTAGCACAACACGTATTTTGCATGTATGTGTTGTTTAGCAACGTGCATAATGAATTCATGACCTTCTACTTACCTGTTATGTTCCAGGCACGTTTTTTATCGCCTCTTATCTCTTTGTTTCCTGACACTGACCAAAAGACAAGAAGCAGCGTTACAAATACAAATATACGCGATCAGAATTTGCATATATTTTTGAAACATATGCCTTAGGTTATCTCTCTCTCTCTCTCTCTCGTGTATGTGTGTGTGTGTGTTTTCGTAAATTTGTCTTGTTTCGCACGACCCTTTCTATTCGATCTTACCTTTAGAATCAATTTCCTCTTTCTTTCCTTTTTTTCTAGCTCCTTCTTGCGATCCCTTTACATTTTACTGGGCTTCTTTTCTTTGCTATTCTCCGGACGTCTCCTTGTAAGACGAAGACAACCAAACTTGGAAAGGGAGAAAATATTTTATTCAAATAACTAGAGAAGGTATACGGCTATGTTTATGAAATCCATATGTGTCACCCATGTCGGTGTCGCAGTGAGCCGGGAGAGATACTCCTCTACCAACAAGAATGTTTTAGAGGGGGTTTTCTAATTTTTCAAGTTCTTTCGAAAACAAAGCTGTAGAATATTGTTTTCTCTGTCACAATCGGATAGACCGTGCCTTTAAAGAAAATCGGTACTATTGAAAACACAAGCCTATTAAGTAAGCATACATTTCGATGTTTTATTTTGTTTTCTTTTTGTTTCTGACAGCTTCTCATTTTAACAAATAGTCTACACTAGGAAGGCGTTGGTGATATGACAAGGTGTAAGACAAATGTATAATATATTTTTAGTTTGTTTGTCTATCTCAGTATCTTGGGATCCATCTTGGCTGTTTTTATACGTTACGGTATTTTTTTTTCCAATAGATAAATCTCATTAACTGTTTTTATAAAGGGAATTAAATAAGAATATACTAAACCAGTTTCCATGTGTTTTTTCCCAATCAGAAAAATGCGACATCTAGCGGAAGAAGTTTTATGTGAGTAACCTAATAAACAAAATTTAATTAAACTAACAAAATGCGCTAAATTATTGAAAATAAAATATTTTAGCTATAATAATAAAAAAAGAAAGATAACATAATTATAAAAATATTACGATAATAAAATCCAAAAGACTGAAAAAGAAAACACGTTCGTTGACCTCCTGTTATGATAATAGGCTGCATTTCACTCGTTTTGTTTCGTTATTAAAATAAACACTGATTATTGAATTACACAGCCAATAAAACCACGAAAATAAGCATCTGAAAATAGCGTAAGTCACTTTCATGCGATTATGAATCTCCTGCAAGAAAACAATGGAATAATTATTCAGTTTATTTATTTATTCAATCTGGCCATATGGAATGAACAATTAATTTTTCATAGTGGGCGATTCAATTGCAAGATTCATTCTAAGAAATAAAAAAAAATCGAAGTTTATTAATAAGTAGTTTGAAATAAATTTATTTTCTTTAACTAAAGTTTCATTTTTTAAAATTTTTTAAATAACAAAATTCTAAATGCAAAGTATATAATACACCATAAATATAATAATAAGAGCATACTCAAATAAAAATAGTAATCAGAGCGGAAAATAAACGAAAAACAGCGTTTTGTTAATGAGCAATTTGGTTTGATGATTTGATATTGTGTTAAGCTTGATAAAATTTTTATTTTATTGTTCTTTAATTTTTTTTTTTTTTTGTAATACGTTGGCTGATTTCCCAATGGGTGGAAGCAAAGCTAACTTTAGTCCTAATTTTTTTTTTGCAAATCATAAGGCAGCCAATATGAACTTGAGTCGCCATCCATAGGTGAGCTCATGGCTACTAACGATTCTTTTTTTTTTTCTCGCCAAAATTCTTTCATTATCTAAAATTTTAAACCGGAAACAATGTTCAATTTCATACTAGCAGCTAGAGCTCCCGATAAAAGTTTAGTCAATGGACTTTTCCATCATGTAGCTTATACGAAAGACAAATAAAATAAAAATATTTCTTCGTCAGTTATTACTTTTTTATAATATAAAAATGCGAAAACCACCAATAACGTTACACTTCCTTCAACATGGCCTTATATCGGTTAGACTTACAATGAAATTGCCAAAGGTAGTGACACAAAAATAGTTTTTTGGGGAGGGGGAGGATAAAGCTGAAAAACGATTACATTAAAGCAGTGTTACTCTTTCAGCATGAAGATATTCCCAAATGTCTGCGTAGAACAACAGAAAGTTATAACACTAGTTTCTGCACCTACTCTTGAAACTAGACATAGCTTCACAGTAGGATAATAAAAGGATTCTTACAATTTTTTACCATAACAGCAAAAGGTTAAATTTCTTTATAGAAAACCTGCAGGAAACATCTGCTATAAACCCTTTTTTTTTTCAATCTGGAATGATTGCCTTTATACGCTATTGGACGATACTGCGCTGGAAGCTGAGAACTAAAAAGTATTTCCATTCCAAGAGAGAGATTAAGTTGCACATCTCAGTAATAGTTTCGCTACAACTCTTTAAAATGGAACGCTCGGGTAAAATTTGTGTCTTAAAGAGATATGTGGTCGTTAAATTTTCTTATTCCACCGAGGTGAGTGAAATTAAGTCTATATGCCTTAAACTTCTGACGTATGATTTCAGTATTCGTTCATATGGCCATGATGATAGTCAATGATGGTCGAAAACAAAGATGGTAGCCAATAATTGCACGCTATTTAAATTCATTCTACTGAATTTAAATAAATAAATAAATAGCATAAAATACAATTAATGCAATCGTTACGATTAGCCGTATAATTAATATTAAAGTTTTCATTTAAATGGAATACTGCAGGAATAGCATTCACCAATAGTTAATCCTGAAGGAATAATATGACGACGAATACCAAAAAAAAAAAAAAAAAACTTTCAGAGACTGAACAGACTAGACTGTCCACTTTCGTATGCCAATAGGGAATCTAAAGCATAAAACTCAAGATACGATTGGTACATCAGTATAAAGAAAACAAAAATCAGATACAAGAACTGAAATTCTACATTTAATCCAGCTGATCACAAAAGTTATATCTTATCATAGCATATATATAATGCAAATTTTAATGCATATCAGACTAAGCAATTGGATGAATTCTTGTTTCGAAATACAGGCACTAGAGGAAATAAAATGGATGCATATTCCCCCAATGATACTGAATGAACCTTTCAATGAAATAATTTTTGAAGATATAAATTTTGTAATATTAATATTAATTAGTATGTTAGATAAGCCGTTGAATTACATTAAAGAATAATTTAGAATTGTAATTTAATATATTTGTTATCATTTAATGATAAATATTAGAATCCCTATTTGTTATCAAGGGAAGTGTTGTATATTGAAACAACAAAAAGGGTTTCATCAAAGGCTATTATTAGGGAATAAAATTCCTGTTACTTTTTATATAATTTTTTTCCGCATCTTTCGGCTTCAAATAACATTGCGTGCCTCATTTGAGTACTTTTTTTTGTTGAAAATGTTATCCTGTTATTATTATAACGGCTATTATTTATATAATTGGTCAGAAGTGGACTGTCAAATATTGCATGCCTTCGTAAGTACCGATTTATACAGCATAAGGCCTAGCCAATAAAAAACAGTACAATTTACGTATAAATTTAAGCTTTATTTCATGAAATTATACAAATATAGTTCAAAATTTATGTAAATTTATGTTTTAGAAGTTGCGGTTATATTCCTAGTGCATAAAAAAAAAGAATAAGACAGAAAGATCTATTTGGAAAAATTTCTCCAAAAAGTTTTTGATGCTAATTTAAAATATTATGATAGCGATATGTCAGCACTATGAGAATCTAAGGCTATGTGGAAATATAGTTATTATTTTGGGATTACCTCGTTCGTATATCTCTGTATCTAGTGGACTTGCTCTTATGGCAGTAGATGTCTGCATTTCTTAAAGATTGCTTCGATAGAAATAAAAAAAAAAAAAAAAAAAAGATTCGCCTAAGTTAGGATGGAGATGAGGAAGAGCAGAGTGAGTTGGAAGCAGTATAATGACCTGCAGAAGTTCTAAGGGTGAAAGACAGCTGCCGTCGGTCGATACGTGCAACGCCTTATCTTGCAGCAAAGGGCGTCATTAGCAGGGCTACGTAAATTTACCTGGTTTTTTCACCGAATGCCAGAAAAGACTAGTAGAAAAACAAACGTTGCGCGTGCATCATATTCTTACATGGCGACGGATACTTTTCTCTCTGAGATCCAACTAGAAGCAATTTATAGTTTCGCCTGAAAATCATATTCCCACCAAGCATTCTAGGCTATATACATAATTAGGGTTCTTTGAGTAACGTTGTTTTTCCATTTGCACTGCTGTGCTAGGAGAATGGTTTTGTAGAAAATGGGATTTTATAACGAAATCAAATGGTAAACAATCTTGAAATAGATAGTTCTTTTACGCTTGTGAATCAATCAAACGGGGAATTTTCTGTACTGCAAAACACGTTAATATATTAATATTTCTATAGTATAGTTTCAGTTTGAAAATAAAACTTTATTTAATATTATATTTTAAATAAAATATTAAAAGTAAGTTAGATTGTAAGAAGAAAATTCTGAGTAATTCAATTTAACGCGAATAAACCATATAATTTTATATATAAGTTAATTATAAATTAAAAATATTCAAAGTTACTAATTATCAATTTCAATTGCAAATATAACTATGTAAGCCGAATTTTGATTTATAAATAAATGTATTTATTTAAATAAAATAAAAATTTATACTGCATTTGTAGGTGCATTTATCTAAATAAATATTGTATATCTAAATACATATACGTATAAATGAATATAAATAAACGTATTAATTATGTAAATATACATATTTATTTGCAATCGAATTAGTATTCCGAGTAATTTATATATTTTAAGAATAACTTATACATAAATTTATGTGTTGTATTCAGAGTTTTATTTTTATAATCTAAAAAAAAATCTAATTACTCAAAAAACTAAAAGCATTCAGATATAATAATAAATCAATGAAAAATAAATAAGTTTTACATATGTTATAAATATTGAATTAAATGTTAAATAAATAACTGCAGAATGACGCATTAGAAGATTTTTTGAAGTTTCAATTAAATTTGTCATTCTTCACTACTGAAATAATTTTGTGAAAGGGGTCATAAAAGCTGCATGACTTAGGTAGGAAAAAAAAAAATCCTTTTTCAGATTATGTAGTCGGTTTTTGGTCGTCACATGTTTTTTCCTCATGCCATGAGTGGGCTAGCGTGTCGCCTATCTGCTTGTGGTTAGACATAATCAGCTGTTTGAAGAGACTGTTCCCTGACATTCTGTCACCAAAAGTGTATCATTTGTTCCTCAGCCTACGTCCTTTAAAATTCCTCGCTTCGCTTTTTATTTTTTCATTTAACTTGTCAGAAATCCCATCTTTGAAGTATCCACTCCCTTCCTCTCTCTTATCTGGGTATCGATGTTATTGTTCATAGCATATCACGCAGCAAAATATCGCTGTTGATAACTTCTTACGTAGTTTACTTTTTGATGTTCGCTTTTCGGTAACCTTCACCAACTCTTCATTGCACTTTGTGATTTATTCCACAGTTTGTAAACAGCTTTTTGGTGTTCTTCAATAATCTTTACAGTGATTGCAAGAAAAAGTACTTTTTTTTTTGTTGTTGTTGTTTAATCTGAAATACATGTTATGGCTTAAAATACTGTTATTTAATTGATGCATGAAAATTGTTATGAAAACCAAAAATACTCCTTATAAGGACTGGGTTAAAGGGGCGAAGCAAGAATGCTTTTCATCTTCCCCGTTATCTGTAGAGGACAGTGTAGGGATAAGGTGCTATTGAGCTATTAAAGCTGTGATCATGGCAGGAGAGTAACAGCAATAGCCGAGCCTCAGTTAGAACTTCATTACAGTATTGCCATCCATTACCTTCCAAGGGTATTAATTCATCATCTCCATTCTAATCCAAAAAATTCCTAAAATCTTTAAATCTTTATATTCTTTTTATAATAAATTATTCAAGGTAAAAATCCACACACTTTCATAATTTTCTTAATAACATATGTATTGTAAATCCAACTATACAGCCATAATCTTATATCAAAAATTTAAAACAGTTTTATTATTCTTATTATAGAAGAAATTTCTATGAATGTTCATTATAGAAGGAATTTATATAATACAAGCTTATACATATAAAAAACTAGATGTGACGTCATGCTTCTATGACATCACATCTACTTTACTGCGCATGTCGAAGGTTTAGACTACTGATATGAACTTTTGAACAAGGCTCCATACTAGGTAAATACTTTGTCATAATAATCATACAAGTTAATATAAAATTCAAATATACATGCTTCTGTTCTTGATCACGTAATTACATAGTGATTATGCAGTAAAAATAAAATAAAATAAAGAAAAAATAAACCGGAAAGGAGATATTATACTGTTTATATGGTCAGTAGATTTTGATTTTTGTCAAATTATTCTCAACAATATAATCTATTTTTTAAGGCTTTTAGATTACTCTTCCCTATTTTGTCAGTAAAATATTAAAAAAAAAACACTACTTTAAAACTGAGATTATAATGAGATACTTTGCGTAACTTTGAAAAACTGTGATAAATTAAAAATTAGCAAAATTTTCCGGAACGAATGTAGTATCACATCTAAAGATGAATATAATCTTGATTCTGTATAGCATTTACAAAGGAAGAAATTTATTCAGAATTTATTGGGCACATAGAAAGTATGATTTGAATATACTCCAATATGTCTTATGTATAACACTGGTTTAATTGGTCCAGTTTTAAACCAAAAGTGGAATTATAAAATTCCACTTTTTTTAGAACTTAGCCAAAGAAGTTCTAAAAAAAGTGGAATTTTATAATTTTTTTTAAACATATCAAAGTTTATGAAAATCAACTCATTTGTACTCAGTTTGGTACAAATTCCAATTCCATAGATTTGTCCAATAAGAATGATTCTAAATTATGCTTACATATACACAGTTTTAAACAATCCTAATGAAATGGGTAAACAGTATTTATTCGTCAATATGCCTAATATAATCATTTTTTAATTATACAGTCAGCCGCAGTGGTTCTATCATATGTTCATAGACTGTTATAGAAACTTACTTTGATATGAGCTTTTAAGGCCTTTGTGTGTGTGTGTGTGAGAGAGAGAGAGAGAGAGAGAGAGAGAGAGAGAGAGAGAGAGAGAGAGAGAGAGAGAGAGAGAGAGAGAGAGAGAGAGAAATTTAAATCAAAAATAGAATTTAATTTTATTATAAATGCTAATATAATACCAGCGGACGAATTCGTTTCTCTAACCCAGCGCTTTTCTTCCCTGATTTCAAATATTTCCAGAAGACCGGATGTTCTACTCAACTTCCGGAAATTCATATGCATTTGAGCTGAAATTTTTTTTTTTTTTTTAAATTGCAGATGTTTAACAGTAAGGACTTTCTTTCTTTTTCTTTTTTTAAAATAAATTTTCCAAGATTTTTCGAATGTTTCTTACACATTCCATTAATTTCATATATTCCATTACAGTAATGTACTTATACTTTTTTGTGTGTGTGTGTGTGTGCAATTGACTTGGTTCATTGTAGAATTTCTAGAGTAAAAAAGTAATTAGTATCAATATGGTCTAGATATGGATCGCTTTTATGACGGCTACATTTTTTTTTTTTTTTCATATCGCGGTAAGAAGCTGTTACACTATACTAGGTGACAGCTCCAAGTTCAAGGTGACAGTACTTGAACCTACTGTGTTGCGTGTGGGGAAAGAAATCATCCCCCGTACCTGGAGGGGTATTCATATTAACTATTTCATCTGTGATGAAATAGTTAATATGAATATTAATATAATTGATAGCATAATTATCATGTAGATGAAGAAATAAAACGATTCCATCTTGCTCATTTAAATATACCATGAAGAAACAATATGTTCGATGGCCTGCATTAAACTTGCTTCATTTACTTAGTAAATAATGATTAAAGCGAATGATATTTTAATCCAATATAAACGGGCTGTCATTGTTTAAAACTTGCGCTATTGTTAATTTTTTAAACTTCACTTACATTTCAGAATCATGCGTGCTATTGTTATATTGTTTAGAATTAACCTGAGGTATTACATTTCTGTTTGGAATTACTTTATGGTTGGTTAGAATTAACCACGTGATTACCTCAGTCATTGTTTGAAACAAAACTGTGTTGGCTTCGAGAAATAACAAATACTACGCATTGTTTATGATTTTTGAATGATGCAGATCGCTTATTTTTATTATTCTAATGAACACTTCTGTTATTTTACTGAGAACAGATATTGATTTCCATTTTGAAGTTGAAATATTATCAACAATTCCTGAACATTCATAAATATACGATTTCTCGCTAAATTCGTTTAAGTCTCAAATATCAAGTTTATAGTGAAGTTCCTTTTTCTCTTGCCTAAAACTACAGGCCGTAATATATTGTACGTCGTCTTGGGCAACTAGAAGAAATAAATGGAACAACAGCAGATAGAAAATAGAAAACACATCATTTGACTTCGCTTCGGATGAACTGAAACAAGCCGACAGAAGAAATAATTTTAATACATAACAATGAGTTCTTCAATCGATTTTTTTTTTTGTCCGAAACTATATTCCGCAATCCACTGCGAGTTTTTCGAACTTCTGATAAAATATACACTCTAGTTGCAAATGCGTAATTTCCATAACAACAAGATATTTCCCCCCGTGTCAAATATGGATATGACAGTTTTAATATGGACACATCCTCTCTTTTGCATGACACTCTATGATTGTTCCTGCTTCAAGCGCTATCGAAAAAAATTACATATTATCACGTTGTGTATTCGACTTTTCCTTAAAAATTTATTTTGAATATTAAAAATCATAAAATAAAATTTTAAGTATATAATAGAATTTTATCTTTAATATTTCTATAGAATCACTAATATCAAGTAAATATATTTAAAATTGTTTTTAAAAATATTTTAAAATTCATACACCAATTCATAAAATACTTACAATCTCTATTAGTAGTGTTCTTTTTTACGTTTTATATTTATTTTAATAATTACTAATTGTATGAACGGCCGAAGGCTTCAATTCGGCGACATATGCCAATGAAGTTCTAACTGAGGCTCCGCTATTGCTAACACGAGTACGCTCTCTTAAGATTTTTTTTTCCTTAAGGGAGCAATTTGAGTCTCCGGGGAAGGTGTTCTCCGGCACGGCCCGCTGAGGGGCTTTGTCGGCGAATGCTTTTCTTCGGATTTTGAGCGGTTCTGCTCGGCGGTGATAGGTGGAAGGCCATTACTGAGTGGAGCCACCACTGAGATGGACGGTCTTTCGCCCACGATTGAGTGGTCAAAACTTACATCTTAATTACAATTCTCATAGAAGGGATGTAAGTTCTGTTTGCTACAAACTTGGTATTAACTAGGTCTACCTACTCTCCGATGAGACCTCAATAAAGGTTGAAACCGGTCTGGGTAGTGACCTCCCATAATGTGAACTTAGCTCCTAGGAGCTAAGTTCACATTATGGGTAAATACCAAGAATAGTAATCGGAGCTTGCTCCACCCTTACTATGAGTTGCCTCAGTTTGAACTACCAAATGGGTCAGGTGTTGCACTATCCAGGTATTTGCTTACGCTTGGAATCGCCGAACTTTATATAGTTTCTATATTCGGCATGAAACTCTTTGAGTTTCTTATTCGGCTAAGAAACATTTAGGATATAATATAATATCCCTTAACTTAAATATGTTATTTTAATATCGATAGTTACAGTAGGCTCCCGTATCTGCGAGGTTTGGTTCCATCGTCTTCCGTGGATAGTAGCGAACCCTATATATACTATATTTTTTCCTATACATAAATACCTATGACAAAGTTAAATTTCTAAATTAAAAAACAGTAAGAGATTAACAACAATAACTAATAATAAAACAGAACAATTATAACAACACACTGTAATAAAGTTATGTGAATGGAATCTTAGTAACCTCAGATGTGTGTAACTTTCTCCACCTTTGCAACGAGTTGCCCTGGTATTGGACAATCTCTGCGATCAGCCGAACTGTCTATTACTAAAAGAAAGAGCCATACGGCTTCATTTAAAATGAAGCCGTATGTAATTTTACATCGCCCTACGGGCGATGTAAAATTACATAAGCAAAGTGGATATTAGATCCAACATTATTTCAAAGCCGAATGTTTATAGAGACTATGAAAGTTTCGTAAGTTGACCTTTCGTATGTTAATATCTTCGGACCGGGGTTGACCGCGGATACCGGGTCCTACTGTATTTATATTTCATGTATGGTTTATTTCGCATTTATAAATATTTCTATTTTGAAAATATAGTTTTATTATTGTATCTTTTATTTAGTATCTATATCTTTGTATATATATTTATTAATTACTTTTGACCTACAAAGCATCATGAGTTCAACTAGAGTAGTACTAACTAGTTCCACGAATACTCATTCATATAGGAGCACACGCAATATTACCACATTTATACAGTATATAGTAATATATACATACATATATATATATATATATATATATATATATATATATATATATATATATATATATATATATATATATATATATAGTTTAAAATATTATTTATTGCATTTTATTCATTATTTAAAACTGCTATATTATATTTTCATCATCAGTGGTTCTAATAGATCCTTAAGGGTCCAAAACCTTTATATTCGTTATATTTAAAACTGCTGTATTATTTGTCTATTTAAACTTTCCATCATCAGTGGTTCTAATAGATAGATCCTTAAGGGCCCACAACCTTGAATATTCCAAAGTCAGCATTGGATTGGAATCCATTTACGTATTCCGTATAAAACGGGAAGCAAACCTCCAGTCTCAAATTTTAGTCCTTATAAGGACTGGCTTAAAGGGGCGAAGCAAGAATGCTTTTCATCTTCCCCGTTATCTGTAGAGGACAGTGTAGGAATAATGTGTTATTGAGCTATTAAAGCTCTGATCATGGCAGGAGGGTAACAGAAATAGCCGAGCCTCAGTTAGAACTTCATTGGCTACAGCATTGCCATATTTAAAGGTAAAGCCGTCTCTAAAAATTCAGACGATCCCTAGGCCACTCAATCGTGGGCGAAGAACCGTCCATCTCAGCGTTGGCTCCACTCAGATGGCCTTCCACCTCCACCGAGCATAACCGCTCATATTCCGAAGAAAAGCATTCACTGACAAAGCCCCTCACCGGAGAACACTTTCCCCGGAGACTCAAATTGCTCCCTTAAGGCAAAACACCTTAAGAGAGCGAACTCAAAACTCTCGAATCTCAGCGCCCCTGGGGGGTAACAGCAACAGCCGAACCTCAGTTAAACTTCATTGGTACAGCACTGCCATCCACTACCCTCCAAGGGTATTAATCACCCACACTCACAAGCCTCAAATCCTTATATAAGGACTGGCTTAAAGGGGCGAAGTAAGAATGCTTTTCATCTTCCCCGTTATCTGTAGAGGACAGTGTAGGGATAAGGTGTTATTGAGCTATTAAAGCTCTGATCATGGCAGGAAGGCAACAGCAGTAGTCGAGCCTCAGTTAGAACTTCATTGGCTACGGCATTGCCATCCATTACCCTCCAAGAGTATTAATCATCACGGTCGGTTAATCAAGATCACATCCATTTCCAAATATCTAGTCTCTTAAAAGAACTGGGCGATGGACTGAGTCCTTGACTCTTTATCCCGTCATCTGAATGAAGAAAATCTGTGTGGATGGGGTGTTATTGAGCTAAAAAGCTCTAGTCATGGCTGGGTAACGGCAATAACCGAGCCTCAGCTAAAACTTCATTGGCTACAGCATTGCCATTTGTTACCCTGATTAGTAAGTAAAGGGTAAAATCTCAAAAAATCGGACGATCTCTAGGCCACTCCATAGTGGGCGAAAGACCGTCCATATCTCAGCGTTGGTTCCACTCAGTGACGGGCTCCCCGACCACTGAGCAGAACCACTCAAATTCCGAGGAAAATAATTCACCGACAAAGCCCCTCAGCGGGCCGTGCCGGAGAACACCTTCCCCGGAGACTCAAAGTGCTCCCTTAAGGCAAAAACCTTAAGAGAGCGAACTCAAAAACTCATCACCCAGGATAACAGCAACAGCCGAACCTCAGTTAACTTCCTTGGTTCAGCATTGCCATTTGTTACCCTGGAAGTCCTAAGAAGGACTGTATTTAGAAGTTAGAAGTTTTCATCTAGTCTCAAATGAGAAACAAAACTCTATATACACATTTCATTACAAAATGAAAATGGTGTAGCAAGATATTTTAATATAATATTATATATATATATATATATATATATATATATATATATATATATATAATGAAGTGTCAGGGTGACTCAGATTCAGCAGATAGAGTGTGATAGTGAAAGAGGCTTCTGATGACCAGTTTTGGTTGTTGACAGCCGGGTACTTCTAAAACGGTTGTTTCACTTTTCACTCATTAAAGAAAAAGTCAAAATATACTTAAAAAAAACACCCTAAAACCACAGTAAATGGAATAAAAAAAATTAAAGATTGTTTAAAAAACAATAAAACAGATAAAAGGAATAAAATAAACTTTGGGAGCTTGCATATCCGACTTAAAGCAAGCGAGGACCTGGCCTTTGCAACAAAGAAATCTTATAAAACCCAGACGAATTTATTATAGAATAAATTATATTTTGAGCGATATACAAAATAAAATGGTGTAGCAAGATATTTTAATTAACTTTTAGATATAATTAATTTTATTGAAATATTTTCTAAATTAAGTACAATATTATATTTTACGAAATTTATATTTTATTTTATTTTATTCAATATTTAACATAAAATTACACAGTTATTGAAACGGTGACAAAAAAAAGGAAATATAATATCATCCCTTATAATACTCTAAGAGTTTCTTTGGTTTATTGGAAATAAAACCAAAGTCTTTTAAGTACTGTAATAAGAGTTTCTTACAGAAAAATTTTCAGGGTTCATACTCATCAATTTTTAGGGGACTGCCGAAGTTTATTATTTTTTTTATCTGTTTTTATTTTATTTATTTAGTTACTTTTGTAAACTCTCTTATTTTATACATTGAAATTTTCAGTGTCGAAATAATATTTTCATAGAAAATAACTCCACTTTTCCTGAATATATCCTAATTTGTTCTCAGATACACCAGATATAAAGGGAAGATCAGTGTAGAATTACATACGCTTCTGTTGTTTCGTTTTGAATTATGGCATAAGTAGTAACTAAATCTATGTTATGTCAATTAATTACGTGGTTCTTTTTTCGGTCTGCTTGTTTTGTGGAATAATAATAAAAAAAAGTGCATAGGCTCACATCAGATATATAAAAAAAAAACAGGAAGGTTAGTTAACAGAAGGTGTGATTTCGAGACTATCGGTAGTTTATTAAAATTAACGATCAGACAACTAAAATCACGAGGAGAATGCAATGTCTCTAAATTAACTGTTAACTGGTCAGTTGTCTGTTGATTTTGTAGCAGAAAAACGGCACCTTTTTTGTGATTGGCTAACTTTGCTTCAGTTATATGTAAACAGTTTGTTTTTCTCGTTCTTGACGGGTTCATACCTGACTATTTTCACCTCAAAAAATACATCTGTTTATTCGACCGCTACGAAGAAGACATGGCAAATTATGAGAATCATTATTAAAATCTTCTCACCAGCTTGATACAGGAAGGCTTCAAACCATCCCTGTGAAAATATTATCATGGCTTAGTTTAGACTGAATTACAATCAAAGCCCCTAAGATCATAAAAAAAATTTCACATTTGACGTCCGAAGATGCTGTATGGTCACTGCCGTACCTTACATGGTTTTGGCAATGATGTCTTCTGCTATAATAGGTGATAGGGTCGCAGATTTCCTTTCCTTCCACACAAAGTTTGTTGGACAATCACAAACATCCATGCCCACACTGGGATTCGAACCCGCAGTTTCTTGGCTGGAGAGCGGACACCCTAACCACTCGGTCAACCAGACCGGCCCTAAGATTATGTATGTGCTAGATGCGTATGTACTTTTCGCCCGTTTTTTTCCCTCTTTTGTGGGAAGAAACAAATAAATTTCTGCCACTTTCCTTTGTATGAGACCGACTAAGTCACCTTTAACTGAAAAACACTTATAATGGTTTCTCACTTCGAAGACGAAGGTCAAACTCAGATCCTTTATAAGGTAAAATGTAGCGACCTTCTCGCAACTAAGTTATATAGAATCCTCTTATCATGAAATAAATACAGATCCTACAAAGAAAGCACGCGTAATGAAACCTACTTTTGACCTTCAGAAATAATTCCGAATTAGAAAAAGCTTATTTCTAAAGTTATTTGTTTCAATGAAACAAACCTACGCTGTGGAGCCAGTTTCAGTCATAGACTTTACACTTTATTATACAACTCATTCATTTAAATACTAATCCAATATCTTAGACTTCCTTGTTTACTTTATTTTATTTATTATTTATGTAAGAGGAGGAAAACCAAAAATTATAAGATGGGATGTAATAATGATGACTGTACATTAGCATTATATCCTCTATGCTTGAAAATATTATGTTAACTTTTCGGCAGCTGTTATAAAGTCAATCTAACTATAGGAATAATTTTCGTATATTATAGTATTATTTTGATACGAATCGTACTTACGTTAGGCTGCCAACCTAAGTATATATATATATACACTTAGTTTTGATATACATATATATCAAAACAGGCACACTTTATAGGAGGATTAAAATTCAGGTTTCCGATTTTAAATTTGGCATCAGATTATTTAGAATAAAGAGGTGTACTCAACAAAAACAACATCGTGTTAACAATCCATGTAACGGAGACTAGTTTCCAATTCTTGTGAAGAATTAGAAACACCCATTGTTGCAGACTCATTGTTATTCGACTTTGCATTGTCAACATGTTTACCATTGTGTAGTTGTCTTAATAATACTCTAAGAAATGGAATTGCAATTATTTCGTCTGAGAAGTAGTTCTTAACCCAAAATTATTACACGAAATATGTGAAAGGAATTGTCTCACCTGTGCGCGTGATGAGTGATGACTAACATGGTAATTTAAGTGTAATTTAATCCACATTATTTAAAGAAACTATTTTAATAAATATAGTACAATTATCTTATTATCTTAAAGACACGATGAAAGGAAAATTAAGGTTTCCGAAATATACAAACATGCTGAAATATGTTTCAAATAGATTTCGGTACCTTCTTGTAGTCTATTGCTGTAGCGTACGAGTACTTGAATCATAAAGATTATTTGAATAATCTTTATGATTATTCAAATAAGAAATAAGTAAAAACAGTTATCAGTATTATTGTTAAATAGAATAAAATCTAACAAAAATAATTACAAAAGTCTATACTTACATTCTGGAGTAGATTTATTAAGGTCTTCATGGGACTTTCTCCTTATTATGAAGAACTCAACTAAATCTTTAAGATGTACAAGGAAATAAGAAAAAAGATCCAAGGCCAAAAGTGCTGGTCCACTTGTTTATGTTTACAACACTTACGTTATTTAATGATTGTTATTTATCATTAAATAAAGACGTGATTTATCTAACTCAGCCGAAGAAAGAGGGAGAGAATGTAAATAACCTATAAAATTAACCTTTCTTGATGAAGTGCAACGTTTTTGAAATATTAAATAGGGGTAGTATAGGTCTTATTCTACTAAGATGCAAATCAGCCAAGAAAGATTATACCGGGTTCCAAACGAAATTCAGAAACGCCAGTGTTTCTGAATTACTAACAGTATTCCCAGTGTTTTAATTACTAACCAAGAAATAAAAGTGTTCTTGAACGAGCAAGTTGTATTGTCTATTACATGAGGAAAGCTTGAAAGTGTAATTGATTATTATAAATATTCAATGATTAGTTTGCTTAATCCTAGATGAATCAGATCAGATCGAATTATTGTTTAACTATTTCTAAATAATAGTGAATGTTCGAACACTGAAAGGAATATTTATGATGGTAACATAATAATCAAAATTGGTTTGTATTATATCAATCCAAGGTTTGTATGTGGATCAGACCATAATCACCATTAGTTGTTATGTTAAGCAGTTCATAATCAAAATTGGGTGTATGTTGATAAGTTTACTGCTCCACATAACAACCACTTCGTATCAAAATTGATTCATATGAATATTGAGTCATAGGATTCTGTGTATATGACAAATCTCCTACATTAGACATCCAACAATGGATGGAGTATTATTTTGTACAAAATACTTATATTATTGCCATATTGTTTTCTCCTGATTCTGATATAGACATATTTCATCGGAAAGTTTTTTGCTATAATGCATATTTCATTGTGCTGAAAGAATAATACGTTAGATTTAGTAGAGAAAAATACGAGGGCTGTACGTTGTTGTAATTTGGAACCGTGGATCTCTGTGTTATAATGAGTGTCTAATAAATCTGAAGTGTCGTTCAACATCATCAAAAAAAAGTTCTAAAATTAACCATCTCATTTCATTCTGGATAGGAAAGGAGGACAGCTGTTAAAATGTGTAAGATTATATTCAAAACTGAACTGTC
The DNA here is from genome assembly GCF_054136105.1 of Typopeltis vanoorti. NCBI lineage: Eukaryota > Metazoa > Arthropoda > Arachnida > Uropygi > Thelyphonidae > Typopeltis > Typopeltis vanoorti. Next base: position 76,797,148 of record NC_143557.1, read on the forward strand.
GTGTTTTTTCTCCCTCTTTGTGTTTACAAGAAATTGTACCGCATGCTCTTTCCACACACACACGAGGCGACATAATTAGCTTCAGAGCGAAGCAAATGTTTCAAATAAACGTCATCGGAGATACCTTTTTCAGGAAACAGCATCCGCCTTCTAGAAGTGTGAAGAATAGACGGGCGCCTCGCTCCAGGTAGACTCGGTGAATAGTCCCGTCTTTGTGTGGGCCACGAGCTGCACGTGGTAGACGGTAGATAATGAAACAGTCGGATACGAGGATGGGGGGGGGGAAAGAAAAGTTCTTTTCTTAGACGAAGGTGAAAGTACTTCATCCTTCCTTTCTCCCCCCCCTCTCCTCTTCTGTAACCCTCCCTAGTTTCGTAATTCCGGGTGAATGTCCCGCACCCACTCATTGAAGCAAATTTTCATCTGTGCTCTACATACAGGAAGTTTAATATATATTTTTGCTTTTTAAATTTGCAAATTTACATTAATTTAGCAATAATAATTAAAAACATGTTCGTTTTATTGATTCTCTTTGTTGACTAAAAACAAACGATAACTAAACCGGAACTTGATTTAGAATGTGGAAAGTATTGTTGACATGTTGCAGCTTAATTGTTAGACGTTTTAACATTTTTGCTGCTTAACAGAATGCGTCTTTTGGTTCATTTTTTAAATGATTACAAACTGTGTGGCTTTATCAAGAAGTATACTGCTTATAGTTAGTGTTAGCAGTTTAATACAATATATGTAAAATATGAAAATCAGGAGTCATCAGATGTTTTATATAAATTATAACCCAAATAAATGAAACCAAGGCTAATTTGAGTAAATAAAGGGTCATTGAATGTTTCTTGAATTCTTAAGATGAATTTCAGAAACTGACAATTTGAATGCTATCAATCACGTGGAAATATGAAGTTGATTTTCATTGCATACAAGGAGAAGCTATACACTGTTTAAAATATTAGAAAATAGACTCTCAAAATGTTCAAAGAAATTTGGTTTTTCCAGGTGTATTTTCAGATTCTTATTATACCCTTCTATCCCCAATTGTATTCTCTTTGCTTTAGATTTTGTTGTAAAATATTCATTTTACAGTTGTGAGTTATTAGAAACTTATTTCACGTGTCATTTAATATCTACATGCTATTCAAGTGAATTTGGGCTGCTGTTTATCTCAATTATTATAATTATTACTATACTAGTTAGGCAAGTAAACGTCATTTTTGCGTATATTTGCATATATTAACGATTCATATGTAGGCCTATTTAATGCCTTTTCTTATTTTCTTAATATAAATGGATATCGTCCACATAAAAGTAACATTAGTGTATTTATCATGTTTTTATTTGATAAACCAACTAAGGAAAAAACTTGTGAAGTCCACACTCTATTTACTGAAAAACAGAAAGATATATTGTTGACGAAAACCCGAGTTCAGACTTCATAAACAAAACTAGATCTTTGTTATTTTTTAGATTATTTGTGTTTCCGAAGTAGCAATGGCAACCCCAGTTTTAAGAGATCCTTTTTTTGTATCCATGCCAGAAAAATTGTGAACGAAATCATTCGCAATTTTTAAGAATGAAAACATTCTTTAGAATAATGCCATGTTTACATTTCATCTTATAGCTTATATACATTTGTATGTTTCTTTTCCTGATTACAACGCTCCTTTCTGGAGTTGGACTGCTAAACGGAAGTATGGAAATTAATTAAAACACAAATTAGAAATCTACCTTGAAAATAAAAAAATATTTTTATTTAGTCTGATAAAAATGTTTGGCTAAACAATATTCTTTGATTTAGTTACTAGATAACAGTGCATAGAATGTAAATCGAAATGCAAATCAAGAGTCATCCCTATGCATAAATATCTTTTATTTTGATTCACAGTATAACTCCTGAATAAGAGAAAACTATTGTAGTAAGATACGAGCATTTCTATTCTTATTTTCTTAAAAGGATCTAAAGGAGCCATAAAATATATTGCATATTGTATATATATACAATTGTATATACAATTTGCATATTGTATATTTGCATTGCATATTTAACTAAAATGTAAATTTTTGTCAATATATGCATTAGAGTATGATATATGGTAACAGACAAAAATGCAAATTTCTCAAATTGTATACCGGTTGACTTTCAGTGCATATTCACCAAGCATGTTGACTGTTAATATGCAAGATGCTTTTTCATTTGCATATATACTGCTAATATGCAAGTGTTATGTAAGTCGTACATTAAAAAGATAATATACACACTAGCTATTAATGAATATTGACTGCTTATATGCAAATTGTTTTTCACACGCGTATTAATTGTAATAGGCGAGTTATTATGCGTCTTATATTATAAATTGTAATATACACATTAGCTGTCGTTGCATATTGACTGCCAATATGACTTATTTTCCATACACAAACTCATTGCTAATATGCGAGTTACAGGTAAGTATTGTGACAAATTGCAACATACACACTAGTTGTCATTGCACAATAACTGCGACTTGTTTCCCATATGCGTACTGATTGCTAATATGCAAATCAATACGCTAGTGATATTAAATATTGTAATATGCATATTAGCTGCCGTTGCATATTCAATACTAATATGCAGTTGTTTTCCATATACACACATTGGCTGTCAATGCATATTGAGCGACCAATATACATATCGCATATCCAAAAGACAAATGGCGAGTACTGGTTGAAATGTTATTATTTGAAATGTATTTAATGTAATATTGTATCTGTATCATTTTAATATTAATCAGAGTCTTTGGTTGTTTACAGGTGAAAGAACAATGGATGCTCCGATGATGGCAACATCTTGAATCTTGAAAAAAAAAACTGAGGCCTATTGTAAGTAGAGTTTATTCAACAAACATACTATAAAACGTTTCGAATTTACATTCAAAAACAAAAACATTCCAGTTCCAAACAACGCATCACATATCATTAAACAATTGATGTAAATCAAACTATTAGCTAAATGCATGTTTATATATCCCACGGACATGCATGGGTATGAATACATAAATCAGTACTTGGGTATAATTACGAATCTATTGCTATTCAGTGTTCGTATGTTTGCTATACAAGCAAACTCTCTCGTGCATGTTTTAGTGTACAATGCAACAATTAAATAATGTACCCGTTGACTATGTGTACAGAGTTTGTTGCATTTGGAAAAGCAGTAGTATAGAAGTAAACACAGACGATTATCATTTCAAAGAACAGTTCAATACAATCAAAATGGATACTTAGAAGTAAACTTGTAGCCAATGTTATGTCCCAAGCCATAAAACGATTTAATGAACTGAACTGGTGAGATTTACCACAGGATTCAAGCTTGTAACGAGAGAGAGAGAGAGAGAGAGAGAGAGAGAGAGAGTATTAGATTCTGAAAAAAATGTAGGCAATTCCCCTAGTATTTCACTATTATTTCTACCAATATTTTAAATATTATTTATACAATTCAGAGTAATTTTGGTTTCAGTCACTTCTCTGATTATTTTATTTTATTTATTTATTTTATTTTTTTGATAATTTATGCTTATTAACCTGTTTTAAAACACACCTGCTATTTTGATATATAAAAAGAGCTCCATTCCAGTTAAATATCTTTAGTATTTACATTTCAGTGTCATATTAAGATATATTCAAAATTATGCAAATATCTGAAACACTTCTGTCGAAAGATAACTAATGTAAAAGATCTCGACACTCTACCGAAACATGAACTGGAAAACCGACCCAAATAAGCTAATTAATATGCAAAACAGATGGCAATATTCAACTCTTACACACGAAAACAAATCGGGTGTTAAATAAGACTTCTAACCTAAAAATTCTAATAAAATTCTTGATATGCAAATATATTCGTTAATATGCAAATTAATTAAATTATATAATAATCATATTGGATGCATCCAACATTTATTGAAACATCAACAGATGACTTTTTAATATGCAAATGTGATCTAGTATATGTAAATATTGCTTGATTTCGTATAATATGTAAGGGAAAAATTTGCCAGCGAAGATGTTTCTGAAAACAGATTAACATTTCTTAAAAAATAGTGAAGAAAGGCGTCGTTTTCAAGAAGGTATCTTTAATATCTGGCAAATTTCACCTGAGACATCAAAAATTTAAAGTTCTGTTTTCTTTAAGTCATTGCATACGAAATACACTCTCTAATCCTGACAGCAAAAAAAAAAGGTGAAAGGAAAGAATGTAAAAAGGGATGGATGGAGAGAAAAGAAAGAGGGAGGGAAATAAGAAGAAGGAAATAACGCCTCCACCTTTCCAATTTTAGATTTTTGTTAGTAGAAGCGGAGGAGCCTTCATAAGGCGGCTTGATTCATGCGTTTCTCTATGCAAGGAGAACCAGATCAATATTTTCAGCGGTTGAAGTGATTGTGCAGTGATAGGTTGGCAGCAGCGCGAGGGCGGAGAAAACCCTCCTCTCTATTGGCAGGCAGAGGCCAAAAATTTGCATATGAACTTATTGGTAGCAGCCCCAAAAACTACAGTGCTTTTGGCTGGAATAAATAATTCAGGAGCAGAATGAAGAGCCGATAGAGTGACTTTTACTTGCAAAAACTATCCCCCATCCATCCCCTCCCCCCCCTTTTTTTTTTCTCTCTCTCTCTCTCTTCCTATTTGTGCCGGCAGAAGTGATCAGTGACTGTTTGATAAAATCGTTGATCTTCTCCTGGTTGTTAGCGTCTGGCTGATTGTATAAAACTTTAATACGAACCCCAGAAGTTTGGTAAAAGAAAATCTAAACATTTGTATCACGCTAAGGCAGTTATCCAATCTGGCTAGTTTTTTTTCTCTCTTTCTATCGGCCCTTCCATTAAGCGTTCGATTGAGAAAATGAAGGGGGTATTCACATAAGGAGTGGTCATTAATGGGGAACAGTTACTTTACTCAATAGGTTAACATGCGTTTGGTATGTGTGGACCATTTCTTTGCCAAGGAAACAAAAATTGATTCTTTCTCATATATATATATATATATATCTTTCAACTTTTTTTCCCTAAATATCTCTTAAAATATGAATAGTGTAACAGAGAATGAATGCTACAAGATCATTATTGCACTTTGAATAATAATAAAAAACTGATAGTAAGCCAGGATTGTTTTACAGTTCTGTAATTGTCATCCAATATTTCATCTCATCACTGAATATTTTGGTAATAGCTTTGTAACTGGAATGGTGTCTGATATAAACGGATCTCATTGTTATTAGAATGATTGGAGAGAATTAGAAGCATTGTTGTAAACTAGACATTGTTGTAAATATAAGAACTCGGGCAGCATATTAGCCAATAATACGTATTGGATAATGCACTTATTCGAACAATGAATATAAATATATCTCAAAAAATAGAGATAGACAACGAACAAGAATAATAAAAAAAAGAATAGGAAGAAGTGGAGTATTCATATAAAAACTCAATGTTTAATAAAATATCTGACATATGTCACAGGGCGTTGACCCTCTCTACCCATGGGTACGAAGCATAAAAAAAAAAAGCAGGTGAGGCTAACACAAAGCCCCTAACCGTAGGGACCGTGTCAACGACCTCCCCGACTCCACGGGTTTATTCACAGTCTAGGGTGTTGCTTCTTACCAGTACCTCTCGCTCTCTGTGTCTAAACTCCACATAAAAAATAGTGTGATATATAAAAAACTCACCGGCTCTGTGGGCAGTCACCTGGTTGTAGGGAAGGAGAAAGAGAAAAAAAATACAGAGGATAGTGGCGGTTAGGCCATTGAACGAAACAGCCATAAGCGATCGGAGTACTGAACAGACGTGTAATTAAAATTTTAAAATTGTGTTTGTTTGTTTATTGTATTTTAAAGGTAAGTAGGTTTATTCCGTTACATTTTAGTTATCTTTTTCCGTAAACTGTTTATTTTTGTTAATTGCGACATTAATATGTAGTTTTAATATTCTTCTTATTACGGATTTTTTTTGAAGTATACTGAAGACATTAGCGAATAAGGGCTAAGAATTCATTTTAGCAATTCATATTTTGATGCAGAAAATTTAACAAAAAAAAAAAAAAACATGCTGCAAACAGCATCGAAATTTATGATTTTAAATTGAAAACAGTCAATACATACTGATTTTAAATTATTTTTAATAATTGAAATTTACGCTTTCAAAACAATCAGCAGTTAGACGCGATAATTTTTAACAATGTAACATCAAATGTAAACAATCAGCTGTTAGACGGTCAGTTAAATTATAAAAATAATTTTTAACTAAAAATAATTTTAACAATGTAAATTATAATGTATGCGGGCAATTATAACTTTTAACAATGGAAATTGACTATTTTAAACAAACAAACGACAAACAATTGCAATAAGATAATGTGTGTTTAATTTTAACAATGAGTTTTAATAGTTGAAAGTTGAAATCAACATTTATAAAAGCATCAAAACAAACAAACTACAATCAGTTGCAATAATAATAAGTGTTTGACGTATAACAATCACTTTTAATAGTTGAAATGTACAGTTGCAAAAAAAAAAAAAAAATCAAAACATCGACAATGAGAAATAAAAATAAATTTCAACCTTAATTTTTCATATTCGAATACTAAAATTAATAGTAATTTAAGAATCATTTGAATGAATTGAGATATTTAATAATATTTTATAATAAGGTCGAAATACGATAAAACTATTAATTATGATACATCCCAACAACTTTATTTCTCTATTCTTTACTACAAAGCAATTATTTTATTACTGTAGACTCTATATCTATTTACGCTACTTACAGTCATAGTATATCAATGAACCCAAAGGGAATGTTTCGAGATTTGCTGGTTGATTATTTAATAGCGTTTCCTTCGGTTAGAGTCCGAACCTTATTTCGTGAGAGTGGCGTGTTACATTTTTCTTCCAAATTACCTCCTAATGCTTCCAGATGAAGACATTTTTTTTGTTTTGTTTTGCGACGAACGAACGCTGGCCAAATACATGTCTCGTGTCACGCCACAAGTGGGAGTCTGTCTTAGTTGATCCAACAATGTCAGTAGGGAGAGTAACCACCCTACCGGATGCAGGTGTATTAAACTGGAAGCATCAGCTGAAAATACTTCATGAAAAAGGACAGCAGAGGTGGACACGCAATCTTTTCTCTATTGGTAATGCGCCACAAATAGCACTAGCAACGTAATGCCACTGCCACATTAAAGGTAAAATATAAATAAATGACCGCTGAAATTTGGAGAAAAGAAACCATCATAACTTCTCCATTAGAGGATAAACGTAAGGCTTACGATTCGAATGAAGTAATCAAAAACTGTAGTGGTCGAAATTTTAAAATCCTTCAGAATACAAAATTGGATTTGTTGTACGCTTTAGAATGCACCGCTGCTGCTAAATTAATAGCAGTTTTACGATATATTCGGTATTCTTTCTGTGAAATAAGAATAGAAATTGAAAGTACGCGAAAGCGAATGAAATCAACAATGATGATGAGTCACTAGACAATTGTATTTAGCTAAATGAAATCAACAATGATATTGCGTCATCACTAAATACTTGTATTATTTAAACTTAAATGAAATCAACAGTGCGTCGCCACTAAATACTTGTATTATTTAAACTTAAATGAAATCAACAGTGCGTCACTAGATGTTTATTGTTTAAGCTAAATGAAATCACCAATGATATTTTGTCACTAGATGCTTGTATTGTTTAAACTAAATGAAATCAACAATGATATTTTGTCACTAGATGTTTGTATTGTATAAGCTAAATGAAATCAACAATGCGTCACTAGATACTTGTTTAAGCTAAATGAAATCAACAATGATATTTTTCACTACATACTTGTATTGTTTTAACTAAATGAAATCAACAATACATTACTAGATACTTGTGTATTCTTAAGCTAAATGAAATCAACAATAATATTGTGTCATCAATAGATACTTGAATTGTTTAAACTAAGTGAAATTAACAATGCGCTACTAGATACTTTTTTATACTAAATGAAATCGACAATGATATTTGTTTAAGCTAAATGAAATCAACAATGGTATTTGATCACTACATACTTGTATTGTTTAAATTAAATCAACAGTATGCTACTAGATACTTGTGTATTCTTTAAGCTAATGAAATTACCAACAATATTACTTCACTACATACTTGAATTATTTAAACTAAGTGAACTTAACAATGCCCTACTGGATACTGTTTATGCTAAATGAAATCAACAACACGACACTAGATACTTATATTGTTTAAACTAAATAAAATCAACAACTGTTGTTGAATTAAATAATGCAAAAATTTGCACCACGAACGCCATTCTACATTGTTTATACTCAAGGAAATGAATTTCTTTAGTATAAATTTCAGGGGAAATGCATTATATGTTTTATGTATTTATTTTAAAATGCTTCGTTTCATATAATAATAAACTGTAATGAACAGTTTGTTGAAATAGCTATATAAAATCATTTAGAAAATATTGTAGAGATAAATCTTCATTTATCTCTACAATAATATTAACACATTTTCAGCGAATTATATAACGCATTCATATAATTCGCTGAAATGTTGCATTCACTGTTCTCCACAGTTTAAATCTGTTATTAATTCGGCAATGTTTACAGTGATGAAAATAAATCGTAGTGATGAATTAATTTTTTTTCAAAAATCTCTTTACATTTAAGGTGCGGAGTTTCCTGATTTACAGGTATGCAAAATCTGGTATACAATGCACAAAAAAAATAAAAAATAAATAAATAGACAGAGATAAAGAAGAGATTTATAGACCGATAGATAGATGTTGGAAGTATAGCGAAAGAGTCGAGAATCACATCAATGGGTAGTAACCAGTGCTTATCTACTTGTTATAAACGTGTGCCTTCTATAACCAGAAAGAGAATTGTTGGCAGAATTCCCAATAAAACGGGAGTAAAGAACACGCAACAGTCGATCATGATTCGTACAGAGAGCATTGGCACAACTAAACTCTACAGAGAAGAGGATACAATACTCAGATAAGTACATAACATCGTTTTTTTTATTATAGTTAAGATGCCTTTGCAATAGTTAAACTCAAACAAGGACGTAATCTTAATATTATCACTCGATTTATTAATCTTAAACTTGGGAAATGAATATTAGTTGTTAAATGGTACAAGTAAATATATAATTTAACGTGAATGTCGAACATTGCAATATCTACAATTGTTAAAGTCAAAATTTTGACAATGCTGAAACTAAAAATTGTGAGTAATAAAATTTTGACCACTGTGCTGAAACTAAAAATTGTTGTTTATAAAATTTTTAGTGTTGGACCTTCCTTTAACAGAATGCAAAATATGTATTGTTCTCTGCAATAAAGAAAATCAACAACTCATTTGTAAACCGTGCATTCTTTAAGTGAACATTGACCCTGGGATCGCTCTTCTTCATAATCCCCTTTTTTCAGTACCACATTTCTATCCTTTTTATACCTCACGCAGTTGAACCCTGAGATTTAAGATATATGACTCACTGACATCCGCTGCTTCGTATATTGTGATCCTCGTATATTAACACCAAATAGTGAACGATTCTTATTCGCATATTTGGAACTCCACTGTGTATCCAAATATAGAGGGGTATACAGAAGAGCCCATGACAGGCATCAATCTGCCCCTTCCCCTTTTTTTCATACATACATACAGCGACACTGACATGATTCTATTTAGAGTTATGTTAAAAATTAGGTATTAAGTTACGTATGCGAATATTTGTTTCATCGTACATCGTCAAATATGGGAAGAGGAATGCAGATTTGGTGCATTTAGTGTATTACAGAGGTTTGTAGTCATGTCAAATACAATATGCCTTTTATATAAGCCAAGATGCATTCCTTTAATTAAGAAGAAAATCTTTTAGCGCTATTATATCAAGAATCACTAGGAACAGACACAGTTAAGAGCATATGATAGGATAGCTTTGAAGAGCGAAGAATGCATTTACAGACGAAACGTGTGTGTGTGTGTGTGTGTGTGTGTGTGTGTGTGTGTGTGTGATGATTTGGTTAAAAACTTTAAGAAATTTAAAGATTTTATAGCTAATATTTCTTTAAGGTACATTTCTCTAAGGTACACCTAGCATAGTCAAACCTAATACCATTACAGTAGAAACTGCTCAACAAAATACCTCAATGATAATGTCTTATTATGATTTAGATGGTGAAATCGTATTATTTTCACTGCATGCTTATGTTGTAGTTTTCTATATATTTCATATTGTCACATAACGGGTTTGTATGCATTCTGTATAGTCACAATAAACTAGCGGCGGGACAGACATGGATTCCGTATTATTTTGTTTTTAATAAATATCGCGAAATATTATACAAATTGTTATAAAATTTTTAACTATAAAGAAACTGTGGTAAAATTCACAACATTTTTATCACTTAAAGTTGACCAAAAAAATAAATAATTAAAATGTTTTGTTTATAAATTCAAAAATTAAGCCTATTTTTTCAGGAGAAAAATCTAAAGAAATTTTCATATTAAAATTCGTAAAAAAGGTGTTTGGTTCCTAAATATTTTTGCTTAATATTTCGATTAATAATTTTATCTATTTTTTCGTTCCTAGCTTTATTTATGTCGCTAAATTCTTCTTTGATTGTTAAAAATTTATTTAATAGTTTTTCTATTTACAGACCTCTTATTTCTAATCGAGTGTTGATATTTAAAGAATCACTTTAATTTTTGAATAATTTTAAAAGAAGAATATAAATCATAATAGAAAAAATATAATTTTTAATAAATAAAATAGAAATTTTAACAATAGAGTTATTAATTTTTAAAATCAGATTATTAATTTAGCCCACCAGTTCTTTTTTTATTTATTTTTATTTTTTTTTAGAAAACGACATCATTAATTTCAAAACACGAAATTAATCAAGAATTAGAGGGGGGGGGGATAATGGTCGTATACCCTTGGAGGGTAATGAATGGCAATGCTGTAGCCAATGGAGTTCTAACTGAGGCTCGGCTATTGCTGTTACCCTCCTGCCAAGATCAGAGCTTTATACAGCTCAATAACGCCATATCCCTACACTGTCCTCTACAGATAACGGGGAAGATGAAAAGCATTCTTGCTTCGCCCCTTTAAGCCAGTCTAATAATTAGATTATTAATTTTAACAGACTGAGTGTTCATTTTAATATTAATAAAAACTTAACATCTACAGATAAAAGAATAAACAGTACATTGGAACTATTTCACTTTCTCCGACTGTATCGAAAGAATCATAATCAGAACTTTCTGAAGGAGTGTTGTCCCTCGTCTGAACTAAACGCAAAAGGAAAAAAAAGAAGGCAAAAAAGGGTAACCCACCACTAGGTTAGTTTCTTTCATCATTCGCTAACGTGCACCTCATCACACCATTGTTACAGTGGAGCTACCTCTGCAGGGTGAAGCAAAGAGGAGCCACATCTTGTGGCTATCACCTTCAATTCCTATCAACGAAAGATTGACGACTTCCTTCACAAACCAGGCTACTAGTCAACTGGCAAAAACGTCCAAAGGAGATTTCATGATTTAAATCGGATTTCTTCTACACAGGGAATTGTCCACAGAAGGCTTCGTAAACTACTGTCCATAGCTCATAGGAGAACTTAAGAATCCTTTGTGACTAGTAGAGGGCTGTCACATGTTTTACTATAGATGCTTTGGAAAATTAGATTGTGTTGGATTTTGTGGAAATGTGTGACTTTGTTTGAGCTTCACTGCTGCTTCAAATGCTTCTTATTTGGCAATTTACTGCAAGTCCGAAAGCAACTGTCCCCTGTATAGAGTGTTTCTCTGTATAGCATCAATTAAGTTGCGTTGAAGTCATGGCGAATAACTGATTTTATACTGAAAGAATTTAGTTAATTTTTACCGTCGGTGTACATGCTTCGAATATGTGTTAATATCTATTACGTAATATATTTTTAAATTTATATAATTTTCACTGAATAAACTTCTTAAAAAATATGAAGTCTTTGAATTCCTGAGATCACATTAGAAAATTGGTAACAATACAAGCAATTTTTTTTTTTTAAATTTAGCATTTGCTGTTCTGTTTCAGTTATCTATTGCGTTCAAAGGTTCATAAAGGCATTGTTTAGACTTTGGATTTATCATATTATTCGATTGTTGCGTTGAGTACTTTGTTGGGATAAGAGTCAGTCTTCATCCCAACACGATCTGTTATAATTTTTCGTTTGTATCATTGACCTGCAGCAATTTATTGCTATTATCTTCAATGACATTTTTGTTTGTTGGTTGATTTTGTTAATTTAAATTTAAAAGATGAAATAATCAAATTTTATACTCTAATATTTTGATTTTTGGAGTCCCATTTTTCGACTACTATAGGAAGTAGTACAAGATGCAATTTTATATGTTTATTATTTATTTTGCTTAGTCTTGTAGTTCACTATAAGTTATGCAGTATTACTTAAGATTACACGCGAGTATTATATATTAATATTAAATATAAATCTATATTACTGAATAATAAATATAAACTATTTATTACAGAATATATCTTGACAAACAAATGAACTAAACATACATTTAATTGAAGTATTTTGAGACTAGAGCTTTAAATTTGTAATCAGACTCAAAATATTCATGACCTGGGGTCAGGTCATGAATATTTTGAGTATGATTACAAATAAGAATAATTTAAACTACTTGAATAACTTAAAATTTCAATCGTCATTTCAATCTTTATTTACTCAACAATAGAGAAAACTTTATCTTAGAATTTTGAGTGACTAATTTCAATTAGAATTAGTCTGTTCCAACATAAATTTAGGTATGCACAAATTCACACAGAGGGTGAAAGAAAAGTCTCATAAGAAGCATGCATTCATGTTTTGAACAGAAATCCGCTGATACTTACTATCAGCTGTCCTCTTTTCCTCCTCCAAATTTTCCCAAAACATTTCTGGTATTCATTTCCTACTCAGCTGTTTTTAACAAGGACGAACTTTTCCTTTATGATAAGCTTATCTATGATATGATATGATATGAACTGCTTCTCTCACAATTGGAAAATTCTTTCATTTCTATGCCTACACTCTTCTGTGGGTTTAGGCAAAAATTAAGTCGGATTGTCCGGTTACCCATTTTGATGCTTGGTCTCATCACTCTGCTTGAGACTGCCTGCAATTAAAAAAATAATTATTATGAGACACCTTCAAGGAGTCCAAGGACTCATCATGGAAGGGCACACTTCCACATCTCAGCATCTCCCTCACTTAACCTCCAACCGCGATGCTATGGTATGGCACAAAAACAACAGAACGTAATCACTTAAAATATCAGTTACAGTTTATTATATAACTTAAGTGTTTCGAAATGATCTGATCGAATTTAACATTTAATCATGTAAGATTGTAAATTGAATGATGAAATGTAACACTAAATTAACTTTCAAAAAATTTTGCGATGAAGTATAGTAGCGTTAAAAATAAATCAGATTTCAAGTGTTTAAGAGCTAAAAAAATTCTAAAACATTCACGAGCTACAATATTTTATAGTAAAGGTCTACTATTGGACGTTCCTTACTGGATCTTCAGAAGGTAGATTAAGTGCTCTTAATACAGTCCAAGAGAAATAATGAGTTAGCACAGCTAAAATATCTGAAAATATCTAATACAGATAATATATTTTCAAGAGCTGTTATTTAACGAAAAAAAAAAATATATATATATCATGAGATAAGAAAACCCTATGTTAAATGCCAACGAATTAAAACTATCTGCATGATACTTCTCTCAGGTCGATGAATATTAAAATTATTCAAATCATTATATATTTCAATTATTTATTATATGGCGATTAAAATATATATTACAATTCAAATAACACGTGCTCAAGTTTTGAATTTAGAATTTTTAAGAGATTTTATATTGTAGCTGTGCATGAAATCAATGAAGATATGAACAGCCTACGTTTGAGTTTTCAAATTACGTGTAATCATTTAAACAGTTAACTTATTTTTGCCCTAAACTTCCTTTATACTGAACGATGATAGCTTGGGGGTTTCAAATATAAATCTAGATTAGCGATTGTTTAGGAAAACGGTATAATAAAAAGAGAAAAATAGTATAATAAAACATGGAAAATAAACTGGAGTGAAATTATGATATCAAGTTATTTGTACAGAAATTAAAGTATTTTAAGCCTCATTATGTAATTATTTTAGCCGATACAGCAAAGAGGAATTTTGAGATTTTTTAAGTCAAAAATAGTTGAGGAAATTGTGGTCAAAACATCCTATACTCGTGCAACACCCACCCACCCACACACACGGAATAAGCAGCATTTAAACTGAATACTACAGCAAAAATTAAAAAGCCCGTAAAGATAAAAAACACTTAATCATAAAGAAGAAGAAAAGCTACAAACAAATATCACAACGTAAACATAATTAAAAAGTGGTAAAATATACACATTTGAAGCTACAAAGAAAAAAGAATAATAACCTAGCACTTAAAGATAAAACAATATCTCTAGCAGCCTAGCGAACTATTGGAAGGGTTCAAAGCTCTGCTTAGATCTGTAGGGCAGGTTCGAATTTCATTGTGACATCAATGTCTTTAGTTAGAAGATGGTTTTAATCTCCCGGTGTCACATCTGTATCCTGTGTATTGAAAGACTGAAGTGGTTTGAGAAAAAAAAACATTCCCTTGTTGGCCCTCTAGATATGGTTTACGGTGCATCTACTCCTTAGTCCATTCGCTTTATTAGAAACATAGGTGGGATAGATATCATTAAAATATGCATTTCGACATATTTGGGGGATGCTGTTAGATGCTAATTTTGCATGCCACCCCCTGTACAAAAATTCATTTATTTTTACATCTGCACAAATGACATGATTACGTATGACCAGAACAATGTATTTAAACAATAAGACCGATCAACTTGAAGGAGAAATCTCAAACAATGCAGTATAAATGAACATCGTTCTCGTAATTGTTACAAATTTATTTTGCATTGTTATAATCATCACATTACAAAATTGTATTCGATTCTGAACGAATTAAACAATACAATAATTCCGATATTAAAATACGCTAATTAACCATAAATAATCGTACAACACAAAAGTGCAGACAATAAAAAAAATAAGACATGCTTTTAAACAATAGAAGAGCCAGGAAAGAGTATACAGCTCATAACTAATAGATGCGTTATTAGAGTCTTGAGTCGTGTGTTATTCAGTGGCTCAATTGAAGCAAAAATTCTGAACAACAGCAAGCGGAACAAAAAAACAAAACAAAAAAGATGAGTTCAGAAACTTTCAAGCTTCATGCCATCCTACGTTAAAAAAAGAAGAGAAAAAAATAAAAGTAGAAGGAGGTAGAGGGGGGGGTAGAGAAGGGGAAGCACTTCTAGAATAGCCGTTACTCCTTGCAGTTCGCGATGGTAACACCGACAAGAAATATAGTCTGAGAAATAAGGCGGAACATTCTGCATCGCCTGGCTGTCCTGGCTGCTGTCGGTGTTGCTGTACATAATATAAGGAACTCCTTAGATGATTGATGTCACTGAAAATTACGTTCCACATCTGCTACAGGATCTCTTTAAGCTCGTGCCATAAGAGCTTCCCTTGACTTCTCCCACTGTTTAGTAAAATTCTCATCTTGTTGCTCACATTGAAGATTAGTTTGGCTCATATTTCATCAACTCTAATCTCTGCACGGCTCCCTCATTACGCTTGGACGAAGGAAGATGAAGGAGAAAAAGAAGGTATGTGTGTGTGTGTGTGTGTGTGCGTGCGCGCACACACACTTTCTCATCTTTGCATAAGTTACTGGTAAGAAATTGATGGGAAGAAATGAGTCGGCAATAACAAAAAAAAAAAAAAAAAATGAATGCAGAAACCTTCCTGTTTCTTAAAAATGCGCTGAACCAAACTGGACAGCAACCCCCCCTTGCTTTCCCCCCTTAGGTTTCTCTCTCTCAAGTCAAAGTTATGCGAATTAAGGGGGTGGGAGGATTCGAAGGTGTGTGTTCGATGTTGTGATTCGAGTTGTTTCACTTTTATGATCATAAAGGAAGGGAGAGATGGGGGGGAGGGAAAGGAATGAAGTGATTGGAGGACGATGATCGCGTTCAGGACCCACGCGAGGGTTTATTTGCTTCGAGTTGAAGAAGCTGTTGTTCAATCCTAGAAGCACGGGGTGTACACTAAACTCCAGCAGTGGTGGATTTTTAGATGAAATCTTTTCCCTTAACTTAGAGTGATTGAAAGTGACAGTGACAAAGATGAAAGAAAGCACGCTGAAGCGAAGAAAAACAGGGGAAAAAGAAAGTAGAATACACACACACACACGCACACACATACACACTCACAGAGAGAGAGAGAGAGAGAGAGAGAGAGAGAGAACAAGGCAAAAATAGCTATACGTGGCATATATTGTGATATTGGAATATAAACATCACAAATGATTATGAAAGGTCAAAATTAAGAATAATAATTAAAAGAATGAAGAGTAAAAAACCTTGAAAAACTTCCTCATCATATAAATCGCTGTAATCCTTATGCTAATTAAGTTAGTCATGTTAATACCAACATTACAGTTAACTCGAAACTTATTTAAATGACAATAATATAAAACAGAAATAGATTTCTCACCGATAGATCTTCTTTGTCTTCATTATTCCTCTGGTCCTTTCAATTTCTTGAGAAAATCTTTCTTATTTCTTAAATCTTCACTGGAACTGAATGAATGACAGCAGCATTGAATACGGGCGAATGAATCGAATCTGACGGCAATTAAACAAATCATAAAAGGGCAACACGCACTGATGGACACAAGACAGCAAACAAACGAAATGCATCGCTAGATGATACATTTAATGACACGTGTGGAGTTATCGTGCGAGGAGAGTTAACTCTAAGTACACCTGGACATGTCCACCACCTTCTAAATTATAGAGATGTGTTCAGCATTTTGTTTTGCACTCTTTCTCTCTATGAATATCTGGACTCACCTCTTCTTTCTCTCGCTCTCTGTATCTTTCCAATCTATCCTCTCTATTTAATTCTTACTCTCTCTGTCCACCTAAACTATTCTCCACCTTTCTCTCTCTCTCTCTCTCTCTCTCTCGGTTTCTCTAGGTATTTAACTATTTCTCTCTCTCTCTCTCTCTCTATGTATTTCTCTCCGTGTATCTATTGCATCTATTTAATAGATAGAAATACAATCTTCTCTCTTTCTCTATGTATTCTTTTTGTGTCTGTCTCTATATATCTGTTGTATCTAGATAATAGATACACATTCTCTCTCTCTCTCTATGTATGTATGCGCGCGTGTGCGTGTGTATATATATATATATATATATATATATATATATATATATATTCTTTTCTTCTTTTCTCTATATATTCATCTTCTTTTCTCTATTTGTACATTGTACTCTATCTTATCTTTAAAACATCTGGAAATGTCTATTGTTTTGTTTCTCTGTCTCCACCCAGCTTACACTTTCGCCGTTCTCCAAATTCTAAACATGTCTAAATATATTCTCATCTTTCTCTCTTCTCGGTATTAGCACTCATTTGTTTTCCTTCTCAACATTAATCCTCATTTTTCTTCTTTCTTTGTTTCTCACCCACCACAAACACAGTCTTTCTTTCTTTATTAGGACTTCTTTCTTTCGTTCACACACACACACACACACACACACACACACACACACACACACACACACACACACACACACACACACACACACACACACACACACACACAATGCACTTGCCGATATATTCAAAATTATCAGAGGAAGAATACATTATTGTATCTAATTGCATACAGATTTTCTATAATAATAATAAACTGGCATATCATTAGTACCAAACAGCTTCAGCCCATACACAGTAAGTATCCTTTATATGTGCTACACTGCATATTTTAGTCATTTTCTATGAAGTGCACCGTTGAGAGATTAATACTATAATTATACCCATAAGATAAATAAATTTATTAATATATTTAGCATATCTAATATGTTCATTCATATCTACGCCGACAGTCTTTCTCCAAGAAAATACATCTAAATATAAACCATGCACACGCAGTATAAATAAACAACGTATGATATCTGAGCATGTAACTGAAAGGCAAAAAATAGCTTTGAATGCAATATTTCCTTCAACTTTTACCTTATAAAGGCTCTGACACATCCAAATAGATAAACAGTTAGACGTGAGGGAATATTCTTTAGATGGAACATGCAGGTAAGTTTGGGAGAGAACACTGTAAGAACGACCAATGTGATATAAACATCGGGGATAAATGAAGATATTGCCGTAAGTTAGACAATTCTAATTTTTCGCTAACAGTATCTAAAAGTGTTGACATTGTTAGCAGGAATGATGTTAGCTGTTGTTATTGTTTATCACCTAAGTAATATTGTTAGGTTGCTCATTGTGACGCTCTAAATATAACATACACAAAAGGAGCAAATTAGTTAAAAATTCTAAAATAATCATAATTTAAACAAAATTATTAAGATCTTCCTAATACATTAGAGGATATCAAAAAACAGCGGTTGCGTTGCTGTTTAAAAACAATGAAATTGTTGCCTAAGACTACAAGCATTGTCGATGCCAAGGTGCTTTATATTACAAATAAACTGAATGTATTTCTTTAATTTCAAACAGTAAATGCCTAAACAAAGATAGATAGATTATGTTCTTGGGTGTGTCTCATGTTACGTTTTCTAAAGGTGTGTATATTACACATTCTTAAACGCATTGAAATGTGAAAACAAAAGGTGTAGCATTATTAAGAATACAGTTGAATACTTAACCTACTGATCGCTAAGATAATGTATGCTTGTCACAAACTAACATAAAGTTGAATCATATGGGGACATATACACAGAGCTCATGTACTGTTTACATGCGACTATAAACAGTTTTTAATAATGCAAAATTTTAATACTAATTCAATAGTACTGTAAATGAGATATTTTAATGCAAAACAATGTCATGATATTTAAATAAGTGTTTATATTTTGGTGCTATTTTAGCTTTTTCATCGTAGCATTATAACAAGGAAAATATCTCTACCATTTAGAGTTATGATGATTACGGTTTGATTCTTTATTTAGTAAATTATATTTACATATATATAATAATAATAGAATAATAGCATTCTTATCACTTATACAATTTAAAAATGAGTAGTGGAAAGAGCTGTGTAGTTTTTAAATATATCTGACGGTACACATAATGTCAAGCAATAAATCACATCTAAATCACATATATAGAGAAATACTGGATTTTAATTGTCTTATATGTTTTTTAGAGATTTAATTCTTAATTAAATCATATTTCGACTGATTTAATACTTTGAGGATTGAAAATCTTGGTGTTTTTGTCTTAGATGTTGGTAGCAATTTAAATAGATTATAAAAAATAAAAATATAATTTTATGCATCTTCTTCTTTGTATACGTTAAGTAATCAGAGATCTAACGACATATTCTAATATCATGATCAAAGCAAATATGAATATTCTATGAAACAAATAAATGTGATAGACGTATGTTTACAGTTTACAGAGAAGATGTGTTTACAAATTGTATCTTTTGGAAAAAGAATTCTGTAATACTTGCATGTAAACAAAAATTATATTTCCTTAGAATACATGTATAAATATTCATTTGGTATGATAATATCATCTATTTATGGACAGTTCAGAAAGTCTGAACTGTCCATAAATATAGTAAAATCTCTCATTGACTGTCACCCTCTTGTGGATTGTCCACGTTCGAGTATGAATACATGACTGTTATTATCGGGTTAGATTAAAAGTCACGTCTGTTTATTAGAAATTTCTATAAAAAGGATGAAAGAGTGGAACTCCGATTAAAATATTCTATTCTGTTTATATAATAAAATTCATCTTTATTTGTTTGTTTTTTCATTTTTTAATATAAATTAATACTTAAGCAAACGTGTTAGTTTTGTCAATGAATACAGTATGGTTTTGACCATAGAATTTTAAAATATATATGTCATTATTTACTAAGGTATTGAGTGTGTGTGTGTGTGTGTCGAATTTGTTTTTTTTTATGTTTTTAAATTTTTATAACAATTTCTCTAAATGAACTGTGGAAATATAACTATCTGCTTGCTTAATAATATAACACAATCTTAAAATTTAAATATATTAGTATTCCCAACTTTTATAAGAAAATAAATTACATGCCAGAAGAGATATTAATTCTTTCTCTAATACCACAGAGCTCCTCCTATTCGTTCTGGTAATTTGGGATTGGGAAATTCAAATATTTATTAAAACATATTCAGAAATGATAAATGCTGCCTTCCAGCTCATAGACTTGCATACATTTTAATGACTAAATAAAGCTGAACAATACTGATAATTAGCTACGCAATATTTAAATAATACTTGAATGTTTTTAATGTAATACTTCGTACATAATTCGGTAGTGGAATAAACAATGCTTCGTATTTCTTCTAAAACACACTATCATTCCATAATGATATCATCAAGATCATATTATGAAGATCATGATCATGTTGTGTGCAGATCATGACCATATTATGAAGATCATGACCATATTGTGCAGATCATGACCATATTATGAAGATCATGTTCATTAAGATCAAGATGATCATAGCATCTTCGTAACCAAGATCATATATCTTTAAACATGCTTTTCCCATCCCTCTTTATTCTGAGACAAATATAAATGCAGCTTTGACATTCGAATCATTAACCTTTTATAGAAAATGTTTGTTGACAACGGTCTACATCTCTCGATATTAGAAGGAGATTATTACAATAACTTAAAATAAGTAGTATAAGTCCATAGTGCATTAAAATGCATTTATTAGAACAATAACAAATGCGCAAGATATTATATTAGGCTTATGTGTTGATATTTGTGTTAGAATACCTACATTGTACATTGTTCTACAGATATCAATGTTTACAAAAATTAAAGATTATCTGCATAAAGAATTGCTACGATGTAATAAGTGTTAGTGTTTCAATGCCTCAGAATATTAGATTCAAACTCAGAAATGCTCATTATTTGTGTGTGTGTGTATGTGTGTATTAAGATCGAAGATCGTAAGAAATTTTAATGGATTTTGATAGTCAAAATAAAGTAATTAATTACTTTTTTGATATTCAAGAAATAAAAAATAAATAACTTTAAAATGTCATAAAATTGTTTTAGAATAAAATTTGGCATAAATTTATTCTAATGTTTGATTTATTACATTCGATGAATAATAAATTATGTGAAAATTATAATGAGTGATTCTTTTGGTGATTCTGACATTTTTAAAAAAAAAAATGAATAACATCAGTAAATTATAAATGATTAAAAGCCAGTTATAAATGCTTCATATAAACCATATGCAACGTTTAAGATTCCACTTCCAAACAAAACTCATATTACCACTGTGTAGTAGGTATGTGAAATATAGTTCCATGCATATTTGAAATGAGGAATCATATACATGCAACTTTCAGTGCGTATTACATCCTCCAAAGAATGAAGAATATAAACACAGAAGAATGAGTTTTTCTTCGGAGAATAAAACATTTTAAACCTATGTAAACGAATCATTGAAAATTTAATATGCTAATAGAAAGTGATCTAACTGTATTATTCTGGTAAAATTTATAATAATTAATTTAAATGGAAAAACTTAATTTGGTATACCAAGCTTAGTCAAACGTCTCTAAGTGTGTGTGTCACTCTTAATTTTTGTAATTAATTTACTCTTTTACTTCGCACTTGGCAACATACATTAGTAATAAGTAACACAGTTTTATTTGTGGTTGTATACATTTCGGAGTCTTGGGATGATTTAAGTACATCTACTTGGATTGTCTGGAGTATACAGTAAAGTTTTGATTGCGATCTTAATATTAATTAATAATCAACGATATTACTATCACTTTGTTTATAATTCTTCGAATAATAAGATCTGATATTTGGATACGTGATTTTTCTCTTTATAAATCTGCCCCATCCTTTTCAATACATTTGTACCCCCCCCGACACACACACCAAACGAAGGTGTAAGCACGCCAAAGAAGTCAGAATTTTCTATATTAATTTTTACCATTAGTCAATCCGTACCATGCAAAAAAGAAAAAGAAACTGAAACGTAATAATAATCAAAATTATCATTTTTATTTCTTATCACGGTCTACTTTTCAGTCTTCGTATTCCTATTAGAGCTTCCGCCATTGGCCTAGTAGCTACCGTTTAACGTTTTTCTTTCAACCCCCCCCCCCCGCCTCGTTTTTTTCCCGTACGGCTACGGTAGGTCAAAAAACTTAATATAGAGAGCAGTGCAGTTACGCGTTGTCTAACCTGTAGAAGGGAGGGGGTCATTGGAAACTGCTTCCTTAAAGTCTTGTACCACCCTAGAGGGAATAGCCTTGATTCTTTGGAAAAACCTTCTGAAGAACGCCTAGCTGAGTCAGACGCCATAGTTGCGCTCGGCCGGTGACCTATCACTACCGTCAAGTCTAAGGAGAAACGGTATAGTTAGGTTTCGTATCTATCACACTTCCTTCATTCCACAAAGGGGTGGGCACGATATTTCCTCTACTTTTATCACCACAAATATAATATTAGTTTCAATGCGGCTAGTTTTATACTGAAATGGAGCTATCGATAGATAGGTTTAAAGGTCATATGAACCGCATTTTAATAACATTTAGTTATTATTTTAAAATGCTGAAATTATTTGAGTAGTTAAGTCTAAACTATGGTCATTTTATATAATTGACATCACATCTCCGTACAATTAAATATATAAGAAAGGTGTTATACAAATTAAATAATTTATACTATTTAAATAAAATGAATGGTATTCAACGAAGAATAAAATTAATGTTCACTGTTTTAGTTATGCATGTATTTAAACAAATAAAGTAAAAAAGAAAATGTTATAAATATTATTTATGGACACGCAATGTGCATAAAGTACTGAGTAGGCTTAACACATATTCAAACGTTTTGCTAACTGGGTATCATAACCAAACAACTACGTGCATACATGAAAGGCAAGCGAATCCATATACGTAGTTGTAAGGCATAATTGCATATCAAATATGCAAATTTATATTTATATACATAATTTATAGTCATCCCTGTTTTTTTTTGCTTTGATTGTCTTGTAATGAACCACAAGCACTCATCAGATATTATTCTACAGGCGACTGTGTCATGCAAGAACAGGTCTACTTATATTTTGTATTCTATACATGCTTTAGACTGGGCTTTTTTTTTTTTTCATATGAAAGGTGCAAAAATGCTATTTGTAGGTAACATTGTAACACTCTTTCGCTATCAAAATATTTTCTACTTACTTTGATGCTTACTTCAACTATGATTTTTATCATCTTCACGAAAAATGTGATAAAATGCTAATTTATAGTTAGAATTTAGCACCTACATTTTCTTGTTAGGAGCATTTCCAAATATACAGCGACAGCTTCACTATTAACATATCCAGAATTTATTTATTTATTTATTTTTATTTTTTGATACTAGAACTAAAAAAATTTCGATTTATTGGTTTTAATATAGTGAGATTCCTGCTATTAAAAATGGAAAATTGGATGAGAGAAATACAAAAGAAAAAAATAAAAATTAAAAAATAGAATAAAAAATAGAATATTTTTGACTTATTTTTAACATACTTCTCAAGTTTTGGGTATCTTATCTAAATAAGCGCCTTGAATCCAGGAGAATTTACATTACTTAGTAATTAACTGACAAGTATATTATTTAATAAGTGACATCTTCTCTGAAGAGACAGAAAGGATCTGTCTGATTAGGACTTAATGAAAAATACGTATAATTCGTCAAAAGTTCAAGATGTAAAATCTTAATATTGAGAACATATTCTTACGATTAGCAATCTCCTTAAAAATCCGGATACGCTAACTACTAATGCGATCACACACACACACTGTATATAATTTATGACGTAGCATCAGAGAGTCACAGATTATGTATATGTATTCACAGAATCTTTTGTTTTCTGTTTTCGTGCATCAGATGAAGACCTGGAGAATAAAACAAAATTAGTTGAGCTTTTTTAATAATAAATCTAACAGAATAGTTTATTTTTGTTTCGTCTGCTTAATTAGTCATAAAAATTTGTGACATGGGAGTATGTGCGTGTCAGGAAAACCCACGTGTGTGCATGCATGCATGACAGAGAATTATATTCAATATCATTATCACTATTCTCTCTATGTTTATCTGTCAACTGATATTTCTGCTTTATTCCGTCTATTTCTCTTGCCGTTTCAAACTGTATATTGGTCATGTCGTCAATATGACATCCAAAAGAAACGCATATCGTATATAAGATCGGTTTTCAGTATTGTGTGATCTCTGAGTCTTGATATTTTCTGTCATGCCTTCTCTCCTATGCCTAATATTACAGAATCGCCACAACATTTAAATTACTGCAAGCTTTGTTACCGCATCATTTAGTAAGGAGGTAATCCACTTCTTTATGAGTTTCCACTTAATTCTCTTATTACCCAACCCAATAAAAAACCTTCAAAACACCACTTCAACAATGGCGATTAAGAGAAAACCAAACTCTACCCTGCATGTCGCAGCATAGTACCGACACAGGTGCATCATAGTAAACAAACTGTTATAGCGCTCAAAGGTTCAAACTGAGCCTTTTGCTATGGATTATGGTAAGCTGAATATATATTGCAAACTGAGAACAAAAGCTAGCTTCAGAGGTGAATCCAAAAAGCTCTGAAAACTGACTTTAAGTTATCCATTCTATTGCGTTTCTTGTAATGTTTTTTTCATAACAAAGTCTAACTCATCATCGAAGTTTTGAATACCAATTCTCGTGGTAAACGATGAGCTTTAACATCTCAGTGTGTATGGCCTTTTTTCTCCTGGAGAAGATGGCTTCAGTTTTTTTAGGGAAACCAGTCATTGGTGAAGGCGATGGATTTTTGGCCAAGTTAGTTACTTCAGAGAGGCCTCTTTCAAAAGAACCAGGTGTACTTTTTAGTTAAGTTACGGTATTGAGAATGAAGATTTTGTTGCGATTATGCAATCCATAAATAAAAATCCTATCTTCACCACAGACACACACACACACACACACGGTAGATATAATGCAGATAATTAAAATGAAGAACAACTCTTTTAAGAGAAAGAATTTCTTTACTGAATATTCTCATATTAATCAAAGTTTATTGAACAAAAATAGTACGACATATACGTTCACAGCCAGAGGAACCATTTCCATGTTTATGATTAGACTTAAGGAAATCAACAAGCCAATGACTGAATATTATTTCAAACCAGATGATGTCTCGTGTTAAGAATTTAAAAAAAAAAATCGCTATCTGTTATGAAAGTATCATAAAATTTTCTTGAAATATGAAGAGGATCTCTTTGAACCCAAATACCACCTTTAGGTTTTAATTTGTGTTTCATTTCTTTCTCTCTCTCTCTCTCTTTAACATAACTCAGCAAGTTAAATATAATTTTCGTGTCTGTTGCAATATTTTAGACTTTTTTTGTTTAAGGTTGCTTTCCATATTCTTATAGATTCTCCGAAAGATAACTTTTCTCATCATCATTCATATTTGTTCTCTAAAGGCGTCCATATCAATGAATATATTGCAATTTCTTACAATGAACACCCCCAGTGAATATATAATTTATTATTACTAAACCAAGTGGTTTTCGAATCTTCATATTCACTTCTGTTTTTCCTATTTACATTCCGTCCAATAATTAATTCAATCGTTTGTTTTACATCGTCCTTTTCTCCAACTCCATCTCATATTAATATTTTTAAGTTCACATTTTTCTCTAATATCACTGTATTCATTAACTGTATATTTAAGTCATGTTTTGGGACGCATCGTGAAAATATATGTTTCGGGTCTGTCTTTTAAACAGCCAATGCAATTATAGTATGATATCAGAATAATTCAATTAGTCTACATTCTTCTTGAGAGAATATTTCAAAGATGATTGAGATATTTTAAACAGGCTGCAGCTATTTAGTGTTTTCTAAATATTCTGAAATCATCCTTTTTTTATATATAATCATGTATATTTATGGGCATATTTGATTGTATAGATAAAGTAAACATTTGAGAAGTTAATAAACAAATATGCAATTTTCTCAATTGCATAAATTTGCAAAGTATATGTATGCATTATATGTACATATAATTTATATGTAAATTGAATATGTACATATATATACATATACTTTTATATAATTTATATAACTTGTATGTAAATTTAATATGTACATATACATAAAATTATATGTACATTTATATTTAAGCAAATCACTTATTAAATCGTATACATTATTTGTTATGGTGTATAATATTTCTATTCATTAGATATATATGATTTAAATGAAATAATTTAAATAATATATATAAATATATAAATCATTAACCTTTCTTTATGAATGCAAATCCACAAACTATGTAATTTTCGTAAAAATGTCACAAACATTCAAATACTGTAGAATTACAAGAATTTGAATATTACAATTTCTACATGTATATTTACACATTGTATACCATACGTTGCTTGCTATGCACACAAAAACGCTATGACGTATTTCATAATTAGAAATCACATGAATTACTCAGACTACGCCAGTTCTTTATAAATGGCCTAAAATGTAAGCATATTTCATAACACCACACGGCTAATAGTATTGAGATAAATCTAAATATTTGGAACTAAACTTCAATGAATAATTTGAAGATAGTTTGATAGTAATCGTAACTCTATATAGCAAATATTACGCTAACGACCACAATGGCAGGTTAAACAAGTACACGACTATAGTAAATATAAATAAATAAAATCAGATTCAAATATAATTGAAATTCTCGAACGATAAATAGGGCAAAAAACGTATGAGTATGTTGAAATATTTTCTAAAAAAAAAAACTCCGAGGTATTTTAACTTATTAAAGTAACTCTTAAGCTAAAATAGCATTCGAACCTGCATATCATACAAATCTCTGTAGTTGACATAAAATGTTTTGCTACTGCAAAACATACTATTTTGGACTGAAAAATAAATATGTATACTTTCAATTAATGTGTACAAAAACGTACGTGAATTTAATTATCCATTGTTGTCTGTTATACGTGATCTAATTTATTCATGTTGTTTGTTATGCAAATTGCCACAATCTACTTATTCACTGTTTCCTATTATACATGATCTTCTTTACTGATTGTTGCCTGTTATGCAACTAGCATGATCTACTTTAATAATTGTTGGCTTTTATGCAGACTATCATGATCTTCACTCATTGTTGGCTGTTATGCAAGCTAGAGCATGATCTAGTTTAATAATTGTTGGCTGTTATGCAGACTGTTATGATCTTCTTCATTCGTTGTTGGCTGTTACAGCAAGATCTTTATTCATAGTTGATTGTTATTCGTGTACTGTTATTGTTGCTTGATATACAAACCGATTGGAACTTATTCATTTGTTGCTTGATACAGAAACTGACTTAAGGCGAACTTGAACTGATTTGTTATTGTTTGTTATGCAAATCAACTCGAACCCATTTATTTCTATATTTTAGACAAACCGAACTTGAAATGAACTCACCTTATTGGTTTATTTACACAAGCCAACTTGAACTTAACTCACGTTGTTGTTTTCTTTATACAAGCTGACTTGAACTCATTAATTACTGTTTGTTATGCAGATCGATTTGAACTTATTTATTGTTGCTTGTCAACACAAACCAACTTTGTTTATTTATCACTGAGCGTTATACAAACCGACTTGGATTTATTTATTGTTACTAATGATGCATTTTAACAATGATGTCAAACTCAACACCTCTGAACAATGGAAATGCGGCTAAATATTTGTACTACCTTTATTTTGTATTCGTATTGAATTTTATGATATTATCTTAATAACATATCACATAAAGTGACTAATGAATTACTAATAACATTTCATAATTACGTAGCTCTGTAATTTTGGGGTTTATAAATGAGAACTTATACTAGCTGTTGTCTTACATGTTAATAGGATGGATAGACAATCTTTTTATGTCCTCAGGAAGCTTGAACAATATTTAATTAACTAAATAAATAAACGTATGATTGTGCAGATTTTTAAAACCTTAACCAGCCAAAGATTTTTAAGCTGACTTTCTTTATCGATGCATCCCTTTCAGTAACTCCCACTAAACACATTTTAGAAACATTCACACAGACCTGTTCTTACGGTTAATTACTTACCTCCAAGTCAAATAAATTAATGGAATTCTTCAAATAAAATCAGTTAAGTGTTACCACTATTTAATAGACATGTTCCACACAAACTTGGTTGTAGGCGCTCCATTTTGCTACTGCCTATAATCTCACAGACCGTTCACTATTATACCCACTCACAACCTGGCAAACTGACAGAATTCTAGATGGCTATAATCGATTTATGTACCTACATGTAAAGAGTTAGTAGTTTGGATGTAATATATCAATCATAAGCTCTTTGTATGGTTCAACATTGATTTCATATTTTTTTTTTCCAAAATGACCTCACCCTTCAAGATTTGTTTAATTATGTTGCAACTCTGATTTCAAATGTTATCTGAATAGCACTTCGATTCCAATGTTAAAAGAATTCTATTCAGAA
Source organism: Typopeltis vanoorti (assembly GCF_054136105.1). Classification (NCBI taxonomy): domain Eukaryota; kingdom Metazoa; phylum Arthropoda; class Arachnida; order Uropygi; family Thelyphonidae; genus Typopeltis; species Typopeltis vanoorti. The sequence continues at coordinate 76,825,928 of NC_143557.1, forward strand.
CTAATTTAGAAAATACGAAGTTATAATATTTTGTAGGCATTTCTTTCAGCATATACATGAATAAGTTTTGCATATTATTACCCTATGCGCAAATGCACGTGTGAGATTAAAATGCAAAAGATGCTCAATTGCATTTCTTGAGCAATCCATAATCAATTGACTACTTCAACAAGTTTTGATTAATCTCTTAAACTAATTGGTGATACTGATAACATAATATTCTTAACAATTCTTAACATGATGCTCCTAACGACAGTACGTTGAAATGTATGACTATATTATTACGTATACATTACGTCACAATATATTGAAAACATTAATTGCACATTAAGATCAAAATTGTCGATTTTATTTCTATATATTCAGTCTCATATACAGCTTTACATATATTTGCTTAATATAGATTTATTACAGTATATTGGGTTGAATATGATAGGAAAATATTGTATAGAACATCAATATAAGGTAGGAAAGATGGTTAACATTATTATGGAGAATCAAGGGTTTAATTTTTCTAATTAAATGACGATATTTTAGTTAAAATAACCTTGTGATGAAAGGGCATCTAATCTATCTGCAAAGGTTAAGCATTATCTTAATTGGATTGGCTCAGTATTCCTTATAGCCCCCCCCCCTAATCATCCTCGTAAGTCGTAAGCATTATAATTAACTATCCAGTCCATATAGCTGTTTTCCTGCCTCTGTAGAGTGGGTCTGGGGAACACGGAAAGACTGCCCTTAAGCCAGTGCGTCTTCCTTAGGTGTCTAACCTTCTGATCATAGGTACAAGGCCAACGACTTCTTTTTTTTCCCCTTGGTTTTTTTATTTTTTTTTATGAAGCCCTTATGGTTATTATGAACGGTTGCCCTTTCAAACACGAGACCAGGAAGCGAAGGGGGAAAAAAAAGTTTGCCTATTCAGGTAGAAGGCTACTCACTTGAATCTTTGTTAAATACACGTTAGACGTTGCATTTCTTCCGGGAGGGTTCCAAAGAATGAAGCTAGGAAGTATAAAAAGGTGAGGTAAACCAATATTGCGATGACTGCTTAAAGTACATGGTTATAGACTGACTCTCTATTTGATTCAAAAAAAATTTTTTTGAAGGTTTACGTTAAGGTCAGACATGGAATTTTCATTGCTGGTAATAGATATAGGAAATCAGAGCCAAAGAGTAAAAGGAATTAAAATATTTCAGTGATATTTCACTATGTAAATAGATTATGTTTTAATTCAGGAATAGAAGCAGTAACAGTCAGTAAATATCTCCTCTTTCGTTATATTTTACTAGCTAATAAATAATAAATTATCATTTTTATCAATTCTATTGAATATAAGCAGTAATAATGAATTAACAATTAGTTTTGTTTCAATCTGTGCTAATAATTGTTTAACAATAGATCCATCTTTAGTTCTATTACATGTCAACAAATTAAACAATACTTATATTGCATTTTAATCACTTAATCAACAATAGAATAGTCGTTTGATTTTGTTCTATATCAAACCTTTCAAATTATCCATTCTTCACAGTTCTTGCTTTAATGAAATATAAATATATGGATCATTTCTAACCGAATCTTTGTACCTTGATATCTAATCCATGTTGGCATCGTTTGTTTTTTGTTGTTTCAATATGGAAACCTCTACATAGTTTTTTTACTGAAAACCTTTTTTGTGTTTGCGTTAGATTACGGCAATATTTTTAAGCTCGCCAATCAGATGATGTTTGTACAACTACCGCTTACTTAGATAAATTTACAAAATACGGACAAAAGATAATTGTGGATGGAAGATACTTTATCGCTATACAGCCAGGCATAATTGTAACCAGACCAATAGGAGATGTTCGTACCAAAGCCAATGACATTTTATTAATATTATTAACGTTTTGCAAACATACAACTTCATTCCCTCTGTTGGTTTTAAGAGTTTCACCCCCACAGCAATGACGATCACATGTCAGATGATGACATTGATTAAAACCCCCTCTATCAGCAATCCGTTCGATGTCAGACTAGCATTTATTTATTACAAAACAAATATCTGTGCCAACTTATCTGCGACATCCGTTGGCATCATATGCTCTGCTCTAATAAACATTGAGATAAAAAGAGCCATAATTCGAACTTGGTACACAATAGCAAGAAGACGGTCCATTAACTTGTGATTAGGTTTACATGAGAAATTCATCTTGGCAGTTATGGATGACAAGAAATAAATGCACGAATACGTTTTTCTATTTCATCACTTCTTTGCACTCAACATTTACTCTTTCTCTCTCTTTGTCTGTCTTCTTTATTTTAAATCTTCCTATCTTTCCTCCTTTATCATTCCAAATTCTTCTTATTTCTATTCCTGTTTTCTATGTATATTTCTTCTCTCATTCTCTCTCTCTCTCTCTCTCTCTTTTTCTTTCTTTCTCTAGGAGAACTCTATCTTTCCCGTCTGTTCAGTTTTTTTTTCTTTTTCTCATTTTCTCTCTTTTTTTTTTTTCGAGCTCACCGTCGAATATTATTTGACCTGTCAATGAAACGTTTTCCACATAATATCGAATGTGATCCTCTAGACTAATTCGAACTTGTTAATTTATAAATTTAATGCGTGAATTACTGTGATATAAAAGAAAACGAAACGATGAGTTGACATCTACTCGTGAAAGTTCAATGTCTGATCCTCCCTATTTTTTTCCATTATTAACAACATTTTTTTGCATCTTGTTGTTTATCAGAAGTTTAATTTAAATTGTTCATTGTGTTTTAACAGGAATGTTATTTAATAGAATACATAAAGGTGCACACCGACATTTTCTATTTGCTGCTCTGCTTGCAGTTTTCTTTTCATTTTCATTTTTTTTTTTTTTTTGAATGGTCATCGAAAAACTCAAAGAAGAATGCTCGTTTGATAACTGTTGATTTTTTTTTAAAAAAAAGTATGAAATAAAATAGAAAAAAAAAGTGTTTTCTTTAGAAAAAAATAAACATAATGATTTTCTTTTACATAACAAAACATATTTGAGGTTTTATCTTTAATAACGTAAGTTTTCTTTATAATTTCGATCCGCTTCTCCTTTCTTTATTCATGATCCCAAACGGATCTGATATGGCTATGTAATTTGGTTTCATATATATTTAATTTTGGCAATCATAGGAGAGTTAACTCCTTCTCGGTTATCTGCCATATCTAATACTACTTAAACTGGCTGATCTGTTTGTTTTATTAAAAGATAAAAACCATCTTCGAGTCTTCGGACTAAAACTTCGCTGAACTCATCTTCAAGTGAAAAACCACTATAAAAGTTTGCATCGTAAACCGTATGTGACCCAAGTCTTTCCTATTAAAAGAGTAATTGTTTTATTTGCAGTTACAGCCCAAACAACCACCAGTATTTATGCCTATATTACTCTCGCATTCTTTGGTCGATTTGCATGCTTTGTGGGTTAAAAACCCAACTTTCCGGGAGAGCTAACCATAGGGATTATGATATTCTTAACCATGATTTTAGAAACGTATAAGATGCTGCTCTCCCTTCTATGAATGCTCCTCTCTCTCTCTCTCTCTCTCTCTCTCTCTCTCTCTGCAAGTCGTACTTAAATTTCTCTCCTCCTTCACATAAATACGTTTTTCCTCTATTCGTTCTTTTTCTTTCTTCAATCTATTTCCATTATTCTCTCGCTTTTGGTTCAAAACTTGATGAAATTTTGGTGTACTTTTCTATTTTCATATTTCTCTTTTCAATTTCTTTCCATCTCAGCTTATTATTTCATTTATTCACTCATTATTTCTTATTTCATCTCCCTCCCCTCTGTCTGTTTTCCAGTTTGTGTCCCTATATTCTAATTACATATACCTATTTACAGGCATGCACGTATTTAACTTATTAAAAAAAATTACAAATATTTTTATGAAAGTGCTAAGAAATGAAACTATTTATAGTATTCATTTTACACCAACAATACTCATCAACAATACTCATTTTACATCAACAATATTCATTTTGCTTATTGTCTTCTATTTTTAGATATCTTTTGATATTTTGCTTATTATTCTCTTCTTTTCTCTTTCGCTTTTCTATGAATCTATACACCGTGTGCATTTACGGTCAGTTTATCTTGTATTAACAGTGAATAGCACTAAAAGTCCAATGAATGGAATAAATTAACTAATAAAGACTTTGTTTCGTGTCCTGGACAAAGAAACCAATGTCAACAGTGATTCAACTGTCTGAAACCTTTTTTAAAGCTCCCATAACGAAATAGACAATGCTTGGACAATTCCAAATAGCTGGGCAATAAAGAAAAGAAAAGAAAGAAAAAAATATTGTCTGACGCATATAAAAGAAGAATGTTCGTGTATTTGTGCAGATATTGGGAAGAAAGCTAATTATGTTGGACGCCTGTTAGGGTGAGGTGTGCATCACGAGATTTCTACTTACTTGATCATAGGGGTAGGAACTGGGAAAAGAACTTTGGACAAGACACGCAAGAGATAGATAGAGAGAGAATTGTTTCGGCTTACTTACTTACCCCCTTTCTCTGTTTTCTCTCGGAAACATTAAAACAGCAACCATTCAGGACAAAGTAATGACTCAACCCTCGCTTTTAGACCAGGTGCTTTGTGAATATGTAACTCCTAAGTAAAAGGCCTGATTACAGATAAAGCAAACGGCACAGATCTACCTAACACACGCTTCTACAACACTAAATAATTTTCAAAGTCTCCACAAATCATACATTACAGATGGCTCTTTTATGAATGGGAATAAAAGAACTCTTTTTTTCAGACAGGTTTATTGAGTTTTCTTTATTTTGTGTGTGGGGGGAAAAGGGATTGAAACAGATGGATTCTAAAACGGAAATGTGGAAGCCATCAGTTTTATTGTATACTAATGGGTCACTCGACATACCTAACATCACGCAATATTGTAGACCATTCGAAAAAAAAAAAAAAAACAGATTCGTTACATGCTGTTATGCCTAACGGTATTAGTCTCAATGTGGACAATTTTAACTCATTACATTGGGGATGGGGGGTGGAGGGGGGATAAGAAAACGTTCCTGGTACTGTAGTACCTGTTTTTTTTTTTTCCAACGGCGTCTTGTAACCCACCTTTCCCCCCCATGTAATACAAAATTGACAATAGTAGTAGCAGCGAGTCGAACGTTCCCATGGCCCTTTTCACCTGTGTCTATGTGTGCACACAAAGCGTCCCATGAATTGCAGGTGGTACTCAGTAAATGGTGCGTTGGTCATTATAGGCCTTCATTATCGTGTAATAACTTACAATAATGATATTTCCGATTAGCTTTAGATAAGTTAAAATGTGAAGATAAATACTTAATAGAAGTTATCTCGACACACAGTGGAGAGTAAGCGTAATTTAATAAAGAATAAATTGATTTCGTTTCAATGGAGATGAACTTTGATGAAACAGAAACTAAGTAGAATAATGTTTAAATATAAAATATAAGAATATGATCTAAGAAATTGATATGAATGCCTGTTTAGCACTTGTTTCATATTCGCTAATGTTAAACTTAATAATTCATACCTAATATTACTGTTCCTTTAATAAATGGATAGTTAATGATTGGTATAAATGTTACCGGATCTAATATGATCTTCACACCAGTCTTAATGATGATAGATTTTTAATAAGAATCAGGAATTCATTTTTAATTATTTTTGCTGTTAATTGAATAAAAAGTGATCATAATTGTTGAAGTTTGAATTTAGTCAAATATTATAACAAATGTTAATTAATATGCATAATTTATGCAAAACGCAGATTTTATTTTTGAGCATTTTTTTTTTCCCAGCAGTATTACTAAAATTGTAAAGTGTAATTTTCAACTCATCTTTTGCGGATCTTTGTACATAAATACACACCTTCAGCAAAAGACAACACATTTCGGTTTTTTGTGCAAAACTTTGGCTTTACAAAAGCCATAAAAGCTCTTTTATAAAGGGGGAGGGATGTGAAATACGTCAAACTTTCGACTTTTTCATTTGTTCTAGCGCAACATTCTTACAATAACTACAACAAAACAGCAACATCTTTACATCTCCGTTCACCTCCAAGTATTCTATAGGAGAAACCATTTTTGAGACCTTAATCTCGCACCAGTGTGAGACATTCCTTACGATCTAACTCTACTAATGACACGCCTTCCCCTGGTGGCAGAGTTTCCCGCTGAGCCAAGTCATTATCATCAACTTCATGCTTACCAATTCACGGTCTGCTTGCGTCTCTCACTGGCCATTAGCGTCTCTTGCTCGTGCGTCTTTGTCTCTCCTGTTCAACTTTTTCTTTCTTTCTTTTTTTTTTTTATCCTCTTATAGCTTCGAGCTTTTTGTCGCCAGCGTGGTTGTGATACTTTCCTCAGAGACCCTACCGATCTTTTTCTCTCTCTCTCTCTCTCTCTTTCTCTCTCTCTTCGTCTGCCACTCTTCTAAGAGCATCTTACATTCGTCACCATCATTCCGAGCGTGAAGTTTAAAGCTTCTTTCCCTCCCACCCCCTTTCGCCCCCTCCCGTATCTGCTAACCTTTCTGAAAGAAGGCCTGTCTGTCCCCCAGAGCCAAACCCATCAATAAAAAATCAGCATTTCTTCACATCCCCCAACCAGCTGACGATAGGAATGCCTCACAATTCTGCTCATTACTGCCATTATTGTTCGCACTCTGCTTTCCCTCCTTAATCTCCCACCCCCCCGCGCCAAAGGTCAGATCTTCTGCCGTCGACTCATTAGGTCGGCCTCGAATGAAGTTGACAATTGGTAAAATATTGTTCTCCTGCGTAGTTCATTATTGAGGGTTGGGTACAAGGGGGGAGGTTGGTTATGAACAAATTAGCCGGACATGTCCATTAACCAGCAGGGACACTAATTATGGTTCTGTTGGTGGGGTAGTTGACCCGTCCTGACCTCTCCGCTGTTAAGTCTAAGAAGGTGATTTCGTATGTCCTCCGCAGTCCCGTTATAAGTGTGTGCAGGTGATTGGAGAACGAACGCCAACTCAAGACTGTACTGAGAGTGATAGATGGGACGCCATAGGGAGTTGGAGTTGTCCGCGGCGGGCAAGTTGCGTCGCGAGGCATGTCCGTTAAGCCCTTCTTGGTAGTGTACAAGGTCAAGACATATTCGGTGAAGTCATTATCAATGTGAAGGGATTTTTCTTCCACGCACAAACAGGGTGGTGATTGTGATGATGGTTTATTCATCAGATTAATAAAGTTTTCGTATTGTCTTCTTGCTTTTTATAGCTAAAAAATAGTCGAGTGATATCTATAGGAATCAGTTTAGAACCAGCGAAAATATTATGCAAATATTGGGAAAACATTTTGGACATTTTATTTGGTAATAAAAATAAAACGAGAAATTCACTACAGCTTACACTTGGCTGCCTTCTAAACTATTCAATAGATCAATAATTAATTTAATACAATCTGAATGACAGAAATTGACAAGCTTTTATATCTTCCTTCCTTTAAAATATTTCATAAATTTTACCCCCCACCCTTTCCCAGAAGTGTGCAAATAACAGATTTGATATGAAAATTAGTGATTAATATTAATACTCTTTTTACAATATAAAGATAAATATTTTTTTTTCAAATGCAAAGTATTGATGCAAAGTATAACAGTATTACATGTTATAATGCTGGCGAATTTAAATTTAAATTTAAAATTATTATTGGAAGTGTTTATAAGAACGTATATTGTCATTTACTTTCTAAGGCTTTGTGAGTTTGAATTCTACAGCTCCATATTTTTTTTTTTTTAAAGTACAGTATTTCTTATCAATAACACGCACCCCCTCACACACATACATTGGAAACCTCTCTACTAGAATCAAACCACCTTAATATAATTCTATCATACAGGAGTACTTGCATACAAGAATAATTATTAACTACGAATCTATATTCTTGCTATTATTATTCAGTATTGAATAAGCAAAAGAACATGAAAGACTATCCATTGTTTAGTAAATAATAAATATTAATAAATATATGAATGAATAACAATATATAAATTTATCCTAGTTTATAAAATAATTAAATGATCGAACATATTGTGTTTATTTTTTTCTACAGTAATACAGTTTATAACTGCAACATTCATTTAATTGTTGCAGTTAATTTAATTGTTACGTCAATGAATTAAAACCATATGAATGAAGAAATAAATAAAAATAAAAAAAAAATGGGTGTATCTTTATATACACATAAGTCATATATTTGGCTGCTCGGTTTGTTGTATCGAATTGCAAAGTTATTATGAACATCCGAACCCTCGCTATGAGTGGCTTATGAATGCTATGAATGAATAGAGATGCTTATCTAAACAAACTTTGGTACAAACAAGAAATAAATACATATCTTTGTATATCCTTTACTGGATTAAGGCAAAGCAGACTTAGTTGGGATGAGGAGCTTTCGTCTATTGATGTCAGACTAGTATAGAATAAGTGTGATGAGAGATTAGCATATGAAAGACTATTCCACAACATACAAGGCTAATATAAAACGAAACTGAACCAAAAAAAAAAAAAGGTCACTGGTTGAACTTCTTCAAAAGCATTAAGTGTAGAGTTCGATTCTCTAGACGCCTTTAATTATGAAAAGGTATAAAGATAAAAAGAAAGAGATTAAAAAGAAAACGAATAGACAAGTGTCGTCAATCATCTAGACCAGGTATTATACTTTACTGATATTGCGCTTCACTATTAAGTCTCTCAGCACGTGCAACATGGCCTTCCCCCTTGACAACGTCAACAATTACAAGATTCTTGGGGTGGCATCATCTGCGAAAAAACAGGTAAAAATTTAAATATCGATCGTCAAGCAGAAGAGCCAAATATTTATAAATTTAAAACTGTAAAGCAAAAATCTGAAACACTTGGAGAAAGAATGGTTTATTCATGGTGTACAGCAGCCACCAGGTCCGTTCTAAGAACCAAAGTTCGGCCTCTTTTCCTTAGGCTTCGAGCGGCGTTAAGCCTAACGTGATAAACATCTAATCTCCGAAGCGTCTAGTAGAGATGTGGGTACATACCTTGAGTGGTCTATCACCGCCACCTTCCGTTCTTTTCCTGCGTCCTATTCATAACTGTGTTGAGGGCTTTTTTTTTTGTCCCTCCCCAAACAAGAAGACAATAGAAAAGATGAAAGAAAAAAAAAAAACTTCGGGAACATTTCCTGTATAAAGTAAGGAGAAAATGTCAATGACCCCTGGACAGGGGGTGGGGAGGTAAAGGGAGTGACATATACTGAGCAATGCCCTTACATTTAGGGACTAAACTATACGGTAGCAGATCATTGGTCTCGTTATAAAGATTAATAGGTGTTATATATCATGAGGGTGGCTTCGTCGCTCGAGAACTGGACTTAAGAAAATAAAGGGTTCTTTAGCTAACATTACCCTTAAATAAATAGCTTTGAAGAACTGATATGATCTGGTACGTGACCTATTAATTTAATGTTTTAGTCAAGGGGGATGGAAATAATTTTTTATTTCCAACCAAGGTGGTGTTTTTCCTTTAAAAACACAAGCAGATATAAAAAATTCTAGTTATGGGTAGAATTCCAACTCGAGACGTATCACTTGACAGGTAGCATCAACCATTTCCAATCATACAGAGTAATTTTAAGACTGTTTACTCGGTAAATAACAGCATTTGCATAATCAATTTCCGTTATTTTGTTTTTTACTATTTTCGATAAATTATATCGTACATTTATAGTATTAGTCCAGAGCAAAAATGTCGCACTCGTGAACAAAAATCACTCAAGAAAATATGATACAGTCGTGTTGTTGAAGGCATAATAGGATAACAGTGACAATACTCAATATTCATCTTAAATGGTATTTTAATTTTTATAATTTTATCTTAATAATATTTATTATATTCAATTCTTGAAATTGTCTTTAAATCGAATTTTAAATCTCTGAAAAATATTCAATATACTGAAATGAAATTTGCATTCTTATTATCATAATTTACTTTTCTTTTATCTGCCTTTTTTTTTAACCTCATGCATGAATAGCAAAAATAAATCATGCATCACATTTTTTTTTTTAAACTTGGGTTAAATAGCATTTCTACCTCTGGTATAAAATACTTGGGCAGCTATGCTGGCGTGAAAATAACTTACCTTCAAGTTATTTGCTGATGCAACCTTTTTGAGTTTGAGAGAGAGAATATAAAGAAGCATTGCAAGATTTTGTGTTTTTATTTTTAGGTTGTAAGTGATTTTTTACTCCGTGTGTGAGATCACCACCTTAGGTTCTACTTCAGAGATCCCGAATTATCTAACTTTGGTACCTATTACATTAATATCTACACTAGGATTCATATAAAATGCATAGAAATACAAAATATTTCGTTGTTTTTATATCGTATGAATATTATAATTAATTACCGAGACCAGTGGTGAAGCGTTATAGCTCAGAAAAAACAACAACTTTTTCTGGCATAATTCTTTTCGAGGGGATCGTGTCTGATTATTTTATTAATTATAATTATAGTTATTTATGCATACTTGTGCAGCTTCCAACAGAATGAAAATTGAAGTATATTCTTACCTTTGTAGCAAATATCGTAAGCGAAACAGAGTAGCAAACGATGTTATTTGTATATATTAAAATATAAATCATAAAACCGTTTCGATATCAGATTGCAATATTTACAAATCATAAAAGTGAGGAATGGAAAACAATATTTTCAAATTAAAATATAAAATAAACACAACCTAACCAGTTCAATATCAAAACCCAACATTCGCAACGAAAGACAACGTAAGCTAACAAAAATACATCTAAGAGATGCAGATTGATAAAACAAAAAGACAATATTCGTAAAAATGACAACAAAATATGTAAAAAAAAAAGAAACAGTTAAGTTTGAATTCATATCAAAGGGACACTCTAGACATCCTTTCATCACAACATAAATAAAACAAAAAATAAAGAATAGGCATGACATTGGCTAAAGTTTAAAAAAAAAATCAAACTTCTTTATTTTTAGGATAAGCAACAGCTATAAGCATGTAGTTAATTGAGACCTTTTTGTTGGCGAAATGGCTCCAAATCCAAACAATTAAAATTATATTTTTATTTTATTTTTGTCTCTGGACATTTTCAAATGCTTTGTTGGTATTCTAATACATAAGTACTATTACCGATCATAAACGTATGTCATGAAGGTTAGTTTTCAAATGTTATGTGCCCGTATATATTCCTTATATACTAGCGTGAGAGTGTATGGGGGGGGGGTCATAAGTATAAACATGAATTCATACACAGAACTATATTCATATTACACGATGATATGAAATGATACCATCGTGTGATATAGATCTAAGAGAGAATAAATCCAAATCGTTGGGCACTTTATTTTTGTAATTTATTTAACTAGCCAACGTTCGATATATAGTTAAAATATTTATATTTATCGTAGTAAAGTTTAAGAAAAAAACTAAAATAAATTAAGATTTTTAGACTTTTGTCTTTTAATGACTAAAATTGAATTCTGTTTTTTAATGCAAACTGTGGTCTACGCTTTTCTTTCGGATAATTGAATAGCAATCGATGGATGCTGCTGAAGGTTGTTGTCAGTAGACTGACCATTCTAAAGATATGCAGATAAGCAGTAGAACATTGGTATAGGAAGAGAAAGAAAGCAGACAGAAACCTATAGTAAGATTTTAATACAGACTTTGTGAACACACGGTCAGCTTCGTCCAGCACCAAAGGTGGACATTTTACGATTACAGTATATTCCACGCGCATATATTTCAAATATTTCCGACATGCCTATCTGTTTTACAGTGCTTCATAGATATTACAGTGGAAACCTAAACGTGTTGGTATTTAATTGCAAATAATGATATACACAGTTTTTATTAAAAAAAAACCAAAACAAAAGGTGGCTACCTTATTCTCCTGGTGCTGTTCAATTTTGTCAGGCCAGTGTCCGCCACTATGACGTATTATTGCTTAGTAAACAGAAGATAAGTGTTTTCTCTGCTGCCATCTCTCGGCAAGGTTGCGTACCAATTTTGGAAAGAAGGCAACGGGTGGTGCATGATAAACAGTACTGCTTCATGAATAGAAGATATTACTTAAATCTAGAGAGAGAGGAAGAAAAAACATATTTCAGAAATATTTTTTATAATTGAATGAAATCTATCAAAGTGTGATGTCTCTCTGTCTCTTTGCACTGTCGTTGCATTTCTGAAGGAAAGAATGAAGCGAATAGGAATACAAATCTCGGATCATGAATACAAATACGTCTTGAGGAATCTTAACACGTTTATGAAAGCACCTTAAGAGATACGGAAGTAAACCTCTCGCCGGCACACGTATAGAAAAAAAAAATCTTCCGGAATAGGGAGACTATCCCCTATCCGACCCCTCCTCTCATCCGTAGAAGCAGCCTCAGTCATTGAAGAATCCTAACAAGCTTTTCTTTACACTACTACCTTTGTTTAGGGGAAGGCCGAGAAGTAAAGAAAAAAAAAAAAAAGGAAGGAAAAGAAAGAATTTATACCCCCCCCCGTTTGAAGTTCGATAAGGGAGACGAATAAAGGGCATAATTCTTCGCTGAAATAAATCCCAACTGCTAGTTGTAAAGGGCAGTGAACTACCGTCCCAAACTTCCGACCTTGACAAGGGTTGACCTTCTCCAAAATCCTTTTTTTTTTTGGTTCTATTCATTTACATTTTGTAAATTATTTTAATCATAACAGTTATTAAATACTTTTAAAATTATAATTTTGGTGCATCTTAGAACTGCTAATAATAATTACCATTAACTGGATCGGTTTCGATAATGGCAACACAAACTTATCTTTAGAATCCGTAATTGAAAGAAAATCATGCAAATATTTTCATAATTTATGCAAATTTATTATGATTTATGCTGAAACGTTTCAGATAATAAAAAAATTGAAAAATTTTTGAAATATGCATTTATTTTAATAAATAAATTCCAGACTAATAAAAGAAATACTATAAAGATTCAAAAATTGACTATTAAATGTGTCTGCATTTAGAATTTAATATTTTCCCACCTGATTGTGATATTATTTCATTTTTTCCTTAATGACAACATTAAGAACAAACGAAGTATGCTTATCCTTAAAAATATATGAGAATTTTACTCAAAAGTTTACTATTTTGAGTAAAATAGTAAATGAAATAGATGATTGCATTGTGTTAAGAGGTGTTACAAGGATTTGGTTTACTAACTGTTCACTAACAGATAAAAGAATTCACTTATTTTTAAAAAATAAAGTAATTAAAAAAATAAATCGAATTGGAAAGTCTAGTCTACAGTTATAACAACCCTTCTGGAGAATCGGTTATCGTGTTTTGAGAAAAACCGAGCAATGATTTAATTAAGAAAATAAAAATATTGAATTTAAAGAAATAATCCTGATGATAGCAAAATTGGGAGCCATTTTCGTGTTGAACTGTGAATAATAAAAATGTTTATAATGAGAGAAACATAAAAGAAATGACAAAAAATGGATGGAGTTTGTTGTCTCGTTATTATCAATTACTGAGGCTAAATTGCTGTTGAGAACAATTTTATTGAGTGCAGAAGAGGAATTCTTTTTTTTTTTTTTTTTTGTGCTGCTAGGCAACCTGACAACAATACAATCATTATCTGTTTCAGTATGATAGTTAAGTAGCCTGTAATTCACAGATTACTTGTAATTCAAATTTGATTGTTAATAGGAGAGATTCGTTATGTACTAACGAAGATGAGGGGTATTGTACCTAAAATATTTCCGAATCGTGGAGGGACTGACAGGAATCTTTGACATTGGAACTGAACAGCTATAGTTGCTATTATTTCCCATGGCAATCGTTGCAAACAGCGGAATATTACAGATGAATATCACTCGATATAATGTACTAGATTTATTTAAATCAAAAGTATAAAGAAAACAAAAAAAGTGCTAAAAACAACAAGAAAACATTTGACTTACGAGCTGAAATACCAGGCCAGGAACTACCAACTTGAGACATGTCCATGCATGATGGTTGCTAATTGGCGTGACGTATAGTAGCTGAAGAAGTCAACAACGAACGTGAGCATTCGAAGTCTACTAAAATCGCCTATTGAGAAACTTAAAGTGTCATGTATTCGTTTATAAATCCATGGTGAACCAAATACGAGTCAAACCAAGATTAAGGATGATTTTTACAACGATTCTTCACAGTATACGACTATCTATTTTAGTGTCGCCCATGAGAAGAAAGACGAAACTTGAATCATTCGGTAGGACCAAAGAGGTCAAGATGACCGCATGCAATTCTGCAGAAACTGTATGAGCTGTCTTTACCGTTCTCTTCGGAAAGGTATCAGGACAACGGTGATGTGGAACATCCTCTGATAAAAATAACAACTTGAAGCACTATTTCGTAAAATCATATATTTCGTATTTTTGTTGTTTATTTTTTCATATATTTTATATTTCATGTAAAATCCTAAACTTCATATTGTTTGACAAAATACACCTTCTGTCGAAGTGTTCTGCTGACTACCTTCCCTTGGGAAAGATAGAATAGAATAGTTCAACGAATATCACGGCGTGTACTTACTTCCAAAATAGCTTAGACCTTAAACTTGCTGTTAACCAATGGCATGTGCCAGAACCCTATCGGCACTAAAGATGTTTACTCAGTTTTGCTGTCTGCTTTTGCGATTTGTTGTAACCAAGTATTTCTCTAAAGGGACTAAATGTATCCATAAGTTATGTTTAATATAGGAGGACAAGCTCTTCAAGCTCGGGCTAATCATCACTTTCTTGTATAAGATTAAACAATCATAACAAATATAGCATTGAAAATCGTAGCAAATATCTGCATAAAAGATATTTTTATGTAAATTCCAGGTTCGGAAAAGATACATTTGTACGGTGAGTTCTGGCCGGATAATCCTAATATTCTACTCTAGAAACTTTAAAAAAAAAAAATCAATACACTTGAAGCCTCCAATAAAGGTGGACAGTGGTCTTGCACGAAATTCGTCTATCACCCAAATATTTAGTGAAGACTCTGCCAAACCAAGCCAGCAAGCGAACTATCAACTATCAACTTTACTGACATAAAGGGTGAAGCAAAAGCTTTTCATATTCCCCGCTATCTTGAGAGAAACTGTGAGTGGAGAAAGTTTATGAGCTAATTGCTCGGCCTGAGTGGGCTAGGAGATTAGTCCTGAGTGTTGAAGTTTAGGATGGCTCTAGGTCTTTTATGTTTGAAATAATCCATTGCGTCATAATCTGCAGCCAGTTGGATCAGTTTTTTAGGGTGCACAGATGCTTTTGAGAAGAATTTGATTGCTATAGTCTGCATGAAAGTGTCAACATAGGGGACATTTGTGTCCCGATGTATCTGGACAGTTCGGATGAACCATGGGGCGCCCAGGATCATTCTGAGACATTTATTCTGGATACGTTGTGATTTGAGAATATTAGTATTTGAAGTATGACTCCAGGCCGGTGAAGCGTAGATGAGTATTGGACGAATCATCAGTTTGTATATGAGAAGTTTGATTCTGGTTGCCCAGCTTATGTTTCTGTTAATTAGTGGGTAGAGCTGGGCTATGGTTTTTGATGTGTTTGCACAGAGAGTCTTGATATGGGAGCTGAAAGTCAGTTTTCTGTCTAATATTACACCAAGATATTTTATCTCAGTTTTCCACGGAATTTTAGTTGAAAAGGAGAATAACTTCTTTAGGAAGCACTGATCTTATAGAGAATAGGACGGCTATGCTCTTCAGGGGGATTCACTTGAAGTCGCCATTTGGAGAAATATTGTTCGATTAGCAGTAGGTTTCCTTGCAGTTTCTTGATGGCTAGGTGAGACTTTAAAGATCTGGCCAATATCGCTGTATCATCAGCATATAGAGCTTTAATTGAAGATAATGGGTTGTGCGGTATCTCATACAAGTATAAGGAGAATAGGATTGGTGCTAGTAAGGATCCTTGTGGAACTCCAGCCAAGATGATGCGTTTTTGTGTCGAGACTACCCCACACATCCTGACTTGCATGCGCCTATCGTAGAGGTATGTCTTTAAAACTTGAATGATTCTGATTGGTACACCAGATGATATCAGTTTGTATAGCAAACCATAATGCCAAACCTTGTCAAATGCACTGGCTATGTCAAGGAAAACAGCCCCACTGCATTGACGCCAGTTAAAACCCGTGATGATGTGTTCCACTAATCTGTGTATTTGTTGCGTGGTGCTATGCGATTGTCGGAAGCCAAACTACTCCTCAGGCAGGATATTTAGTCGGAGTACTGAATCTTGGAGTCTGGTAAGAATTACCTTCTCGGCAATTTTGCCGAGATTTGAGATGAGGCTGATTGGTCTGTAATTTTGAGGCAATCTGGAATCTTTTCCAGGTTTATGGATTGGTATTATGTCCGCCAGTTTCCAGTAGGAAGGGAAATGTTTGTAGTGAAGGATGGAGTTAATTATATTTGTCAGATGGACAATAGCTCTATGTGGTAGAAGCTTTATTACTTTGTTAGAGATACCATTAGGTCCAGGAGCCTTTTTGTTCTTGAACTTCTTAATAATATCATATATTTCAGCAGGTGAGGTGAGCGCAATTTGAGTGGAATATGTGAGAGCAGAATTGAGTGAATATCTGACGTTATGGTGGATCTTGTATATATGGTTAAAATCGAGGTGATCGTATGCAGGTTTACATTGTTTTTCAAGATGATTTGCTATTGCTTCAGCTTTGTCAGCATCAGTGTGGATGAGACCTGAATCTGTTTGGAAGGGGGAGGGGAGAGTTTATTTCTGTTTTTAATCTTTCGGATGAGATTCCATATGGAGTGGTTATCAGTAGAGATGGAGGTCACATTTTCTTCCCAGAGTTGAGTTCTATGGGCTGCGAGGGCATCTCTCACTGCAGAGTTGAACCTGTTCAAGATCCGTTTGTCTTTCGGCGCCCTGGTGTTGTGGTATCTTTTTCTTGCCTTATTTTTTTCTCTAATCAGATTCATAATATCTTCTGGCAAGTGGTTGGATTTGCGGGTAGTTGCAGGGATAGTAACTGCTGCACAGGCTGCTTTAATCTGTTCTGTTAGATTTTTAACGGCTGTTTCAATTTCCTCTTTTGATTTAATGATGGGAACAGGACCAATATATTTTGGAAGTACCGTGGAGAGCCTTTCCCAAGGAATGAATGAGTGAGGGGAGGGATAATTTTTCAGGGTTTCCTAATTTTAACCGTATTGGGTTATGGTCTGATGACAGATCGTTAATCGTCATTAAATTGTATTGGAGTCTGGTGTGCTGCAATATGGCTATGTCCAACACATCAGCCCGACCATAAGTGTTGTGATGGGTGGGGTCAGTGGGGCCTATTACATAAAGGTTGTTGAAACCAGCATAGTTTTGTAGTATCTGTTGGTGGAACGGCTATTCCAGGTTGAATGCTTGGCATTTAAATCACCTGCCACAGTGATAGGCTCTCCGGTATCGAATAAGGCGTTCAAATCCGAGAACAGTAATGATATTTGTGGAGGATGATATGCTGCGAAGATTTTTAATTTGCCGACAGAACTCGTGAGAATCTCAATGCCGGTGACCTCGAGGTTGATGGTAGGAAGGATGTTTATGGAGTGATGAGAGATGAAATTTTTAATGAAAATGGCCAGGCCTCCTCCTCTGTGGGGTAGTCTATCAGCTCTGTACAGTTGGTATCCACAACTTTTGGGGTTGTGTGAAGGTCTTAGGTGCGTCTCATTTAGTAAAAGGACATCTGACTGATGTCTTTGGACGAAATTTTGAAGTTCTAAAATCTTACTCCTCAGGCCTTTCGCGTTCGACGCAATGATCGCTAGAGATTCTGGTTTTAATTTGTTACTGTTCATTAGTGAGCGCTGAAATAATAGCTTGTGTGTCCTTTAGAAATCTGTTAGTAGAACTTTGTGAAGGGTTGGATCTGCTAAAATCCAACAGCATATTTGCGAGAGAAGAGGTAATGATAGCTGTCAGATTTGTGTGTGGAGTTGTCTGTTCACGGGATGACTGTTTAGAACGAGTTACATCCGCTTATGTCCTAGATTGTTGTTGCGGAGCTACTCTTTTCGGAACCTCTGGCTTCGTCTGAAGGGCGTCTTATTAAACAGTTTCCTTTTATATTGAACTTCAGGAAACTGTGAAGTAATCTCTGACGTAGGTGTGCTGAGTGAGGAAGAATATGTTTCTGCTCTGATTTTCTATTTCTTGGATTGTGAGCGCATCCTTTGTAATTGGAAGTGTGAGGTCCGCCACAATTGGCACATTTAGCGGGGGTAGATTTTGGTTTAGTGCATGTATTTGTTGGGTGGGCGACCCCACATTTTAGACATCTGAATTCAGCTCTGCACATCTTCTGGGCGTGGCTAAATCTTTGAAGCTCTTTTTCTTAGTGGTTCTATAGTAACGTTTAGTCCACAGATGGATGCCAGATCATATATATGCTTATAAGCTTGAGTGATCTCAATTAGAACCAGTGGCATTGGACTCTTGTCTTTTTTGGTCATTATACTGACCTTAACGGGTGGTAGGTCTTGTTGGTGTAGATCCGCAACCACTTCTTCTATGGATACGTCTTCCGAGACACCTCTGATTACTACCTTGAGGTTTCTTTCTGATCTTAGTGAAAAGGTGTGATACTGTATACCTTTGGCATCCAATTCACCAGTCAACCTTCGATAATCCATCACTGAGCAGGACTGTATTTTAATACCTGCTGTGACATTCTTTGTTTGACTGTATGAAATCTTTAAATTGGACATCATAGTCCTTAGGGACATCCATTTTTTCTTTTCTCGCAGAATAATCGGAGGTATCTTTTCCCTTGAGGAGGTAGGAGAGTCCGGGTCAGGACCGTCTTCTTCCATTCGATCCACTTTGGGTGGTTCAGAGGCTGCAGTTTTGTGTTTTTTGCGAGCGCGAACCTCCTGATAATCGCTGTGATCTGCAATGGAATTGTCATCAGCAGTTGTTTCTATTACGCTGGTGCTATCTTGATCGATACTGGGAAGAAGTTCAGAGAGCTGAGGGTCATCTGAATCAACCTCTTTTATTTGATGAATTACGACTTTACCTGGCCATTTAGTGTGCAGTAGATTGCCTACATGCTTGAAGATAGCCAGACGTTCTTTGAAATTTAGTCCTTCATATGGTGCTCCATGATTGGCCCCAGTCTGTTCTGTAGGGCAGGACACGCCTTGTCCTTGTCACGATAGCAAATAGACAGTTGCTTATGATTACAAGATATGAAAGAATGGCGATACTAGCGGCAGTAGGCCTAGCGTATCGCCCTTGTAATTTCAATTGACTTACCTGGATAAACCACTATGGAAAAATAAAGTGTCTGTTTATGGTAGCAAGCAGTTAACTACTATTACTAATGAATAAGCATAAATCGCTAAAAAAACATATCAATCAAATTCACAATTCACCATCAATAATACACAAAACACTAACACGCGAGCCGCCATCACAAACTTTTCATGACTCCATTCGCCAGCAAGCGACGCAAGAAACGCAAGACGTTGCTGACTATAAGGGTGAAGCAAAATGCTTTTATAATCCCTGCTATCTGATAAGGTTGCTGTGTAGGGAAAAGTTTATGAGCTAAGTGCTCTTCCTGAGTGGGTGCGATTTAAAGATCTTCATTTGGAAGTAGGATGGCCTTGGGTCTCCTATATTTGGAGAAGCCTGTTTCATCATAATTTGCTGCTTGTTGCACTAATTCGTTGGGATGTGAAGAGGATGTTGAGAAGAACTTAACTGCTGAAGACTGCAGGAAAGACTAGATGTAGGGGATATTTGTATCCCGGTGGAGTTGGACATTTCTGACATACCATGGTGCGTTCAAGATCATGCGGAGACATTTGTTTTGCACTTTCTGTAGTTTGAGGATATTTGTACTTGAGGTGTGGCTCCAGGCTGGGGATGCATAAGTAATAATGGGTCGAATCATCAACTGATAAAGGAGCAGTTTTATTTTGGTATCCAGCTTGCTATTCCTGTTGATAAGAGGGTAAAGCTGTGCAATGATTTTTTATACTTTTGCCAGCAAGCGAAATATGCAACTAAGCCTTTTACATTTTATCATAAGAAAAGAAACCTGGTGTGGATGTTGTGAAAGTCATATATCTCATATATTTAAGAAGCTGCAGAGTTAACTACTCTTTAAGGACACTTCTAATAAGCCTCCAAAACTAAATAAGAGTTTTTACAAACGCCTACTCACCATTGCAATATTTAGACGCCCCCGTATGCTAGCCAATAGGAAAGCGGAAGCATTTATTACACTACGACATCGAAAACAGTAAAACAGGATGATGAATGTTTTATTCGTCAGGTGAAATAATTAAATGTAGAGGCTTTTAATCATGAACCCAAATTTTAACAGAAAAATAAAAATATTTTAGATTTCTCTGTTGATAATTTGAATTGCAAATATATCGGAGGCTTTAGAACAACAACAACAAAAACAAAGTAGAAGTTTCGAAATACATTAGTCGTGATGGTTTCTGTATTGGTTGAAAACGACAGCTTCCAAGCATGCTTAATTATTATAAGTAGATGATTATCATCATCTGGTGCGACATCACCATTATGATATCCGATAAAAGACGAGAAAGTGTATTTTTTTCTACATCAATTACACACACGAAAGTCTGCAAACCATACAGCACGTGGGCAAACTGGGAGAAAAAAACACTCAAGTTTTATTTCGAAGAGAATAATTTTGATGGTACAATTACAATGAAAACTCTGATGAAATTTAAAGCAGCGGGTTGTTGAGCAAAATATAATCAACATGTTTATAATCGTTTTTTTTTGTTACTTTAGTTTATACGTTTTTAGACGGAGGTATCCGTGGTGCTACTCTTTGAGCTTTAGTAAAGTGGAGAGATGACTAACTACAAAGACATTGCTGCCTATGATGGTACTTTTACTTCCTCCTAAAATAAAGTCACTACGTATCAATAATGGGAGAAGTTTCGAGTTGCCCATACAATAGTGTTCTTTCAACCCATCGCAGTCTAGTCGACGTTGCGGGATTGAAAAGACTGAAATTTGCAGAAATATTCCTGCATGAAACAGGAACCTTTTTGTTCTTGTTAGACCTAATACCATAATTGTAATCACAGAACTGTTATTAGATTACAGTATACAGTGTGTCTGAAAATGATTTTATTGTAACAGAGAGAGAGAGAGAGAGAGAGAGAGAGAGAGAGATTAATTATGAAAAATGGATCACACAGAAATTGAATCTTCCATCGGTTTTTGCTTTTAAACAATAATAACAATAAGCCACTAGAATTTAGGTTTTAGCATACAACTGTGCAGAAGCGCCGTGAGCAATTGAGAAAGAACGATTTTGAAGACAATGAAAACAGATATATGACACGTTGTTTTCACTTCTCCGTTTCTTCTTCTTCTTCTTATTTTTTTTTTGAAAAAAAATCAGAAATATAAAGCTCAGGATGTTTGTGATCTACACAGCACCAGCCCTCAGTTTTTATCATTATGTCGATAGTGTTCTTACGCGAATAATTAGTCTTAATTGGTATTATGGTACGTAAGTGTAATCAAGTTGTGATATATCATCCGTATATGAATTTAATAACAGTCTTAATTATGGAATCTATTTGGCCTAATATTAATCTAGGACTTTACGTTAGTAAATAATTTTTATTACTAAACTGAATTCTTGCATTTATATATAAAAAAAGGAAATAATAGTGATTTTTATCCAATGGCTTTGACAATCCTATGAGGACATTGGTAACTGTGACACACGCAAAAAAAAAAAAAATAAATAAATAAATAAAATAAAAAAATAAAAATTCAGTAGTCCAGCTAAGCAACCCTAAGCATACCTTTCATGTAGGAAGGTATGCTTAGGGTTGCAATTGATGATAAAATGTCGCAGAATATTATGCCATGGTGGGAGTCTGAATTCACTGAAAATTCGATTAAAGTAGCAAGGATAAAGAAACAAGAAACCGGACATTGCAAAAGAAAAAGGTAAACTATACTTTTTTGCTTGCCTCTTGAATATAAAATTGTTATTTTCAATACTAAGGAAAATAATTTATTTTGTATTCACGATGAATATTAAATATACGAGTGTGTGTGTGTGTGTGTGATTGGAGGGGATGCCGCTTTCTACGATGTGATATAGGTCATCTTTTCCACGAAAAGATGAACTATACTGACCTTTGGAACTGAAATCATGTAGAGCTGATTGGAATATGGAAACGGTTTGGAACAGTTTGCTTTTATAAAAAGCATGCTAAAGCTCTCTGAAAGCCAATAATTGGAGTCTTATAGCATATTTCCAACTGATCCCTATAAACTAGGAAATTGATTTACTTGCTCATTGACCATAATGGTCAGTTTCATTGTGGACAACAATATGATTTTTTAAATCTTTTACTTTATTTAATTACTGGATTTTCCTGTATACATTCGCTACATTTCTTGCCTATCCTTCTCACTCACATGAGAAGGATAATTGTATAAACGTCTGGTACCTTATTTCACAAGCTGCAGAACCACTTTTGGGCTAGAGATGGATGAGAGAAAAGTGCTCTTGTTCTTTTTAAAAAAATAGAATGTTATATAATTAGGGATATGTATGAAAATTCACAGACTGACCTAGATGACGTTGGGGTTTTGATTTTTGTTTGGGAATATTTGTATTTTCATTAAAGACGGGTATGCTCTTTATCATGAACGCCATGAAGTTTAAATCTAATCTTAATCAAACCCTAGGAGCCCAACCACTCCGTTTAGCATATTCCACAACCCAGTTATCATTTTTCTTTTTCATTCTATTCATGTGATGTGCTGCCAAAATTTTTAACGTACTAGTTGGCACGTTCATTTGTCAATTTTTAAAGAAAGGTTCTCTTGTTTATTTGGAGAAGAGGGGGAAGCTTTTTCTCCCTCTTCTTCAAGTAGAGAAAGTGGAGAACGACCACCGATTTTTCTCCTTTTTGTAAAGTAATGCAGAGTAACCCAAAATTAATGAAGGTAATAATAATAAGAAGAAATCGATTTAAGTCAAGGAATTGCAAACATATCAAGCTTAATGAAATGTTATTTATTTTATCTATGCTAATTTAAAATTCCTGGTTCAATTCCAATGGAATTTTAACTGCTCTTCTGAGTTGGGCTATCATTTAGGTAATCACCAGAATGTACTTGTCCGAATCCAGTACTTCACTTTCTATCCTAAGAAAGAAAGTAAACCCGCTGTATTTAATGATTTATTTTTATTTGGTAATTTCTGTGTGTCTTGCATTATAAAAGGCTAAATTCACTTCAGCCGTTGAAAAATTCGAATTGCGTAATTCTTAATGCATCTCTATGATGATGAAGTCTTTGCCTGATTAAAGAGTGAAAACTCTGCAATCGTGAATTCAATATTTTTCGTATATCGGAAAGGAACTAACACATTTCGAACCCAAAGTACAAATCCCAAAGTTAATTTATTGAGTAATTCGGTGTCGTTTTTTTTTTAACACCTCGTAGGAATTCTGATCCGTAATAAGGAAAAAATGCAGCAGGAATTGGCGAAGTCATGTGTTCATATAACATCATTCCTTCTACATTCCATTGTTCGGTTCCTTGCACGATCCACCAAGTGGTTGCCATGGGAACTTAACCTAATTGTCACGCCTTGTATGACAAAAATAACTCATCGTATTACAAAAAAAAAAAAAAAAAATGACGACATAGCCTTCACATAACAACGCCCAGATCCCTGACAATAAAAATAGCCATTTGACTGAACCTCAGCCTCTCCCCTTACGCACCTGCCTCCCCTCATACATCCCATTTTACCCCAAGATCAGTTCGTCTACCTGCAACTGCGCTAAGCATTTTCCAACAGGCCTCGCACTACCGGCACGCCAGGTATTGCACGCCAAACACGTGCCTTCCAATTCCCGCGTCGCGGGTTTGAAGTAATGGCTGCCGTGATATGTGTCGCACCATTCTTGCCAATGCTTTTCTCCTGGGATCACCTTGGTCCTGCCAAGTAGCGTCCATTATGCAGAGTAAGGAACGAAAGTTTCCTGTGCCAGCTTAAGGACTAATGGCAGAGCGGTCATTTACATAACACCGAGCCCAAGTTACGGCCTCCTCCTGTGACAAATGTCTCCCCCACGAATCATCCAGTTTCCTCCTTCTTACCCCCCCCCCCCTTCGTTTTTTTTTTTTTTTTTTACTACACTCTCACACACAGAAGCTTGTTCGGCGCCCTTTTCTGACCACTGGGATTTGCAAATGGCCACGTCCTCCCCCCCCCCTTCCATCCTCTTACGGTCGCTCCTGTACACATCACCGCTAAAAATGACGAGAAAGAGAGGCAAACATTTTCGTTGCTTCCGTAACACATTGAACGGAATTTAGGTCGTCATCCCATTCCCTCAACTCTCCTTTCCCGTCATTTAATTGGTGGAAGTGACAGAGCGTTATTGGGCATGTTCGCCACTGTACGTCGAGAGAGGAGCAAATTCGCAATTTTAAGACGCTGCAATATTTGCAATGGGAAAAGGATTCAATGGCTTGAACATTCTTTATAACAGATGTCTGTTGTTGATTTCAACGATGATTTGAATCAACGATTGTTGATTTCAACAATCCATATTATGACGTATGCCAAGTCAACGTCATTATTAGCTTGATCCTACTTTAATACATTGCAAAAATATTGCATGATTAATGAAATTTTTTTTTCAAAAAATATCTTAAGAATGTTTTAAAATTATCACTGGACCAGTCAGCGATGGGAAACGATTATTTTCAATATTCTTCTGGAATGGAACATATTTAAATATTGATTAAGGAATATCCTCATAGACATAACTGCTGAACAGAAATGTTTAATTAGTTTTTTTAACAGAATGAACATTGCAAACATTCAATTATTTAAATCATTGGAAAAAGGCAATTAATCGCAAAATATATTAATTTTTCAGTTAGTCTTTATTCATATATTCAACGAGCTGAAAATAACATTTAATAAAAGAAACATATGAAATTTTATAATTGGTAAAATAAAAAAAAAATCCAAGTACATTATATTTTCTATAACTAAACTAAAATTAGTCATTTAATTATTTTAATTATTTTACTTCCATTCTTTTTATTTTATTTTAAATAATTTTTTTAAGAAAAATAGAAAAGAGAATATTTTTCTAAGGCGGAGAGAACATTCTTTCTTACTTCCGGTTGTACAGATAGATCGGAAGTCAATCGGAACGTGTGGAATAAAGATTTCAGACTTAAAAGCGTAACACTGAACCTAATGTTTGGGTTGCTTTAAATCATTTCTACCAGTGTAACTTATTATCTACGATGGATTTTGTTGATCGCATAAGCCTTCGTTTACTATGAAACACTTTTTCATCGATAGGATCTAATAACGGCTGTATATCAAACACAACTAAAGTAAAAAAAAAATTACGCTGAATGAATCCTAATAAACAACTCCCCAATCGGGTTAATAACGCGATAACGATAAATTCAAAGTTTAAGGAGTTCTTTCTTCGAATATTAGATAATTTAAAAGTAAATCGGGTGGAGAGAAGGGCCAAGGAGCGATGAGGGGGCAGTGACAGGTAAGTTATTGACTCCCTTCATCTTTGTAACAAGTTCTGCAAGGAAGAAATATTTTCGAACCAATAGAAAAATGAGTTATTGCAAAAATCCCTAAAGCGGAGGACTTGTCCGGAGCAAGGGGATTACGTGGCAATCAGTATCGGAGAAATGTTCTGTAAAATTATTTTCAAAAGAATAGCCCATGGAAGATGGTGAATGGGGAGGGGACACGCGAAGGGGACCAAGTTGCTCTAGAATAAAAGCAACCCGACTTTGTCAAGGAATGATATTCGATAGATCGGTAGTACTTTCTTCGAAGCTATCGCGGGGTAGCAGCTGAATTTCGTTCGTCTTTTTATTTTTAATTCTAATAGTTTGAAAAAAGTATTTGACAGCATAAATCATTTGGAAATATTTTTCATGTCAACCAGTGATGGACGGGAATCCACTATCCCACCAGTGTACGTCAGTGGCAGTCTCTCTCTCTCTCTGGTCTTTCTTTTTCTGTTTCTCTCTTTTATTAATCTATTTCGACCTATCTCTATACTCATCTATCTGTTCCTTTAACCTTCTCTTTCTATCTCTTCCGCCTTTTTTTTTCTATTAATCTGTCCATCTCATTTCTCCTCTTTGTCTCTCTATTCATCTATTAATTTATCTTTTCTATTTTGACTATTTATTCTTGTTATCATTCGCACTATTATTTTCATCATTCCATGTATATAATTCTCTTTCTCTTTCTCTCTATTTTTTGCTATCCATCTTTACCTGTCCGACCTCTTTCTCCTTTGTTTATCATTCTTGCTCATCTACTGTTCACTTCCCTGTTTATTTCTCTGTATGACGTAATGATATTTAAACCATGTGTTAATTGCAATCAACAATTTCGAGTTCATATGATAATTGAAGCTATTCGAATATTTATTGAAAGATTTCTTCTTTTGTTCTTTTGTTCGCAGAGAGAATTTATACTTTATTGAGAATTATTGTATCTTTCTTTGTATAGTTACAGTTAATCATACGGAGTCTATATAGTCTCCGTTTACATGTTCTTTTATTTTGGAAATCTCGTAATATATTCTCTAAGAAAAGAAGTCAAAAGATTAACTTTGATGATTATTCCAATTTTTCCGAATAAATTATGTTGACTTGGATAAAACGATTGTGAATCCATGTGATGCTACACATACTGGAATAATAAAAGCAACCCTTCCCTTTTTTTAAAACATTCTTAATAATTAATTTAGTAAATTTTGCTGTTGAATGCAATCCTAAGTTAGAAAAATATGTTTTAAGACGTTTGGAATTTTTGAGGCTAATAAACTTTTGAGGCAAAGCTAATAAACAAAAAGAATTCTTTTAGAGGATGGGAAAATTGTCACATGACATCACCTGAGATGCATTTTATCATCAAACCAAAAGTGTGCTTTGAAGATCGGAAACACTTTAACACCCATTTTAGAAAAAGATGGGGTTCCGAAAGTAAAGTCTAGTGAGATACACTTTGCACGCCAATTGAACATAACAGCATCACCGAAAGTCCATAAGATCTAAACACAATGTCAATTTTCCAGACGTCAATTGTCTAGTGTGGGCGGTATAAGAGAATGGGCAACATTTGAACAATGTCCACTATTAAATCCTGAAACAGAACTTCAATTTTAGTGTCCTTAAAACTGATTCGTTCCGGGATTTAAAAAAAATGAAACAGTAATAACCTGAAATTTTACAATGCAAAGCGCCATTTTGAAAATAGTAAGGAAGCTTTGTATATCGTTTGATGTCCAGCGCCATCTTCCGGAGAAATCCATCAACTACAGTGAATGCTAAAGATTACAATGACTGTCAAAAGAATACACTTTTAACTTTAGCCAATTACTACAAAAAATAGTTTTATCGTCTTAAATCAACAAAAGCGATTAAGGGATAGTAAAGAACATAAATGCAGATTTGTTGTATGCGTGTTTTTAAAACTTTCATGTGTTTGTGGAAAGATATGAAAGAGTTTCAAACCGAAAAGCAATTGAGCTCAACACAAAACTCAATTAAGAAAGGACAGTAGCAAGTCAAGGCAAAAAAAAAAAAAAAACACACACACACTCAAACTGTGCTATTTACACAAGAGTATGAAGGAATGGGAGACTCAAGTATCGCAAAGCGTTTTCTTAAGCGTTCAGCTCATGACCCTTGCCTTAAAAAGAAGCAGAATAAAGCCTATTATTCTTTGAGCGATCACCTTCACATGTTGACAGGGGATGCTGTCTATCCAGTGTGCTCTCTCACCGTCCGGGGAGCGGCGCGCTTCTCGTGTGTGTGTGCGCGCGCGCGCGTGCCGAACGATTTCAGTGTATATAGGCTGTCTCCCTGAACACCGAACACAATGCAAAAGAGCTAGGAGAAAAAGGTAAGAAGGCTTAAGATAATCTTCATGTATGCAGGCCAGACGGAGTTCTTCAGATCCCATAGCCTCGATCACAGGGCAATCGTAAATCAAGTGAAGTTCCGAATCTCAACCTACACATTTTAACGCAGTCTCTCTCTCTCTCTCTCTCTCTCTCCTTGAACGAACTCCTTATGGACCGTGGTTGGTACGTAATCGTTCATCACGTTTTGAAACTTAGAAATCGTTAGGTTTTAATAAAAAGGTCATTGAAATAAACTCGTTGTGGATGAGTTCATCTTCTTTTTTTATATATAAAAGGGAGAGAGTTATTATTGGTCAAAAAAAGAAAGAAAGAGAAAAGAGAGAGAAAAGGAACAGCATCCTCAGACACACAGTGCTGTGACCCACCCAGCCAAATGGGACTCGGTTCGAAAAGCATTCTCCATGTTTTATAGTCCAATTTTGTCCATCGTAGGACTTTTTACGTGCACCAGCGCTTCCGGGGTATTGCTTGTCATATATTTCTCCAATCAATTGGCTGCAGTTATTGGAATTCCTGCTTTGGCTGCCCATTACCGAAAGGAGACAGCGCTGGGTTTCTCACCGCTTCTTTCTGCCTGCTCCCCTTAGGTGTACGGAGAAAGCAGTTAGCGACCATCACAGCTGTGGGCTACTTGCTTTTATTTCCATAGCAAAAGGGCACCATTTGGCTGTAAAAGCACGACCAAGAACAATCGGAGAGAGAAATGGTGAGAAATGTGACTCTAGCAGAGAGATTAAGAATCAGTGTACGGGAAAAGAAAATGGGGACAATAAGAAGTATTCTTTACAGTCCCCGAAAATCCCTCGTGCGATTAGTTTCTTCGGAAAGTAATTCAAAGTTCTTCCTTGACATACCTTTGGTTTTTATTCCAGTCGGTAGAATAACGATAAATTAAAATGGTACTGAAATTTTGTATTGGAAATGGTAGTGAAAACTGTGTTCTGAGAAATAATGTAAATTTAGAAATAATTGACACTATGGTGGTTAAAAGAGGAAGTGAAATTAAAGGAAGAGCAGCTAAAAATTACTGGAAAAGCTAAAATATACCAAAAAATCTAAAAATTACAGAGCAGTAAAAAAAAGTTACAGGAGCTGTAAAAAAATTACAAGATAAGCAAAAGTATTGGAAATTCCGAATACTAGATCAACATACCATATGTATTCGTATATAGCAGGACATATACAGGCGATTGACAGCATACTTTCCCCGTGTGGTTGCCGGGATAAGAATAGCCTCAACGTAGCTCATGCATATCGTACGAGGCGACTAAAATTGGTACCCAGGGAGGGTAATGGATGGCAATGCTGTACCAATGAAGTTCTAAATGTGGCTCGGCTATTGCTGTTACCCTCTTGCCATGATCAGAGCTTTAATAGCTCAATAACACCTTATCCCTACACTGTCCTCTACAGATAACGGGGAAGATGAAAAGCATTCTTGCTTCGCCCCTTTAAGCCAGTCCTGATAAGGACTATAAGAACTTCCCTTACACATGAGACTGTTCCAATAACATCTGCTTGTTCAAACCTAAAAGTATTTTATTCTTTTCGCTTGATTTCTTAATCTTGAATGAAATTTAAAGCATTAGAAGACCAAACGCGCCACAAAACTGAGCATAAACTGAGTTTACATACTCCCTGAGCTACATTAACTGAAATGGTATTGCATACCAGAACCTCTTCGAACTATTAAATATTTCTAAAATATATTTTTACAATATTATATATTGTAATATATAATTTTCTTTCATTTAATATCATCGTATAAATAAAATCTTGCTAGAGGGGAAAAAAAACTATAATTTCCTAAATGATGACAGCAGTTCTAAATATTTTATTATTCAGTTTCTTCCAAAAAAAAAAAAAAAGTTAAATAAATAATGATAAAATAAAAATAAATAAATGAAATTTGATTTACCGGAGAGTGAAACCCATTGACAAAATGAATCAGTGTTGCATAATATTTCAATTCTGTCGTTTATCAATATTTCTTCCCTCAAGATTGTATTTTCTTTCCTATATATGCTTGCACTCCTTCACATAAATCCGGTAATGAATATTTTACCAATTCTTCTTCCTCTATCCATTTTACTCTTGTTTATTTTATATCCAACATTCTCTCGCATAATTTAATCTCTTCAGCAAATTCGTTTCGTTCTCTATCCTGCATCACAACTTCTGATTTAATAATAAAGATATTCAAGATATTGTGGAAACGTTTTTAGCAGTTTTAAAACTTCCTGAGTATTCGACGATTTTTTTCATTTCTAAATATCAATATAGACTCCGATATCTTTTAAAAAAATTTTTTTTTAAGTTAACAGATTTCAACATAGAAATGATCTTCGAAAGCACTTTTTTATGTGAGGCTTCGGTCTCTTTTATTTCACATCCACAACTACTATCTAGCTTCTTATAAATCAGCATCATTAGCTAACTATTTTTGTATAAGACCAAATTGATAATTATGGTTTCTAATGAGAATTTAAAGATGGCTTTTTTTTTATAAAACGCCACAAAAAATTATCTTTCTTTTGTTTTCACTATGCACCTCCCCCCCCCCCCACACACACACACATTCTGCATCAGTGGTAAGTACTTTATTTGTTCCGCCCTGGCTAGGACACTATCTTTATCAAAGGGTTGATATTTCAGTTGTTTATCAAAATTCCTTAACATTTGTCTGTAAAAAAAAAAAAAAAAAAAAAAAAAAAAAAAAAAAAA
This sequence comes from Typopeltis vanoorti, assembly GCF_054136105.1. NCBI lineage: Eukaryota > Metazoa > Arthropoda > Arachnida > Uropygi > Thelyphonidae > Typopeltis > Typopeltis vanoorti. Next base: position 76,856,737 of record NC_143557.1, read on the forward strand.
AAAAAAACTTTAATCACGCATGCGCTGTAAAAATCCAGTTTGGTCTGATAACCTATAATGCTAACTTATTTTGGTTTGGTTTATTCCTTGCATTTAAACATGATCCTCTCTCTCTACAGATGTTCTATATCTCTCTTTACTTCTTGTATATATATTTATGTATATCTAAAAAAATTCCTACCGAACAATTTCTGTTTTAGTGCCTTTTTTATGTCATAAATTTTATGAAGAGATTGACAATAAATTGAACAGCCAAAAAGTTATCACCACCTGACACAATCTCAAAATAATAATGTTGCAGATGCCAACTGATTCTCCACTATCATATTATTACGTGCATCAGTCGCGTGAGACGTAATAACAATAAAGCCATTTATTTAACATTGAAGAGAAAAAAATAGTTGCAATTGTTAGCTATTTTTGGAAATATTTTCCCAAAGAAAAAACATAATTTCATAAAGTTTATATATATATCCCTGTTTTCATTCTCTGTGTTTAACTCTCTCTTTCTTCTATCTCCCCCCCCCGCCCGTTTCAACCGGGATTGTCTCCAGACCATTGGATATGGACAAGTTCCAGTTTCTAGAAGGCAGTCGTTACAACAAGACAAATGAAACTTTTCATTCTTGTGAAGTGTCGAGTTCTCCCTGAGCTCTTGTTTCTCTCCCTGCTCGTGCAGATAAACATTACCATTAGATATAATACGAAGTTTTATTTCATTTGGAAAAACACGGATCATTAATCTTGACCACTTTTAACGCCTCCCAGTAAAGCGTCATTTCTGGAGAGACTCCAACACATTGTCCAGTCAGTGAAGTTTTCTCCCCGAAAGCGAGCTGACAAATTTAAGAATTACTAGCGCGATCTACAGTCAAGAAACGCTATAAAGGCGCTCTCCGAATTTTATTTACTTTGTTATATGAAACAGTAAAAATCCGCCATGCGTGTTGTCTTAGTGGAATTTTTAATCAGCCAGCATCGCTTCTGGAAAGGCGACAAGAGGAGGACTTGCTGATAGTGTGTGCATTGAGCAACTAAAACGATGGGTTCAGTCGAAAAAACACGCCCACTTGGACTATTAAATTGACAACCAAGTGTTTGCCGATGCTAATGAGATGCGTACAATGAATTTATGTATATACTATGAGTGGAAAATATCTTCTTCAGTTGCCACTTCAACTGAACTATTATTCAACAATTACAAACGTTGTTTTCAGAACGCCAATCAATTCATATTGAAATTCAACATTATTCATTTGCAGTAATATATGGAAAAGAAAACGGTTATTTGGAAAACAGGATATTTGAGTCAACTTCCGGTTAGAAGCATTAAACTTAGAATATGATCTTGCTAATTATGCTTGTTGCTATTAGTATAAGCCTACAAGAGAACATCAGCGATGGATGATGCAAAGGAATTAGGTAATTATAATTATTACACTTGCAGCAGAACATATTAAAATATCCAAATGATATACTGAGAGAATTCTAGCAATATGGAGGAGAAAGAGCAAAGCATCATTTAGTGTAGTTATTTATGTACGTGCAAACTGTAGACCAATAATCTTATTAAGTCACACATACAAATTATTTATAAGAATACGAGCCCTTTTTTGTGGGGGGAAGCAAATGATTTATAGCGAGGAACAACCACAACAGATGTAGTCTTTTGCAATTATCTGAACTTATGTGTGCGTTGTGTGTGTGTGTGTGCGTGTGTGTGTGGAGACAGATATCTTTATTGTTTCTTTATAGAGTTTAAGTTAGCTGAGGGGAAAATATAAAATTGTAAAACAAAAAAGAAGGGGGGGGATGCTCACTGGCATACTTCAGTACTGTAAAAATACCATAAAATTTGGAGCAGTTGAAATTTCTAAAATACCAGTCGAGAGAGAGAGAGAGAGAGAGAGAGAGAATCATGCAGGGATGTCCTTTTTTCACCACATTTAGTTAATCTATGCCTGGAATAAAATTCTATCCTAGAAATGGGAATAACTGTGAATGGACAGTATAGATGAAGCCCTTTGGTCGGAAAGACCTCGGTTCGATTCCCGTCGGTGACGTGAGAAACCTTTATCTGGTTTCTTTCGACGAAAGGTGAGTTAGTCGGTCTCATACGGAGGGGGAGGAGTATTTTCTCTCCCGGTAACTCGGGTTTTTCATCCCCTGAAACAGACAAACCGGTCCCGTGAACACACACGGCTACGGTCATAAAATATACTACAGCAAGGAAAGCAAGGGGAAACCACCTTGTTCGTAATCATCGCCCTAGTATGGTCGCATATAGCTACTCCGACCAGCCGCATGGCTGAGGGGATAGGATCGGATGATTGAAAACCTACATAAAAATAGTAAACACTACGCAATGCATATGAAGTTTACCAAAACCAAAACAATGGGAAGAAGCAGAGAAGAAGTTAGAAGTGTAAAGAAATAAAATGAAACGGGTTAAAAGTTAATTATTTCGACGTGTTAATTATAGAAAGGTTAAATTATAAAGAAACTGTTAAACACAGAATAAATCTAGGGTGATCTACTATGACCAAACTTACAATATATGGAAAAATACACATCCCTCCAGAGAACAAAATAATAGTTCAATCCTATCTCCCACAGTTCTTTATAGCGATAAGGTTTGGGTTATCGAACCGAAGGAAGAATAGGATTGACAGGCTTTGAAAACATCCAGGAGATCAGAGAAGAATTATACTAATATATGTTCTAATAATAGCAAGAATCAAAGAAAACAGTGACATGGTGTACAGAAAGTCCACTGAAAGATTTCCTCAATACAAAATGGAAGTAAATGTACTGCTGGGAAAACCAAGAAAGAAACGGATGGAAAACACAAAAGTATGAGTAGTCTGAACTCTTACTGAAATTTATAAAATTTCAGTAAGAGTTCAGTAATTATTTTTCAGTAATTATTTTTGAAATTTAAACAGCACTCCAATCCTGGCTACAGATAGACAGGACTGGAGTGCTGTTTCTTATAATACCTTCAACTCCTGTTAGGCGGATAAGGATGATGATGATGAATATTTTCTCCAGTATAAGCATAGAATGGATTAAATGCTACTCCGCAGTTAACAGCGAAGCAATGCTTTTCTGTTTCGTTTTTCAACGTGGAAATCACTGCGAGTAAAATGAGTGATTGATTTAATGACTAATGCTGTACAGTGTTTAAAAATAATCTCCAAGATCTTGATTAAAATTTTTTACAGAAGAATTTTATTTATTTATTTTTATGTGTCTCCTACTGACGAAAGGTTTTAAGCCTATAATCAGTATTTTTTATTTTATTATTATATTTTTTTTTATATAGTCTGGAAACCCTGCTCTAGATCCCCCAGTAAGCGGGAATGTGGTCTTACATCAGACGATGAAACTTATCCCCCATCTAAAGACTCCACAAACATCCATGTCCACGGCGGAACTCAAACTCGCAGTTTATCGGTTGGAGAGCGGGTACGTTAGCCATTCGGCCAACCAGACCAGCAATTACAAATTAGCTTGTTGCAAATGCATCAGTCTATCTCCAATTTGGTCTTTCTTTGAATCTTTTTCCCTACCATTCTTGCTAAAACGCCTATTTTGTCAATCGCGTCTCCAAGTCGACTGATTAAAGTAGCTGAACTTACACACGCCTATAACCTAGTAATGTCCGTTTTCTTTTTCTCATATATTCATTGTGAATACACATTCTACCATTGAACTCGTCTGTTCATCCTCCCCCCCCCTCGTTATCTTCCAATATCTGAAGTCTGTAGTCTCTCCAGTGTTTCATCAACAGCTTTATTTCGAATTCAATTCCAACTTCACACGTCAACATTAGTTTGAGCACCGCTATTTGTTTAGTATTTAACTAAATACTAAATATTTAAAAAATACTAAATGGTATTTATCTAAATACGATTTAGATTATAAATAACAGTGGAGATGAGTACTATTATACTTGATTCAAGATCACTTTCCTTTAATTCCTTGATTTATGAATTACTCTCTAAAAGGTTCAATATTTCAATATTCGTTTCTATAGTAACAATAATTTCGTTTACAGATTATAACCATTTCTAGTTCTAAATGTATTTCCTTTTCTTTTGATATTAGTAGCGTATACTTAAGAGCTAAAAGTTTGATTCAAAGGAAATAATCTGAAAATTTGCTATCTTCTCGAAGAAAGCCAGAATTAAATCCCATAATATGTTCAACAGTTTTATTCATAATATATGCCTTAAATCTACAAAACTTAAATAACGATCACGTGATATATTTCCAGATCTCTCGATCAACTGTCTTCAATGTTAGCTAGAAAGAAATCATAATAAACTTTCGTTCTCCCAAACGCCATTCTGCCTAAACTTGATCTGTTTTTAACAAGCTTTCATTCAACGATTTTCGTTAGCCTCTTGTTAAGCACACTCACATAAATCTTGCTTGGGACATTCAGTGGAAAATTCCTCTGTAATTCTCACATTCAATTTTCTTTCCATTTCTTGAACGTTATTAGAATGGGAGTCTACTCCAATCACCTGGGATTTGACCTTGTAGAAAAATCTCTTGTGATATTCTCAGTATCTGAAGCTGACTATAACATCTTTGTACATCTGTATTTAAGCATAATGACGAATCTCTAGTTTTGATTATTTGCATTTATTTTCTAATTATGTTGCTGAAATACACTCGTGACTATATTCGTCCTGGATATTTTCAATCATTGTTTTATATGAATCTTTCTGCGAGCAACATTACCACGAGCTCCATTGCACTATTGATATACTCTCTCTTCCAATTTTTTGTTTAATTTAGTACTCTTTTTTGTATATTTTAGGACTGCAGTCCGTATCTGAAGGCTGCTCAACTTTCATTTTCTTACGGTTTGTTAATATTTTCTAAGTGACCTTTATTTTTATCCTGCGCAGAACTAGACAAGTGATTTCTTCCTGTTTCAAATCTCTTACGTTGTAGACCAACCTGAAGAGATTATGATCAACGATTAAAACAATACATCATTCTTTTCGTGTTTGTTTTAATCTCTCTCTCTCTCTCTCTCTCTCTCGCACATGTTAATCATATTTATATAAGAACATGACGTTAGGAAACCGTATTTTCTTGTCCAAGACAGAAATTTAGCAAGACATTTGCTCGAATTCAGTTATATTACGACTTTTATAACGGCTTTTTTTAACGGAAGGTCATTTAGCAAGTGTCATCCAACAGGTTTTTTTTTTCATCCACTAAAACAGTCTATTAGGGAAAAAGAACACACGCAATTTACAGACACAATACAGTGAACTCACAACCCCAAAACCAAACTTCTGTTTCATTTTGAACCATTTCACTTGTTATAGTGGTTTCGGTAATACCAATTATGTCAACGTGGCATATTAGATCCTCTGGTAATCCCAAGTGTAATTTTTCTTCTTCTTTATGATTCGTACACATCAGTTCGGTTGAGATTGATGCCATCTCATTAGATTAATTTTCATTCAAAATGGAATCAACTATAATTCTGTTTCAATGTTAAGGTGCATGCTTAGGCTTTAACCAATGCAAAATGTAATGTGATCAGATGAGTCCCAAAATGATAGCTCCTCCATGTTCGTTGAACACTAAGATACTGAAACGAGAAGAATTACCACCTAGTGTGAACTGGATATAGTATCAAAAATTATGTCTAATTCGTGGTATTTTTGTTTTACTTTTCTTCTTCGCATTTTTCTCTGCTGTCCGAATTGCTAATTTCGCATTAAAATTGATATTTTAAAGAAAGAAAAGTGAACCAACTGGAGAAAATACGCTGACTCCATCATTGTGACAATCAGTAGTAGAATTCAACTTCTCTTCAATATTTTTTCTAGTGAAAACTTCTTGCATAAAATATTCACACAAATATAGAAGCATACTTATCAAGTTAGTCTAACTAAAACGAAGATGACCTTTGGGGAGATTTGGGTTCGAATCCCGTTTAGTATGCAAAAAAACTTTTAAAAGAGCTTTTCAGCTAAAAGTAAGTTAGCCGGTTGTAAAGGTGGCAGAGTTTTTTTTTCTCCAAGAAGTTTTGCTTTTTTTTTTCTCCTGAAAACAAACCAGAAAAAATGTTCAGAACACACACACACACACACACACACACACACACACACACACACACACACACACACACACACACACACACACACACACACACACACACACACACACACACACACACACACATCCTAATTAGTATTTAATTTTATTCACTCGTCAACAATCTATTTTTCTGATTGATGTTTCTGAGTGCAAGATTCCTGAAAAAAAAAAGCACAAATATTTTAGACTTGAAAAATTTAAAAGTCAATAATTATTTCAGAGATGGTCTAGCTTAGTTGTTATCGACGATGCCCTTTTGGTTAGAAAAACTTCAGTTCGAATCTCGTCTACGACGCAAAGGCTTTACGAGGACTTTTCACTCAAAGGGGAGTTAGTCGGTCTTATAGGGAGGTGGTCCGGAGTCCCCGTCCTGGAAACTCGGGTTTTCCATTCTGCAAAACGGCTCGAAAAACACACTGAAATTGCAGATAGGATTAACTGACTTCTCATAAACAGTTAATTAGGTTTATAAGAAAACGAAAGTTACTTGGTTTTAAGAGTATATTTCAAGTTATTTAAAAAAATTGTGAAATACTTAAAAATATAAATAGAGTCTGAAAAAAAATCACTTTATTCTATCAAACTAATTATAAATGCCAAGTAGACGTTTCTATATTAACAATAATTTTCTGCAGGGGAAGAAAAGAGAAAGAAATTCAGGAATTTCCAGGAAAAACACTTTGCAACTCACCCGGTAACGTTTCGAGTATTTTGGGAGAAGCACTTGAAACATTCCTATCGCTTAGTTCCGGTTGATGTAACAGTTAAGAATTGATCTAGTAGGCCAGAAAGATGTGGGAGAACCAGAAAACCTGAAAATAGTGGTTTCTTTATTCCTAAAAATGTTCTTTAGATATTAAATAGAAACGCCAGATTATCAACAGGATCCTAGCACTTCGTATACTTTCCTTCCTTGGAGATATGTAGTCTTGGAGTATCATTAGTCATCGTTTTTGAACTCTGTCAGCTATCTTTGGAGTATTTAATCGGTCGCAAAGCACCATTTCAGATCTGAATCGAGTATTGAGTTTTAAGAATATCCAAGAACTTAACACTTTCATCATCGTATGCATTGACATTTTTAAAACTCCACGATATTCATACACTCTGATTTTACAGCTTTTTCTGTTTAAACATGTTCTCTTGAATAAAGCCAGGGTTTTAAACGTGAAGGAGGAAGGAATGAAATATAAACTTGGGTCCCATTACTTCAGAATTCTGATCTGAATTATGAAACCATTGGCGCTAGCTAGAACCGCGATTGCAATAATTTCAATATGCTTCAAATCTGAAGTCCAAATATCCGCCATCTTCTATGGAGAACTGGTCGAAGCTGTTTCCAGAAGACTAACTGCTGTGATGAATAAATAGAAAAATCCATAGGACTCCGAAGTGAACAACATGCAAGCGATAAATACAGCTACATTATGGATGATGGAGTTAATTACTATTCGGGAATCTCTACCTAACTGTTAATGGACAGAAACAAGAATTATAGAAAATTTGGCAATACTGTACTTCATAGCCAGCAAAGGTTGGTCGATTGGTAGAGCCTCTGCTACTAATGGCTCACTCAAAAAGTTAAGCAAGCTTGAGCGCGGTTAGTAGTTGAAAGGAGTGAATCGTTCGATGCTGTTGACACACTCTCCCTCGATGAGTCTTTGGAGTCTCTGGAGGCTAATAATAATATCAACAGAACATGAAATATAAGACGTAGAATGTTTTTTTTATATCTCGCTCTGTTTCTGAGGCAAAGATCGGTACACCAATGAAAATTTATGAATAAAATTTTACTGTTATTTTGACAAATTTCGTCATTGTATGGAATGTTCTTTAGCGGTAGCACATTGGAGATAACAACAGAAAAAATGATTAAATGAACTTAGACTCCCCCCCCCCCTTCCAAGGAAATGAGAGTAACTACCCAACCCCCTCCCTCTCGGGAAAATCACCATGGATACCCATCACAGGGAAAAATCACGCGTATCAATGGTATACAGGATTTTTAAGTTCAAACTGCATTACAAGCTTTGAAATACGATTTAAAAATAGTTTAAATAATTAATAGGGATAGTTTTATACGAATTCCACATACAAATAGCCAAAGCCTATCGTACATTAGTGCCGTTGTTGGGATTACGTGTTAGGATAATCCGAGAACCATACTTTAGAGATCAAACCCAGAATTTTTCTCAAGCTGCTTTGCACTCCAGTAAGCAGGATGAGTCTCACAGCCGGCGAGAAATGAAACTCATATTGCACTTAAGAATGAAAATATTGTCGTTAAAGATATAAAATATTCTTATTAACATTTTCACTTTTATTTTAAAATAATAACTATACGGGTACCTGAGCAATCTCATATAAACTTCCGCTGAAAGATCTATAAGGTTTTGCACAGAATGGGTGACAATAGCAAGAGAACAAGAGGTCATTCCTGGAAGCTGTATAAGGAGGGTGTGAGCAAGGGAGTGAGGAGCAGGTTTTTTGCATGGAGAGTGGTGAGTGATTGGAATGCATTGCCCGAGAGTGTGGTGAGCGCAGAGACAGTGAATATATTTAAGTCGCGGTATGATAAACTGTGTGTATAACAGTGGACCTTCCACGATGAGTCTTTTACTCCATGGAGGTTTTTATAATAATAATAATAATAATAATAATAATAATAATAATAATAATAATAATAAATTCGATTTTAGACTCGGCCTTTTCTTTGCAGTTTATTTCTGAGTCATTCGATCTGTGGTGCATTTGAATAGTCTAAGTCAGGAAACACAACAGTAAACCCAGCAAATTCAGTAAAATCGATCGTACAATACACATGATTACACATATATAATATTAGTTAGCATTAGTAACACGAGATGGCAATAGTTGCCGATTTCGTCGCCATTCGATTTTTTCCCTCCGCCGACAGCACACTCAACTACTGCGATGGTTAAAAATGAAGACCTGACAACCTATTTCCAAGAAAGGTGGAATATTAGAAGATTGATTTATTTTTTATAATGATTTTTAATTATTAATTTATTTATTCCATATGAATGTATTGAATTATTAAACGGTGTCATTAAACAGAATACATATAAACAGTTTCATTTAAACTTTCTAGTTAAAAAGTGATTGGAATATGAAAGTTTAAAGAAAATTCAAATTTTATATTGGAATATAAATTCGATTTCTTCATTTAAAGTGAAAATGATCAATGCATTTTCGCGGAAATTCGTTTTTTATTTTGCATTTCTTTGTCTGCTACTAAATTTCTCCGACAGAAGCATTAAAACTACCCTCTAACATTTCCAGGTTTGCATTTCTTTTTTTTTTTTCCCCTCACTACAAAGATTCTCATCATCATGCCAATAACCAAAGTTCTCAGGTTTGTCATTTCCCACCATTGATAAAATATTTTCTTCTGTTTATATATTAAGTTTCCACCTTTATTTCTGTTGCTGACTGCACACATAATTTTCTCACTTCAATAGCTAATTTCGATGCTAGTATGATAAAGGAAAGAGTCGGAAAGCTTGCGACACTCCGTATTAGATAGTTAGGGATGAAAATGAAAAAAAAAAGTACATTTTCGAATATGATGTGAACGGCATGATTGCACCAAGAGATAGGATCTTCGGTGTAGCAAACACTAGGCAAATGAAATCTTCAGAGAGAGAGAGAGAGAGAGAGAGAGATCGAAAATATTCATTTTTCAGCCAAATAATAGCATTCTGCGCTTCTTATCAATGGCGTATGCGAAGCAAATACCTTCTCTTTGATCTCTTTTTCTCTTTGCCCTTTCTCCTTCTAATTCTTGTTCGTAGTCACAAAGACATATTTCGGATATTCCGCATTAAATCTAATGGAAATCACCAGACCGCCTCTCAATTGGTAGAATTTCCCCGGCGTGTTCGCTTGCCGAATGTATTCGCAATATTCAAAACCTTTCAGTCACAAACATAACACACAGTGCCGACTCTGGAGACAAAAGTGACCGTCGATACATCTAATGACAACCCTCCCAACCCCCCCCCCCCATTCCCCCTTTTCCACCTCCCAACTTCTAGAATGATATAATCTCTCTTGGTATTCCCTAACTTCCTGCCATCTCCCTTATTGGCGCCCTTTATCCCCCCCCCCCAAAAAAAAGAAAGAAAAAAATAGTCCGGTTGTCATGACAGCCGAAGAGTGAAAAGAGTGAGAGAGAGAGAGAGAGAGAGAGAGAGAGAGTATCTCCTTCTTTAGAGCTAAATTTCATTTTCGCTGAGTGATGCTTCTCCATTGCCTAGACAAGGGAAAAAAAAAAAAAAAAACTTAGAAAAATCGACCAATAACTCCAGCAAGTGCTGACAGAATTTTAAAGTAATGGCTTCGAATGTCCTCGGGATATCTGTAAGGTTGTACTTGTAGTTAGAGTTTAGCAGTCACAAGGAATCAGTGTGTTGGATGTCAAAACTGCTAAGTACACCGTGCGCTTAATGGCTCAAGCGTCTCGCGCGTCCACTTCACACCTAATAGTGCATTATAATGTCACTGCAATGAGTAGGGGAAAAGTTGAAACGCGTTAAGCATGCTGGGAATAATACGTCATGTCTGTTCTTACAAACACAGCCAGTAAACTAATTTACATCCCACGTTTTTACTCGTGCGTTTTTTCCTGCACAAAAGCACTTTTACATTATGTGGTACGGTAGGCCACAACTATTTCGAAAAATAAGCACTGTGCGGTACATTCTCGATATAAGCTCAGCTACATATGCTATGGGATATTTGTTTACGGAAGTCTCTCTGGGGGGGAGATAAAAATGATGAAATAGTCGAAATGTATTTTACTTTCCTTCCTGCTTTCTGTGATCATCAATCTAAACCAATCTAAACCCAAACTATACCAATCTAAACTCAAACTAAACAATGATACTTCCATACTGGCATTTAGTTCGTTGTTTATGTCTATACACAAAACAATGAAGTTCGTAAACTGATTTTTATATTACGCTTAATATCTAGAAATCAAATAATGAAATTACAAAAAAAAAACCCGATATTTTATGTCACTGTTTATGTCTACAAACAAAGCAATGTAAATTCATAAACTTCCCCTTTTATATTGTTGTTTATTGCAAACGAAACAATGAAAGTTCATAAACTGCCTGTTTACATAATGTTTCTTACAAACTAAACAATGAAAGAATTCATAAACTGTTTTTTACATTATTGTTGCTTGCAAACTAAGCAACGAAAGTTCATAATTGCCTTTTTATATCATTATTTATTACAAACTTAATAATGAAAGCTCACAAACTGCCTTTTTTACATTTACAAACAAAAGTTCATAAACTGCCTTTTTATGCAATTGTTTCTTACAAACTAAACAATGAAAGAATTCATAAACTGCTTTTTATATTATTGTTTCTTACAAACTAAACAACAAAAGTTCATAATTGCTTTTTATATCATTATTTATTACAAACTAAACAATGAAATCTCATAAACTGCCTTTTTATATAATTGTTTCTTACAAACTAAACAATGAAAGTTCATAAACTGGTTTTTTTTTTGTTATTCTTAATGCTTAGAGATCAAACAATGAAATTCCATAAGTGTTTTATGACCACAAACCAAAGGAAGAAATAATAAACTAGCTTTAGGTTATTGTTTTAGGTATATAGATAAAACACTGACTACAATAATTTGTAACAAATTCAAATAACAATGAATTTCACTAGAAAACAAATTGATGCCAATCTTTCCATGGCTGTAATTTTTAAATTTTTTTGTTCTAAAATGATTTAAATGACCTTATAAAAAATATATTTGTGAACTTAAATCGGTGTACCTGAATGTGTTCGTGTTTTTTTCTTCTGTCAATATTTAGAAGATAAAGTTTCTATCAGATTGTTCCAAGATAACACACTCACATATCAAATTGCTTAGCTAGAGTCGAATCATGATATTATCACGAAGCCTGAGAAATGTCACCTGTACACTAGCTAGACAAATAAAAAAAAAAGTCTTCGGTGTTTCTTACAGACCACTTTTGTCTATTTTCAGTCAGTAAATAAACGTTTGTTTTCCACTAAGCCATGTGTTTGTCGCACAAGTAAAATCTTATTTCTGGAAGAAACATTACGAAAAGCTATTGTTACAAGGGTTATCGTGTAAGCAAAATGGCTTAACTGAAATGTTCCACAAGTCAACAAGATCGAGGAAGTTTTGATAGCTGATGTCATTATTTCATGGTGTTGACTCATGAGACATTTGGCGAATAGATAGTCTTGACTTTCTACAGTTGCATGTTTGCCTTCTAAAATTTCTTACGTGTTATTGTAAAATTCGCAAAAGGAAGTGTAGACATCAAAAATATTTTTAACGTTTATACCATTAAAGAAAATATTGAAAGGATTACGAGGATCGAACAGGTATTGAAAAATGCGCTCACAGGAATTATTACTGATGCTATATAGGAAACAATCGCACATGGAGACGTTCAGGACATTTTCACTCAAGTCACGCCATCTGTCGGCATCATTGAAAAGTATCAAAGCGTAATTATTATTATGTTTGTTTTAATAAAAAAAAATAGTCAGTAAGCGAATGCATCTTAATTTATAGGATTAAAGTGGATTTTTAATTAACAAAATTAAAATTCTGCTTGACCGCTTAACATTTCTACAACTGCTGGTCTTTTATATGAATCCGCCAGATGTCACCAGTGTTTCGGAGTATTTTTGAAACAAAGGAAGCGTGTATTAATCGAATTAACAGACCATATCACGATCGTTTAACGCCTTGTTGGTCAAATTGTCCTTTTTTTCCCGACCGCAGCTATTATTATCCCCCCCCCCGCTTCCTTTTCATCACTCAGTATACTCCCGCATCGCTATTTACCCCTTTCTTGGCTTACCACTAGTGGGCACAATGCACCCTATGGTAGCTGGCATCCTCTAAGTGCTTCCCCCTTGCGGTGTGATGAAATGTAGCAGTTATTGAAAAGCCTATTTTTGACTATATAGGCGGAGAACATGCAGTAGAGAGAGAGAGAGAGAGAGAGAGAGAGAGAGAGAGAGAGAGAGAGTCTCACAAAAGGGAATTTCTCACGTGATTACTCCTGTTCGACACGGGTAATTGGGCCAGAAGGGTTGTAAAGCGAAGGGAGAGCGGCATAAAAATGATCACCCGGTCTCTCTTTCTTCTTCTTTCTCTTTTGTTACTTCAACAAGGCCGGCAGTTGCGATAAGGCGAGACGTCTTGTGCATACCAAACAGGTCGGTGGCTGATACTGAAGGAACTAGAGGGGAGGGTAAAAAAAGGGGGGGGGACAATAAAGAAGGGGGTGGAGGATGTTTTTGGGGTGAGCTATAGTGAACTTCTTTCGCTCGGGCGACGTGGATTATGGCTACCACAGTGACGTAATTAAATAATGCATGCCACCGAAAGATTTATGCAGCAGACGACATACAAACAAATCACTGCCCTCCGAGGCGGTAATGTGGCGTCCAGAGCTAGCTTAGATGGGCTAATGGCGACAAACTATGGCTTATTAGCTGAGCTATAGAGTTACCGCTCCAGTAGAAATACAGTGCACTTTTATGGCCACAGCAGCAACTTCTGTGAATCGAAGTGGAATTTCTCGTGAAAAATAGCACTTCCCCAGACAAAATATGGCTGCAATAAGCCGCTAAAATGGTTTGAATTTATTTAAAATTTCACAATGCTTGAACACTTAAATTGAGAAAGTTGATATAACTTTACCCCCTTTTTTTTTTAATTAAAGGAGGTGTTCTGTTGAGAGCCGAGAATAGTAGCAGAAAATTATGACCTACCCCAACCGATTAAAAGCAATTTATCATCAAAGGCGTAATCCAGTATTTATCTTCTCAATTAGGCAGTTTATATGGTGCATTATTTATACACGGTTTATGAGCAGGCCCGAAAAATCATTCGGATGTTCCAAGACAGGTTTGTAAGAATTATTACCCGTCCAATTCTGCTGTTTTTCGTAACTTGTCTAAACGAAGATCTAAATACGAAAACTTTGGTTGCAGTGGGAAGTTGTATCTCTGAATATTAAAAGACTATCTCGTTATCTTTATTTTTTTTTAATGTTATTTTCACTCAAGAAATGTTGTGACCAGTGGGTGGGTTGAAAAATATTTTAATTTAACTTTTTCATATTTTTTATTTATTTTTTTACATAATCCGGAAACCATGGGCTGGAAACCAAACATAGGACTTTTTCCCCCCTTGTTTTTTTTCAGAGGCTTCCAATAAGCGGGATTAAATTCATCTTCTGCTTAAATTGATTATGACTTTAATAATCAGTTGACTAACCGATTTTCACTTTGAGGCCATTTGTAACGAATTCACACTCCCGAACTGGTGCAGTTAGGTACACAAAATGCTGTCCTTCTCTCACACAGACACTAGCAAGCATAATTTGTATGAATATTTAACGAAGTCTTCTTGTTCTATTTTCAGCATTTCTATTCAGCTGTGTATATTAAAGCGAATACGAACGTAAATAGTATGTAGTGCAGTGGCGGCCGGTGAAAATTTTAAGTGGGGTTGTTGCATATACAAAAAAAAAAAAAAAAAAAAAAAAAAAAAAAAAAAAAAACTTTTTTTTTCCTAATCAGTAACGAATTTATTATTAAATAAATTTACATATTAAAAATTGCTTTATTAAAAATATTTCATCCTCACCACGAACACGCGCCAATAATAAATGTTTCATATCTCACAGAAATAATGAGCGCAGGCATAAGATACACTGCCCAAGCAGCAGTGTATCTGATGACGTAATGTGCAACGACAGCAAACGAATATCGGCGTTAGATCGCAGTGCATTTGTTTCGTGTAACGATAATTGAAAAAATATAATTATTTTCATATTTTCAACAGTGACACGTGTCATAATTCAGCCTTGTATCTATAATAAATAAATAATTATATGTTATTTTAACAAAATAAAATAAGATTTACAAAAAATAGTTCGCCACTCACACGCACCAATAATAAACGTTTCGTATCTCACAGAAATAAGGTGCGTAAGCATACTAAAAATACACTGCAGCGTGAGCAGTTACAGTTGGGAATGACGTAACGTGCAATGACAAGCGCAAACGAATATCGGCGTTAGATCGCAGTGCATTTGTTTCGTAATCTAAAGCGTTAATCGAACAATTCCAATTATTAACTACTCAGTCAATGTCAAAACATGAACTGTAACCTTTAACATGTTGTATTGCATTTATATAATGTTGTAAGCATTGTTATTATTTATAAACATAAACAAAATTTATTTTTTTCTTTTTTTCCTTGGGGGTGCTGCAGTGTCGCAGTGCTTATGTACGAGCTGCCACTGTTGTAGTGCAAGATAAATAAACACGTGCAGTCACAAAAAGATTACGGTTCTTCCCCCACACATACACACCTTCTTGGTGCTGTGTATTTTTATTTGATGCCATGATCTTTATATCAATTAACCGGAATTTTGGATAACCCAAACTAAAAATGGTGATTGTGGTAGAGATTTAATGCTGAGTAAGTAACAGAGAGAGAGAGAGAGAGAGAGAGAGAGAGGCTGGACTTACTTAACAGCAAACAAATCCCTCTTACAAGAGGGATTTGCTGTTATTCAAATTTTGTTATCATCTATAGATTCACAGATCCAATCCTGAATTTCACGAAGTGTAATAATACCTAAATTTGCAAAGTCACGAAAATGTGAAATGTCGTTCAATTTGGAGCCAAGTGTATTGCTTCAGACAAATTTAAATTAAGACATTTCATTTTACTGAAAATTGGCATCTGCTTTCAACACTAAAAATGTAAAACCTTCGTTATTCATCAAATATGACACTATACTAACCACACTATTTCTGGAAACCTTTATTTATCTGTGACAGTAACGTATTCGGACTTCACGTTTCTCTCTCTCACCATACCTAGAGACCATTCCAAAAATTATATTTTGAAGACATTGCTTTAGTTTTAGGTAGTGAGATGGAGACTTGAGCATTCGTTCGATCTTTCTTGAGATGCGAAAGAAGTGTTTTTTTTTTTTTTTTAATGCAGCAGGCACTTATTTAAATCTTGCAATCCCTGTGAAGGATTCATAATATTTAATATTTATTCATTAATCGTTAAAAAACACGAATATACAGTCAACATGAGTGTGAGTGTACTCACTGTATCCACTGCTGTTAACAGGCAGAGCCTGTTTGATTCGTAGTAAGTTGACTGGCGTTCATAGCAACAACAACAACAACAACAACAAAAATCTCATCAGCACGATAATTTTAGTCCACAGTTCCCCAATATTACCTGTATTACTACCGAGATTTTTCTGTCCATCCACTACAAAATGAAAGCAACAAATTCTTCCGAATATATTTGCCGCTATTTATAAAACAAATAGAAGACCAACAAGAAGTAAATAAATAAATAAAACGGAATGCTATTTTCTTGGAGAAGTAGTTCGAAACGAACTATCAGACTGATAAGATCGATACGTATGAGGTATAATAAATTTTGGCTTCTCTTGATGCCCTCTGAAATTCATAGTAAAGTCAGCCTGTCAAAAGTCGCTTTTCTTAATCTTGCAAGCCGCATTTGCTAGCGATGGCAAATGGAGTTGTGTATACCTTCGGTAAGAAAGACCAAGTGGTTTGGGTGTTACTCTATGAGCTGGCTTCGGTCCGATAGATCATTTCAAGGTCGCTGACCGTCGTATTTCTTGTCACTATAATTTATGAGTCTCTGGATGTCTCCATGTTTCTCTTTTATGGGCCCGTCATATAGGGAGGTAGCCATCACTTGGCTGTGTGCGCGTATATATTCGTAGGTATAGATAAATGTCTGTTTTGTATTGTTTCCCCTTATATTACTCATGGAGAAATAGAAAAGTTGTCTTTTAGAAAGTCACAACCAGAACCGATTTGATCAAGAAATGCATCGCCAGATCAGTATTGTGAATAACGGATTCTGTAGTAATTCTATTACTATATATATAATACATTCTACTTTCCGATGTTATTGTCTTATTTCGCTGTGTGTGTAAGCTGTGAGTCAGTTTGTCTTTGCAAGGTGCAAAACCCACGTTATCAGGGAGAAAAACCTTCTCTCCCACGAGACTGGTTGACTAACAGTTGTAGAAACCTTTTCTACTGCAGAGAAATGTCCCTCACATCAATGACAAGAACCTATTCAAGGTCTTCTGCAAAGGTCCCATGTTGTCATCCTTCCGACTACTACTACGGAGGCGCTGAACACTTCAACCTCAGGGCAGATTCGAAACAAGATGAGTAGTAGAAACTGTTCACAAGAGATGTTATACTTGAGTGCAATTTTGTCCACAAAACTGAAGTGTAAGTGGGTAATTTTAAATGAACTCCTGAAAATATTAGTAGAAGACAGAACATAATGCTGTCAAGAATAGAACTTCTTTATTGACAACTGTCAAGGACTCTTTGAAGAAAACAGAAGATGATACTTTTTCATTGCATTGCCATAAAATTCATAAGCCAAGAATGTCTCCTGACAACGATGCAAATAACAAAATCAGCATGAGATTGAGGTGAACACATCTCGAATATATGGAATATGGTAAACAAAGCCTGAATGAGTCCACCGTGTTCTCTGAATGAATTAGTTAATGGACTTAGGTACGATCGATGATGTTACTAGCATAATAACGTTGCATCGGTCGTGAGACTTTGAACCTTGGATTCGAGAAGCAATAAAATAATATTTATGATTTAATATTTTTCTCATTTAGAAAGCCTAGATCCAGAAAATTTTCATTGTGATACCACTCATACATATGTACAAAACTTTAGATGACTTATATATATATATATATATATATATATATATATATACGGCTTACAACAGATACGGCTTACAACAGAATTCTACGCTTGCACTCGTGGAATAACAGAGCAATATTCAAAATGTTGGAATGAGATTTCATTTGTATCAAACGATGCTATTTTGCTTCAACAAAAGAATGCAGCAAATCCAACTGTATCTGGTAGTGAATATATTGAGAATAACCATTTTTTTATGTGAAATAAGTAAAGAGATGCGGATACACCGCAATCAGTGTAAGTATGGTGGTTATAAAGGTTTGTCAGAAAATAAGAGGGTTAAAGAAGTTAGTGTTGAAGACAGAAAAAAAATCAGAATAAACAGCTGCGCAATAACAAAAAAAAAAGCATATGGTAGTAATTCATACCAGTGGAGAAATACACGCAGCAGTGGAAAGTATGAAATATGTTTGTATTTTAAGAAGTTATAAAATTATAACTGCTTGGAGGAAACACAAAGAGAAGGGCGTCCTGAGAAAAAAAAAATGAGTAGGGAAGAAAAAGATGAGATCTGATTTCTAATCCTAAATTGAAGAATATACAGCCAAATAGAACATTATGATATGCTTTTTATCATAAGAAACAAAAACGTTAAGCATTCTCTTTTTGAAAAGGAATAAATGAAAACCATTTTTATTGGGATAAAACGAGAAAAAATGAAGCTCAGAGAGATTTGAGCACCGAAACATTATGTCTCCAGGGGATACTGGATGTATTAATAGGCAGATAATACATCAAAATCAGTGGGAAAATACAGCACAAGTTAAATAGAAAAACATGAAAAACAATTCTGCTCTGGCAAAAAGGAGAAATAACCTCCGACTAAGTCGGATGAAAAAAATCAGAAGTTGGAGTGTTACTTGAGCAGAAGGATCGGTTTCAATGTGAATATTATTTCGGTCTTCCAAGGGTGAAGAATGAAAGGAACCGGAACAGATACTCAATCAGAAGTCTACAACAAATTCCAGTTTTCAGTTTAAGTGTCAAGGTACTGCGAATTTCATTTCTTTTTCAAGAAAAATTGCCTCTCTACGTTCCGTATCTTAATTGGGGTTCATCAAGTCAGTGTAGTTATGCTACACTGACTTGATGCTCTTTTCCCGCTCTCCTTCAGTTTTCTTTCCTCCACTTGTGATTTCTAAAGTATCTCAGAATTAACAGTGTCTACATACTTTAAACCTATAGCTTTCTTTCTTTTTTAGTCTTTTGTTTTTAAAATATATGTAAGACATCGAAACAGCGACAGATATTTTAAAAGCAAAAATAAGACACCGGTTAAGAATATATTAATTTGACCTGTATTAAAATCAGAATAAAAAGCTGTATAATAACAAAAAATAACAATATGGTAGTAATTCATGCATTAATAGTCTTATACACGCGCGCGCACGCACGCACACACACACACACACACACACACACAACACACACAAAACGTCAACGCCATTTGAATAAAATGGTACGGTTTGGAGTTGAATTCCAACGATGATTTTTTATAGAATTACAAAAAATATTATATTTATACATTAATACTTAGTTTTATGTATGAATCAGAATAATTTGTAGTGTATGTAGACGATTTTGTCAACTGCAAAATCGTGTAATCTCAACAGAGATTCACGTGGATGATCAGAACAACTGGAGGTCTACTGATTACATCAGGAGCCTAACCTACACAGAGCCACTGTTCACCAACATTTTACCAACTCCCCCCCCCCCCCCCATGAGCTCCCTATAGTCCCTTCAAAGGAACTTCTTTTAAGAAATCTGAGTGTTTGTACTTATTACAACAGCAAGAAAAAAAAACTTTAATTAGGCACGGAATGTTGTTGCTGAGAAAAACTCTCTCTCTCTCTCTCTCTCTCTCACACACACACACACACACACACACACACACACACACACACACACACACACACACACACACACACACACACACACACACACACACACACACACACACACACACACACACACACACACACACACACACACACACACACACAAAATTAGAATTAACAGCTATAACACAATATTAACATCCAAAGAAACAACACAAATCAATAAAAATAAACTTATCAACTGATATTCCTATGTTACATGAAACTCAGTGTGATCATTTAATTGATTCTATGCATCTTTAAGCCTGAACTTCACCATAGCAAATGAGAAGCTCTACTTGAGAAACAGGTAGATCTTCTAATTTGCTATCGGGAAGTTCAGGCTTAAAGATACATAGAATCAATTAAATGATCACGCTGAGTTTCATATGACATTGAACCTAAGCGGTTTCAGGTGATCGTCATCCATTATAGCAGGAATTTGGGTACATGGTTTAGCTTTAGTTAAAATTTCGTCTTTTAGATTGCCGTTTTAGAAATAGGATGATGATATTTCACGAAGTTTTCATGTTTCTCGCTTTCTTTCCTTACATTTGATCAAAATCAAGGAAAAGGGAGGGTAGTGTGAAGAAGAAGGCCCAAACCTCACCATTGCTTTGAGATTAGGATACTAAGAGAACGTTGGTTCTCTTAGCAGACCTGGAACTGGATTTGAACTTCAGGAATAAGATCAGTATATGATACTTGGCCTTTTACATCAAGGTAATTGTCGTATCTCATGTACTGTTGCTAGAGCTGCTAAACTTAGTGGCGAGTAAAACAATTTGTTTACATCTATCGTTACATCAGTTTCTACCAGAAGATCCCTGTATGGGTTTTCGAGAGTTGTGGGACTAACAATGATCCACTCATAGTAAAAGAGCCATTTGTTCATTTCGATACTTAAGACAAGCTGGTTCGTTAGGAATTGTTTGCGACTTGGATGCGGATGATTTTTTTCTCTGTGTATCAGAAACTCTTAAGGTAAAGAATAAATTTTGAAAGAGATTGATTTGGAAGTAATACTTAAAAGTAAAATTCAAAAATTAATAGATATGTAATGTAAGGACATGACATTCCATTTTGCGAGATCAGGGTTTATCAGAAACATTAGACACGTTTCTCATGCTTTCCTATACTCACCTAAAGATAATTTGATCCACTATCCCATGCAGAAATCTATCCACGTACCTTATTCGTGCGTGATTTGCATACTGTAGTCAAACAGAAAGATGAGAAATTGTTCACTTGGAATAATATCAAAATTCTATAACACTATAGCTTTGGGCTAAGAGATATAGTTTTACTCCCACTATGCGATTTTTTCCCTTCAAAAAAGCTATATTTTCCTAAGACTACAAAGAAAGTTCAGGAGCTTTCTCACACAAAACTTTTTCTCCACGTATAATTTCAGGATATATAATACAAAACAAGAAAAGGTGTTTCAAAAAGCTTCTTATGCTTTTAAGTAATTTAAAATATTTAAAATATTTTCTAAAATTTTTAGCTAAATATATTATTTACTAATCTTTTAAATTAAAAATAATTATTTATATATTAATTTTTTTGATTCATGCCATTTTGTGATATCTGCTTATGCAATTTCATAATAATAAGACGATAGATAGTTATTAATGGCGAATTTAATCATTTAAATAAAAAAACAGTATCCCAATACAAATGATTTTTATATATCTGCATGATTTTGAGCTTTATTGTAAATCAAAATATTTTAACTACTCAATCTTCATTTTTTTTTTTAAATTGAATTATTTGTGGACAGTATATTCGTCAAGTAAATTTGCAATTAAAGTTAGTTTTCGTTCAGAATATGAACTAGCATTTGACAGCAAATATTCCAATAAAAATACTTGCAAATACATTAAAACAGTTAGCAAAATTTGTGAATAGCTGACTTAATTATATTTAATCATAGACAAGAGCACTAATAGAAATTAATGTAGAGTATCTAGTATATTACTTTAGTATAAACATCGCATGAGTAAAAATGTCTGTTTCATGTACCGATCATTCTTTTAACTAGTCAAAATGCAAAAGTGGTGTAAAACACGTGATTACTTTAAAAGTGTTACAGTTTATATGAAATTACCTCTTGCATTATCAAATGTACTTTAGACCAAAATACGAACTGAAATTGGCGTTCGGTTTAAGCGTCCACTCTTCTTTGGGATTAGGGCTGTAGCGCCATCTAGTGTCAGTTTAATAGATTGCAATGTAGATATTGCCTTAAAAATAATGTTTAAATTCGTATTACAGAAATGAGAGAAACAAATTATAAGTGCTTATGTTTAGTTACATTTTTTAATGTTTTACCTTTAAAGGAGAAATAATTTCAATTAAAACGGCGTTATCAAATTACAGAAATCAAATCCAATTTTGAAATATGGACAAAATTAATTGCTGGAATATTTCATTTTAAAACGGAATTTAGACTTTCACTTTCGTAAATAAATTAATCTCAATTAACATTATATCTTCAAATTACTTGTTATATCCTCCAAAAAAAATCTTTTCTTAATATTTTATTAAAATATTTGCAGCGCCACAAATAATACGAAATGTTTTTTTTTCTTTTTATTTAATAATAATAGCTTTTAACTGATTTAATATCTTGTACATAATAATTTTCCCCATGGAAAACTGAAAACCTGTAACGCATTAGTATCATATATATGGATTTCAAATCTAATTAGTTTGAGAACTTTATCGTAGAGACTAAACATACTATTTTTCAAGCCACGTCAGTCCTCCATCAGCAAAGATGGCGGCTAAGCTTCAAAATCATCTAGAATCATCAAGAAGAGTTGAGTCCTTCATGGATAAAAGCTTTCCACCCTTCTTTGTCCAAAGCAAGCTCTCTCATACGCCAACAGTTTGGAAAGTCCAAATAGTTTCTAAGGGCGTTATGCCATGTTAAGTTTGGTCTTCTCCTTGGTCTTGTATACTCCAGAATGCCCTCAAATACGAAGCAAGAAAGTCTGTCCAGTTCGATTCGCACGACGAAGTTGATGCTTTTTTTTTTTTATTTTTTTAACTGTGTTAAGATTTGTTAAGTTAGAGATATTCAAATCTTGCAGCACATGTGCATTAGTCTTATGTTCTGTTCAATAAGTTTTGTTTATATTCCTGAAGCCTTTCCTTTTCAAAAGCCAAAACTTTCCTCTGCATATAGCCGAACATCTACGTGAAAAAGAATAAGGTGAATCTATGAGAGATGGCGTTATGAATTAATTGAATTCCTATTTTCTCTATAAAGAATTTCTAAACACATTTTCCACCTTCCATTCCAGAAATGAAAACAGACGCACTAATTCTCTAGTTAAGAACTGATACCTCTAGTTTGTTTATAACATAAGAGTGGAGGTTATAATTATTCCATTGAGAAGATTTTCATCGTGCTTAGAATGTTTGGTATTATTGAAGATAATAGTGCAGTTGAAAGGTTCTTTTTTTACGAGAAGTAGACAGGGATTCAGTTTTTTTAAGCATCGAAGTTAAACAAGTTCATCGGATCTCATTAAAGAATAAATTATATACCAACATTTATGATTGTAGATGAAGAGGTTTTGTTCATTTGTGTAGCCAAACTTTGCCGGTCTAGCTGACCATTTGGATAGCATCTCTGCTTTCCACCATCAATTGGCCAGTGGATCGAATCCTACTGCGAATTAAGATGCTTATGAATGTCTTTAGTAATAGGTAACCATCATAGCCATGTATCAGACCAACGGAAGGTTGAAGTGGCTTGAAAAATTCCATGGTTATATAACCCTTAACAGCTAATCGTATTAATACTAATGTGCTATAATTTTACCTTTTGTAGATAGAATTCCCATTAAAAAATAAAAATAAGACAACATTATGCGGTATTCTATTATCTTAGTACCATAATATAGTAAGATACTACTTTATCGTAGTATTTTATTGCGATAAAGTATTATCGCAATGATAATACCACTATTGTCGCAAACTGTGATTCAAATTTGTAATTTAAAGAAAGTTATTGCTAAAAGTACAGATGAAAGAACTGCACTCTGGGATTCTCCTGAAAGCTGTGTTTTTGGTGCTTTTATTTCAGGATAAATACCAATCCAGTTCACACACCTAATATGTATCCAAAGGGGGAGGAGGAACTGAACTCTCAGTTAAAATTTAAAAGGTAGAAGAGAGACCATCAGATGGAAGCACATTCAGACCACACGATAGGCTATTGCGTAAACTGGAGAATATGGGATTGGAACATAATCTATTGACTTGGATCAGGGGATGGTTAACAGACAGATATCAAAAAGTGGTATACAGTGGGTGTGAATCTGCCAGATTTAAGGTAACCAGTGGTGTACCTCAGGGTTCAGTCCTTGGGTCATTACTGTTCAATCTGTACACTAATGACTTCAAGCAGGGTCTATCATCAGATTTGCAATTGTTTGCCGATGATGTGAAGATAGGCAGGGCAATCAGGGATGCTACTAATATTCAGAAATTACAAAATGATTTGAATATACTGGAAATCTGGGCAAACGATAATGGCTATCAGTTTAATGTTAGCAATTTGGCGTGATTAGAGATCCAGCGGCATATTATATTAGTGGGGTTATGCTACAAGAAACTTAAGAGGCAAGGGATCTTGGTGTATTGGTGGATAACAATTTAAAGTTCAAAGGTCACATAGCAAAAGTTGCAAATACAACTCAGAGAATAATTTCTATGCTGAAGCAAACCTTGACATGTAAGGATAAGGAAGTATTTTTGCCTCTTTATAAGGCTTTGATAAACCACACTTGGATTACTGTGCGCAGATTTGGTCTCCCGGGTTCCAAGGGGATAAAGAAGCCGTGGAAAGGGTGCAAAGAAGAGTTACAAAGATTATATCCGGATTATGGGATTTAGATTATGAGGACAGATTGCGAGTATGTGGATTATTGACTCTGGTTAACAGGAGAAAGAGGGGTCATATGATAGAGGTCTATAAACGTTCGAATGGGTGTTATAGCATTTCAAATGATGAAATTTTTCGTTATATGAAAGGCAGGAGAGAACACGGGGGCATCCATAGAAGTTAAGGTTGTTCTCAGTCAAGAAAGGGGTAAGAGCTAGGTTTTTCTCTCAGAGAGCAGTGAGTGAGTGGAATAATTTACCCTTAGGGGTAGTGAGTGCATCTAGTGTAAATGAATTTAAGGGAAGGCATGATAGCTGAGTTGGGTAATTTACAGCCTCCCTCGATGAGTCCTTTACTCCCTGGAGGTCTCAGATAATAATAATAATAATAATAATAATAATAATAATAATAATAATAATAATATAAATGCAAACAGATCAATTTCTGCAGTCTTTTTATTGACAAAATTTGGCAAATGGCAATATTTGTGAAAAGGTGTTTACGGTAACATTAGAACATTGCCATTAGCTTGACTGCGATTGGGGAATCACAGTGGATAATATTATTCTCAGTTACTTATTAGATGAGTAGTCATTTCCATAAAGTATGCAAAGATTTGTTTGTAATAGTCACAAATTTCTCAATGATAATAGAAAGGATCGAATATAGTGGAAAAGAGAGATCTCCTTTGCTATCATATTCCCGCAATGACTGGAATATAAAGGTAAAGTGGATCTAAATATATTGAAAATGAGATAATTTTTAAGCAGTAGGTTAAAATCTAGTGGAATAGGGGAGCAAAAAAAGCTAATATAAAGCATGAATCAGTTCTGGAGCATAAAGCTAAGCTTGAGAACAACTGGGAAAAAAGCCAACAGGATGATGAATTTTTTTTGGTATACAGATTGCATAATATTCTTGTGATCTCTATGTGAATAAAAATCAAAGGCAGTATTAAATGCGACGTAGCTGGAAGGATGAAGCGATTTACCTCGATAAAGGTAGATGGAAAAGGTAGAACGTTATCACTGTGTGTATTGAGTTGCAGAGGAGTGATGTAAATGTGAAATAGTTGGAACAAATGTGGACAAAATGGTATGACTAATAACTTATCAAAAAAGAGGAATCACGCCTGTCATTTTATCCATGATGCAAGTTTCCTACTTTGACCTTTTAAAAATTATCTTTCAACATGTTCATAATTTGCTCACACCCATCTCAAGCTAAAATGTAAGTAGAAAAAGAAGAGATGCGAAAGTTTTCAAAGAAAACATTTATTTTGACGATGCTTTCTGTGAAAATATTTTGATTAGGAGACAAAAAAGCAGCGAAGATAAAGAACAGAAATTACAGAGATTATCTCACTTGGTATTCTTATGTCAGCAATAGGTAGTCGAGAATGATCGCTGTAGTGTTGTTTCATGGGAAAAGTAATCACTCTTAGTTATTGTCTTAATTGTTTAGAAAACAAGCAGTATCTATAGTATAAACAGTATTATTCGTAAACAAGAGATTAAAGTTGTGGTATTCAGATAGGCATGTGATCAGTTTGAAATATTGTTGGTAATAGAAATTTTTCAGTATATCTGTATGCTTTACAGTCTCGGATGACTTCGCTATTAGGAAAGTTAGATTATAAAAACGTCATAATTCAAAGAAAGATTTAAAAGGTTCGAAATGATCATCAATAAAAAGATACAAACAATAATGAATTTCACAGAATGATTTAACAAGAATTTATTTAGAGAAAATCAAGAAGAGATTGTGTTATAAGTTAGTTCAGTTTCAGACATGGACATTCAAAAACAGCATGTGTTTTAAGACATCTAAATAAGAAAAGTGAAACAAACGATGATAGAAGAAACGGATAGTTAAGTTGCTGTTAGAAAAAGTAAGTGTTGTTTTTAATATTGGGAAGAAAAAGTGATATCGTAGAGATTTACAGTGAGGCTGAAGATGATGGGGTAGTTGATCTGGAAGGTTTGGGGTATTTTTTATTTATTTTTTCTTTGTATGTAATCGAATATGATTGGTTTAACCCTATGATTATTTTATATGATTGCAGTTGAGCACAGTGCTGAATAGCACTGTGCTCAACTGTAGCGATGATTTGAATTCTTTAACAACATGGCACATGACGACAATTTACCACACTCGTCAATAACCTGTGGTCATGTAGTGATGCGCCTTTTGGTACATATCTTGGTTAAGTCTTCATAGGCAAACCTGACAGAAATTATTCTATCAATCAGGAATTCCCTGAAAACATCATCTTTCGTTTTCTCTTATTGGTCTACTGTTTATCAACCATTCTGTAGACCAGATCTTTTAAAGATGTCTTCGAAAGAGAAAGAGTGTTGGATTTTCCCATGATACCCTTCTTAATCCTAAAGACAATGCTCATATTACTAATCAAATGATTATTAAAAGAAATTTGGTGCCGAAAAGAAGATGGCCACATTGATCCAGAGTTCACATATGGTTTTGATCACATCAGGCTACTGTTAAGCAAAGAGATAATGAGATAATGTCTCATTGAGTGATGAATACATCCACCAATAAGGAGTGTCTGGCACCAGCAGCTTGGAGTTTTCTCTGATGGACATGATCTCAAGCATGAAGATTAACGTCTTATTGGTCCGTGAGATAAGGTGTGGATCTATAACCATGCAAGTTTTTTTTTCTTCAAAACTAAATTCGGCACTTGATGACATCATAACGAATAAAAAAAACTGCAAGCTATATAATGACGTACGAAATGGGATCACTGTGCCTGGTTGCTAGAGAATTAAGTTTTTAAAGGGTTATAGTATGGAATCATCATCACCATCATTGCCCGTGGGTCCAATGCTCCTTGGTGTCTGATGCTTGTTTCACCACATAAAATCCTATCTACTCGGTGAAAAAAAAAGTTGTGGAGCCAGCCGAGAATGCGGCTAGGTCAGTTTAGTACAAACGAAATTCGGAATGGCTTAAACACTAATTCAATCAGCGTTTAGACTCGTAAAGTTAGCTTAGTTACGTATTTCATGATATACATTCTTCCTTGATTGTCAGTCATCTTTTTTAAAGATCAATTGAATATAAATATAATGTAATTGGGATTTCATTTTAAGGATTTAACTTTAGGATTTAATTTTATTTCAAAACCAAAAATAGTATTCATTTTTATATACCCAACTAATTAGTTTACAGCACATTTAAGCTGATTAGTTGGTGGTCAGACATTCGTTGACCTTTGACGAGTCTGTTGATTTTTGAAAGCACTGTTCTAAGGATAAATTACGAGCATTAACAACAAAAAACCTGAGAGCATTATTTTTTTTTATCACCAAAGTCTGTATTGCTTTCTTGGAAGAGTATTATCCATAGAAAAATGGAACAGTCAGATAAAGTTTACAGAATTTTTAATATAAGTTTATCCTCTTATAAGGACTTCATGAAGTCCGCAGTCTGTATTACTTTAGAGAAAGACATTCCTTCCCCTTTAAACCACAGAAGGAAATATTACTCAATGAACTTTGATGCTGCTCTCTTGGTTACACTAGACTAAGAGATTTTTCTCCTCCGAAAAGGTCAACTGGCCATAGAATATATATAATTGACAGACAAAAAATACTATGGATATTAGATTAACCTGTCTATCATTAACAAAAATTAAGCTTAAAATAAGCAAAATTGGTTGGAGTAACAGGTTGGGCTTAATGTACATATGAAGAAAGATGAGAGGAAGATGCAAAGAAGAACAGCACTACAGCATGGAAGTGTGCAATGGATGTATCGCACTGCAATCTGCCTAAAGTCTGTGAATCAGTATTTTTGTTAATGTGACTCCCATGCACGAAAGGTTTATTTGTAAAGAAAACATAGTACATTCATACTGTGAGTGGGATAAGGATTTTTTCTATTGATTTTATATATTTTTTTGTATTTTTTTTTTCATTTTTTACAGTATGGAATTTTGCAAAACATTATGTAATAATTTCAATTTGAAAGTTTATTTTTATATTTTTATTTTATTTTATATATATTATATATTCTATTTTAGTCAAACTATTATTCAAATAGACCAGTTTTCTAGTTATAGAAAGCTGTTCTGTTCATAAAAATGTAATGAGTGACTTACTTTTACACAAAACAGCTTGTTGTGAAGTTAAGCCTCTTTGTATGATAGCCTTGATAGGATTTAATTTCGATTAAAGTGTTCAGAAAAGGGGGAAAAAATAGAAAATGAAGATTTTTAAACTGAAATTTTATTCCGACGTAATGGAAGATATTTGGAGATCTCTAGGAATCTCTTACGTTTATAATTTTTCGTTTTTATAAAGATATTCTTTACGCAATCCCATTTTCATATGTATTTTAAAGACGTCAATTGCATGAACTTGTGATAACCAAAAGTTCATTATTATTATATTAATTATTCTAAAAATAAAGTTACAGTATTCGTACCATTGCAGTTTTTACTACTAACAATTTTTAAAATCAAAATTTCTTATTCTACGTGCAATTCAGATATCCTCAAAAGTAAGATTTGTGCTGGGTTTAAGACAGATATCTTTAAGCTTATTCTCCAGGCATTCCTGTTTCATGTGGTTATTACCTGTGGGAAATCAAGTAAGTAATAGAATATATAAGATTTTTTTTTATCTTTCCATCTCCCTGGTTTTACTAATTTAGTTCACCGAGTTATCGATAGAGGGCGCATTAAGGTATTTTCAATGTTCAGAAAAAAACTAATACTTGAATTCTTAATTAATCGAGTTAAAGATAAATACGTAGAAATGCCGAAATTTAAAACTTACCAATGTTACGAAGCTAGAAACCAAGCACACCTGAATAAAAAAAAAACGAATCCCTTTTCAAATGCAAAAGCAAAATAAATATTTTTGTGGCGTGAATGTACAGTGATTTCAATTTGAGGGAAGTTTGATTATTACATAGCACAGCAGCACTGCGCATGCGCAAACATCTATTAGAAATTATAGTTCCGTATAAAAAATGACGAATTCCTCATTTCAAAAAAAAGAAAAAGGCTGTAGATTTCTGATAAATGAAAACAAACAGGAGACTGCATGCTAATCACAGAACTAAGGAATACAAATAATCTTGAAAAATAAATATGAAATCACATTCATAGCACGAAGTACAGGCAATTAAATGGGAGTTTTTAGTCACGCTTAAAACATAGATTAGCATAATACAGAGGGCGCTGACATCTTAGTATAAAAATCTCTTCAAGGACAATAGTAGGTTAGACCAATTTCGGTGGGCTTAGTCTTTCAGTAAGATCAATTTGCGCTTGTTTTGTAATAAGTCAAATCATAATTAGAAACAATGTGCATGCTTTTTCAAACTTCAGTTCAAAGGTCTCATTTATGATTGGGTGTAGCAATGTTTTTTCAGTGAGTGAACCTGTATTCGTTTCTTCTATCCCAGAGTTTAGATAGATAATTTACCACACAGTACTATCAGGGAATAAAAATGAGTTTATATTTACATAACAAAACGACGAGAACCGTCGCTAATAAAAATACTAGGTGTCCATTATTGTTTTAATGTTTAGCACTAGATAACAATTTAAATTGCACTGTTGGGATACCCAATGCTATTATTTTACGCGATTTTTAGATATGTATCATTATCATCAAATAATCAAAATATTTTACGTAGTCTTCTACTTAAGTATACTTAGTCTGGTTTTCGTCACTAGTAGAATAAATAAATGAAAAATAACTAAAATATAGTAGAATAAATAAAAGAAAAAAATAAATAATGCAAGTTAAGTCTCAGAGTAGTATTTCAAGTTCTCTTCACTCAGGAATACCTTGGCTGACATTAAATATATCACAGAAATTTAAGATATCTACCAAAATTTAATTTAACAAAGAGATAACTAAAAACGGCATTATAATTGCCTGACAGAATCTTAAGGCAAAATATAAACAAATAAGGAATTCATAAAGATAATTTATACCTAAAATTATCTTTAAGTTACCACGTTCTTTAATAGCATAGCATTTCATATATCTATGCTGAAAAAAAAAGAAAAAAGAAAAAAAAAAGACATTTCTACAGAAAATATTCGTCACTTTGGCACCAGCTTTACAAAAGTACTTCCTTTTTCCCGTATACGTTTCTCTAATTAGTTTTTTCATTGCATCCTTAGTTTTCGTTGGTCATGTATTCCGAGAAATAGATTGCAGCACCACCTTGCATTGAAGCCAAGCATTAAAATTTTATTCTGCAATTCCAACAAATTTGTTGCCATCAAAGAAGCAAAGTTTTTTTGTTGTTCCCCTCCAATCTTCTTCCCCCCTCTCTTCGTCCCACCCTCTATCAGAGACGCAGCTCTACATAGGAATGCAAGCGAAAGTGTGCAGGTGCGTATAATGGCCCTTGCGATTATCAGATCTATGACGTACGACCTCCAGATGTCTCCACCATAGCTTCGCTAGTTAGGATTATGACTTGGAAAAATAGACGGCAAATAACAGGCGTGCTTAGTAGAATGTGCCTCATAACTTCCCTAGCTTCCGCTACACTGGTTACTAAAGAGACCGGGTTAAGAACGTTCTGAGGGGCCGTAGAAAACTCGCTTGAACACCCGACCGCACCGAAAGACCTAGTATTTCATCGGATGTGTGGGCCATGAGGGTTATATATAGATCACCTCGAGATGGTGGATTATAGATATCGTCACAAATTGGACACAAGACGTTGGTCAAACGACCAGGATGTGACAACAGCCATAATATATGGCTGGTTATTGGCGACAGATGGGAAGGGGTCGATAGTGAAGTTTGCTAAGTTTGAACGATAATTGCATCTAAAAACTTCTTCCTTGAAAGCAACTCTGACTGCCCATGTATTCACTAGTAGATCTTTGCTGGCTGACTCTTCCCAGTTTCATTGGTGAAAAATACCCCTGCTATTCTCTTTCTTCACACACACACACACACACACACACACACACACACACACACACACACACACACACACACACACACACACACACACACACACACACACACACACACACACACACACACACTTTAATCTATCTCAAGATTCTTATAAAATATAATATCCTTAAGTATGGATATTATTTCTGGGGAAAAAATCCTTAAGTATAATTAGCCTGATACCTTGACCATTATCACGTCAATTCTTGTGTCCGTTATCTCTTCAAATTTTCATTTTCAAACCCAATAACATCTCATCGCGATGGTAAAATAACTTTAACAAATTTTAGCTATCATTTGGATAATGCCAAATTTTAAGTGCATATAAATTTTATTGTTAGCATTTTTCACCGGTTTATCCCATTATTTTTGAAGTTTTATAGCACTTTCATTTGATGTTCTAAATTTTGTACAGCTTTGTAGTTATTTTTAAAAATCTCATAAATGCATTTTAATAATGAATTTTAATTTTTATTTAAATTTTTTTTGTCTTTAAAAATCTGGGATAATTTAACATTGTGTAGAGTTGAGAGGTAGTAATGAAGCAGATAAACTAGTTAATACTCCTTTTCATGACTGTGGACCTGAAGATTTTTTATATGTATGTTAGAAAGAAAATATTATAAATTATTATTTTCATTCTTCAAGGTGTAATAAGCCATTGTTTAGCAACTCGAGAAGAAAGAAAAATAACACAAATAATGGCATTACCTTTAAATAAATTCATAGATGTTGAAATGCAAATGAGGTTGTAACTCTATACCTCGAATGAGACATTTATGACACTTTGAATAAATAATGACGCTTAAATATATTGCTAGTTTTTGATGTGCTGAAATTTACGCTCCTTTAGTCGTTAAATTCTTGAAAACAACGATGAAATTTTATTGCTGTATTAATCGCAACTCTCTGTCCCTCTGGCGGTTGTAAATAATTTTATATCCTAAAATAATACTAAATGAATAACGTCTTCATCTTGAATTAGTTTATGAAGAAACAAAAAAATAAATAATTCAGATATAATCAATTTAAATAGGCTATAAAGAAAAGAAAGTGCAGATAAAAGCAGTTCTTTTTAGCATTATCGGTCAGCCAATTTAATGCTAACAAAGATAGGCATAACATTACAAAGAATTAAATTTAATTAAAATTGAACTAATTTAATTAAAAGTAATGCAGAATTTATATAGATTTAAATTTTATTTTAAATAACATATATATAATAACGTGGAATGGTAAAGTCTCTAACTGAATTATGTAATAATTAACAAAACAACGAAAATAATTTTATTATTAGTTAAAATAATAAAAACCAGTAATCAAATGTAAATAATTTTTTTTGAAATATTCATGCTTAGTGAATTTTTGAGGGAATTAAAATAAAGGCAATTTACTTGTAAGAATAACACACCAAGTGCAAATAGGTTTTCCCAGTAGCCGATTCATCTTATGTGTCGTGAAGTTGTTTGATAAATCGGCTCCGATTTCTGATTGTGTCGTTAATGAATGAATAATATGCTGCTGTTCTTCGTGGGGGGGGGCTATATTCTTCGAGACTGTAATGCAAAAGAGACTTCAACTTGCTATTCACAGTAAGTACAGAAAATTGCTGTCAAATAGCGTTCATTTGCATAGCGACAATGTTCCATGCCATTCAGTCGATGGAATCATTAAAGCAATTCAAGAACTTAAATCTGAAATTATTCTTTATCTCAGCCTAAGATCTAGATCTCTCCAAGAACAGAAAACGATCTTCAAAGATGGCATTAAGGCGCGTCTGAACCAATTTCACAAATCGGGAAAAGCAAGGAACTGCGTTGAAAATAATACAGAAAATTTGTAGATTTTACCTTTTAAAATAATAATAATAATAATAATAATTTGTTTGATTTGCCATAGTACATTGAAATTTACTGCGTAACACAATATTTTTACTGTCAGCCCCTTGAGCTTGGGTAACTGTCAGGAACAGAAGTTAAATATCTTTGATTCAAGTTATAATAACTCAATAATGCGATGTACGTGGCTACAAGCATGTTGGTAAGTTATCGGCGAATCTCCTATTTAGATTCAAGCGTAGAATTCGAATATTCTAGCTTATGGGTCACATGATCCCCGCTATCTTTATTCAATTTAGTGGCTTCAAATTAAAGACGGCAACTCAATTGAGGTTTTGTGATCTGGTGTTCAAGAACTGGAGTTTTGAAATATGGTGTTATTCTGCAAAATCACCAACTGATCAATATTTATAAAATCACACCGACACTTCTGATGAAAATAAAGTAATATGTAATTAGTAATTATTTTATTATAAGTCGATAAGACCTTCAAGTGGTCGATACGGATTGACCTTCCGTGGTCTCCTAAACAGTCCTTTTGGACCTCTTCATGTGGACTGCCTGTATACTCAGTCATCTTAAAGGATGAGGATTGTACGCTTAGGACCTTAGCCCCTCGTGCGTACTGGGTATGCACTCTTTTTGAAATAATCCTTGCTTCCATTTTAAAGATGTGTGCATAGGTGAAAGAAATAAATCAATCTCGTGGACAGTTATCCTACCTCTTCTTGTGCACTCACTTGAACAAATGTCATAATTTCTGAAATCAGAAGTCATTGTCGGGTGGAACCGAAGAATCAAGTTCTCTATATTCATTAATTACATTTAGAAAACCAAATATTCCTTTAATGTATATGAAATTTATTTATTTATTCCTTTAATGTAATTTCTTTAAATTAATTAATTATATAAATTAAACTATTAAACACTGCATTGAAACTAATATTTCTGTTTCCAACTAGTCAGCATTAAATTTTACAGAAATAAAATATATAGAAATTATATTAAAATATAAATAAGGTGTCTTTAAAATTTTATAATTAATTAAGTATTTTAAATTTAGTTAATTTAAATTTATTATAAATAAAGAAATTATCTATTACTATAATATCGAATAGGAAAAGTTTATTTCTTTTGATTTTTGAAGAAATGCTCTATATTAAATGCATTCCTAATTACTTTTCCCAAAGATAAAAGAAAAATTATATTCGATAATAGTGACACCTAGTGGTGATAACCTGGTGACTGATCGCGTTATGTCATTTGAAAGAAACCGTCTTTTCCTTAGGACTCCAAACACACACTGCTATCTCTGAAAGAAAAACCAAACAAATGAGAACAATGAAGGGCTTCAGAAACAAAAGAGTCCAAAGTTGTATTAGGGTTTACAAATCTCCTCTGTCTATTCTCTTCGTCTCCTCCATTTCGAAAACGAAACAATGGCACCAGAAATACAAATGATATCGGCCACAGGTGCTCAGCCCATCAGACACAGAAGTCGTCGAGATGACGTCGGTCCTGCCACGGGAGTGCTGTCCATCACCTAGCCGCATGTCGTAACGTCTGCGGGCTCGTGCTTTGGGGCCAGCCCCGCGAGACAACAACGGTAATAAAATGGCAAGAAAAAGGACTTTATCGCTCACATGCAGAGGGTATTTTGTAGGGGGTACATTAGACGCCATTCCGGTGATACTTCACTCAGTACGACGGAATGAGGGAGGAGAAAGAAAGGGCACTTCCTTTCCCCCATTCTATGGCAACCGCCTGTAAGAATTATAAAGGTCTCTTTCGTTCGTAGTCCGTAGTGTCCAGGGAGAGGTTTTTGGAGTCGGGCTACTCAGGGAGGAGAAATTTACAGTACCACTGGCAATCTTCGTTGCTACTGATGGTACTGGGAGCAGTAGAAGCTCGTGCATTTCAATATTTCGTGAACAAATCACGGTGAGACGTTAGCCCCGATTGCAGAGAGAGAGAGAGAGAGAAGAAAGCAGCCGATAAGTCATAAGTCAATTCTTATATTACAATTTAATGCGCCAGGTCTCCGGAGAAATGTGACCTGCGTCGGAGCGCCGCTCCAAGAAGCAGGGAACGCCGAGGCACGTGTCACTTCTTGATGCAGCCCGACATAAACGTTACCAACTTGATTCCCATTAGGCAATGAAGGCATGCAGCTGTCCCATTACTACCAGTCTCTTCCTGGGGTTCTATAATGGTTGCGGCATTAGATCTTCACAGCCTCCGCTCCCACAACCGGGTAAAATGAGAATTAATGAAGGCGCTTTGGTCCCCAACACATGCAAGAGATGAGTTTCCATGGTGATGTTTATCGGCACGAGGTAGAGGTAGAAGGGGCAGAGAAGGGCAGCCACTGTAAAACCAGGTGTGGGCTATGGAACAAAGATGAGTCCCCATGTACGTGGCGAACGATAATTTATTCTGGAAGCTTCCTTCTCAAAAAACCTCTTTAATGTAAAGCTTACCATTGCCTTAAATCTCTTCCCTTTTCACCTTTATTTCTTTTAGTTTTTCTGCTCTCGCTTAGATATAATAAAAAAAAAAAAGAGAGAGAGAAAGAAAAACAGCGAAGCTAATGGGAATTTTTAGATCTCTCAGACTACTTACTTCCAAACGTACAGTGTTTATGTTATGTGAGTTCAAGTAAAACCTTGAATTACACCTGTGGCGTCCTAAATGTTTATGTATTTGAAAGAAGTAAGAAAAACATGGAAGTTTTCAAAGTGATTGCTGTCTTTAGTGATGTACTTATTCCAAAATGATGCCCAAGTATTCATACCATTCGGGAAAAAGAAAAAAAAAAGCTTCGAATGATTTTCTCCATCAACGTTCCCGGGTGATTATTTGACGAGATATTTATTTTCCTTAATGTTGCTTTAATGTAAAACGTACTTAAATATTTTTTCGCATGATTCAAAACATGCACGTGGCGTAACTCAATGTCTTTCTTTTATTTTATTAATAGGATTCTACGAGTGTCATTTATCTCCGGGTACTCTGGTTTTCCATCTACAAACAATGGATATGAAATTGGGGATATAAATAATTACGAACATCATCATCGTATTTCTTTATGTTGCTATTCAGCATCGTTTTTTTTTTTTTTGAAACTGCTTAAAACTAAATAAGAATGTTAAGGCTCTTCCAGCTTCTGATCATAATCGATCAATATTAAGTAATTTAGTAATCATCTGACATCACTTTCATTCCATTAATTATCAAATAAATCATATAATATAAATATATAGATAATTTCATCATGAGTGCGTATAAGTATTTAAAAATAGTAAATAGACATCTATTTGTATATAAAATCTCATTTTAGCAATGATTTTATCCAATTTGGTATTTGAGATTTATCAAACAATTATTAAATCATCGCATTTTTTTATTTGTTTAAATCACTTTAAATACAAAAACAAAACATAATGATTCTAAATAATAAAAAATATATAAGTAACATAAACCTCCCTGCCTCAGTTGGTTTCGACTATGTCGTCAGGATAAAAAAAAAAAAACGTGGGTTCGACACCCGTCTAGAGCGCCAAGAATCTTTATCAGGACAGGCTTTTCATCAGAAGGTGAGTTGGCTGATCTCATTCTGGGGAGGATATCAGGGCTTTTCTAACAGAAACCCGTTTTTTTTTTCATCCAGAAACTGGCTAGAACAACGCAATTTATAGACATGGGAAACTGCTGGGATAAGATTTAGCCATCCTCCCTATTCAGTCGGATTTGGTTTTGAAAGCTTACATGGTATGATGTGGGTTTAATCATAATATTAAAACAAAAAAATAGGAGATAGAATATTACAATAAACTTCTAAGACATTATTATACATCTATTTCATGTATAAAACAGCATTGGGTCTTATAGTCATGATATTTTTATATGGAATTTCTTAGGCTTCATGGATATAAATATGCTTTTCTAACGAGAATAATGAATGTGCTAAAAAAGCTAACATTTTGATTATAAAACTTTAAAAAAAGTTTTCAGACAAATTTGGTAAAATAATATTTCATTCTGTTCTATAGAATCATTAAAAGACCTTCAGATGCTCCTAAAAATTTCATATTGATTGATAAATATCTAAGACATCAGCTTTCTCGAGCTTATATTTTTATGTTTCCATTACAAATTATGTATATTTATATTTATAATTTATTATAATAATTATTTAAATTATATGATTTTTACACGCCTAGTTTTTAAGACATATCTATATAATAGCCTGTTGAATCATCCTGAGTATTCATCCTGCCTTCAGCGAGTGCAGATTTCCAGAAATACTTTAGGTATTGCATCCAAGCAGGACATGGTGAGTTCCTACAGTTCCATGTTATTTCTTGAAACGGGTTTCACGAATATCTTGTTCTACAACACTCCAAATTGGGGAACTATAGCGTACCAGATAGACCACACAATTCAGCTCTTGTTCGTCTGGTACCAAGAGGGAGTGCCAGGAAAACAATTCCGAATCATCACTCCGCTGCCAGAGCTTTCCACTGTTAATGCCAGCACAATGTGTCCATAACTTTGTGTTATTGTTGTTGCCATATCTTTGCAATGATGTAACATCACAATTGGACTACTCAAATGGCAGAAAAATCATTCCTTGTTGGTCAGAAAAGCTTCTCCATGCATTATAACACTACCTAAATTTGTAGTTGGGCAAATAGTACAAGTCCCTGTGCTATCTCCACAAATTCCAAATTCTGATAACCACTTCTGACCTTTTTGATTATTTATCATTTAAGCTTGATATCATGCAGTTCACATATCTAAAAGACAAGAGCATATTCCTTA
Source organism: Typopeltis vanoorti (assembly GCF_054136105.1). NCBI lineage: Eukaryota > Metazoa > Arthropoda > Arachnida > Uropygi > Thelyphonidae > Typopeltis > Typopeltis vanoorti. Next base: position 76,895,137 of record NC_143557.1, read on the forward strand.
GGAACTTCAATATTGATAAGTCAGACTAATTCCTTTTCTCTAAATCCACTGATCATTCTTGTAGAAATGTCAGCTATTTGCTATTAGCAATGATCGTTTACCAACTGTGTATTGGTAAACGATCATTGCTAACAGCATTAGAATAAAAGAAGTAAAATATCAGATAATTTTCACCATCCTCCCAACGCAATGTACCGTTTTTTATCTAGCTGTGTTAATACGGGATAGATGTGTGTGTACTTCTTGAAAACTCAGACAACATCTTCCAGATCGTCTTCATCATCCTACTTATTCATATCTAGCTTAGAGTGTGAAAACTGACATGCCTATATTCAGCTCATCCAAAGAGACAGGAATTTTGCCAGCCTTGTCGTCCAATTTCTATATTTAAATATTCTCATATTTAAGTGCAATAAAAGCCTTCAAAAATGCTAGATGCTAATATCCAAGAGAGAGCAGTCGGCTTAATAGATTACCTCCTTCCTTCTCTCGCAGACTGACTCCACTCAGTTTCTCGTAAGTAGGATTATTTTCATGGGATTCGCAGAACTGGCCACCTCTACTCCTCCACTTTCTCTAAGCATATAAAAACACATACACTTGTTGGTCAACATTCGTTCACCGTCTCCAGCTGTATACTTATCGAATCAATTTCTCTTTATTCTGTTTACTTCTGTTCTGTTCTGTTACTTCTGTTGGAAGATCCTTTCTCACATTGTTTTTCTCAAGGACTGCAACCTGCAACTGTTCAAGATGTGAACACATTAACAAGGTTTCTACTTTCTTCCACTTGCCAAACAAAGCACTAATATGCATTAGGTTTTGTAAACTTGTGAATAGGGGCGATATTAAAATATAAATAATAAGTTAATTAATTATCACCATAGTAATTCAGATATAAAATGCCGTAATTAGCATACTTAACAGTGATGCATAAAATCGTAATGTGAGCAATTTTTTAAACATATTATAAACTGATTTATATTGCAAAATCATTTAAATTACAAGATATTTTATGCACTTTTATCATAAACAACCTTTCATGCACTGTTTTATATTATTAATTTTATATATTTTAATTATATCGGTAAATAAATACACAATACAATAGTTTAATATTTTATATAGCCTTATATTTTAATATTAATATGTTATTATTTAATAGCAATATTTCATATATTTTATATGCAATCTTATGTTCGACGAATCCATTATTTTTGTTATGAAACAGCATGTATTATTTTAATTGGAAAACTTTGTATACTATTATAAAAAAGTAATGTATTCTGCATTTGCTTAAAAAAAACAACAACAGATATCTTCTGTACATGTCATTTTTACAAGAAGGTATGCCTAGTTGGCTTTGAGTAATTTTTAGTAGTTTTTTTTTTTTTTTAATAAAATAAAGGCCAGTAGTCGTTGTATGGCTCTGAAGTGTGCTCTCTTTCACAAAAGTGTGCACGAAAATTTGCCAGCAGTAAAATCATAAGATGGAGAAACTATGTGAACTGCGAATAGCAAAGTAGTCTCAATGAGATCTTTACTGAGGTACTCACTTGTGGACAAAATAATTATTAAATTGATTTTGGATCTATCCTTAAAACATGAACATATCTGGAAGAGAGGGAGAGATTTAACATCATATACTTCTCTCAGAATAGCATGATCTGGTGTTCGGTTTAAAGATTTCACTAATACAAGGAAGGAGTTTTTAAATTCATTCATAGAAATGATGTATTTTAATTTAATTAAAATTAAATTTTAAATTTAATGTAATTTAAATGTCATTATACTCTTATCATTAAGCATTTTTGGTATTTTATAGTCTTTAGAATTCTATATATTATAATGTAGAAATAACAAAAACAAAATATCTTTCCTACTTGTATAGTTTTAAATATTGCAATATAGATGTTTCCGAATTTTCAGCAACAGATCTATGTAATTCATTCCTGTATTTAGATAAAAACGTGCTCTAAAGACCAAACACGGATTGTTTTCAAGCTACTTCAGGTTTGTAATAAGTAGGGTGATAGTCTTACACCGGATGATGAAATAAAGTTTGTATCTTCTTTTCAACCAAACACCTTGAAATGCAGTTAAGGAGCTGGTACGGCAAGATATATTCCTTAATATTACTTTGTATATATATATATATTTTATAAGTTGTACTAAATAAAATTCATTTTTGTTTAATGCTTTAAATTTATTAATCACACTATACTCGACGCTTTTGTTTTTAGCAATGCGAAGGGGATGAAGGCAAACTTGCAGATTCTGTTCCACAATTGTACAGTACAACAGGGTCTATTATACAATCACACGAACTAGACATTACAGACCAAAACATCACTGATTTCAAAGAGAAATTTGGAATCTGATACAGCTTCGATGTTTCAAAAACATATCTTCGTATACAACTCTGAAAACATTAACTTTAACCATGCAATCAAATTTTTTTGATAGTATAGTAAATGGTAAGACTCATTGACGGTCAATTGACTTTGCTATCAGTAATATATTATATTACTTCATGATACTGCAAACATTCGTCTACAAAAGAAATTATCTGGAAATAAAGTTCCAAAATTCAATGAACCTAACTTCTCCTTATAGTCCTTATAAGGACTGGCTTAAAGTGGCGAAGCAAGAATGCTTTTCATCTTCCCCGTTATCTGTAGAGGACAGTGTAGAGATAAGGTGTTACTGAGCTATTAAAGCTCTGATCATGGCAGGAGGATAACAGCAATAGCCAAGCCTCAGTTAGAACTTCATTGGCTGCAGCATTGCCATCCATTACCCTCCAAGGGTATTAATCACCGCATCTCATGGACGATTCGCGTGCCTCTACTTCTATATTTTATTTTAAAAAACCAAAAAGGTGTAGTTTGAAAACTTGCAATATTATTTACATTTTTGTTATTATAAAATATTTCTAAAAATCATTTCTGAAACATTATAAAATTTAAGAAATTTTAATAATTATTTACATTTTTTCTCTTTCTCTTTTTTATATATGGATAATTAAACATTTAATATTAGCAATATTTAAGTTTGATACATGATTTAAATATTATTTTTAACTTTAACTCTTCTCAAACTTGATCATAGTAGTTATGAATGCATATCACGTCACGTGTGTTAATAAATGTTACCTTTCGAACGAAAGGGAAAATATCTCATATTAGAGTAGCCAATTATTATTTTTTTAAAATATTTTAAACAGGTCTCAATAAGCTCAGAAAAGGAGAAGCTCTGGAAAATACTTCATTAAATTGCAGTAGCTTCTCAAATATCTCATTTTTTTTCTTTCACTTCCCAACTAACAATACCGTTTAATTAAAATTAAACACCATTTTAAAATTAATTTTAAGATTTAATATTTCAAGAATTAATAGTAAAAATTAAGTACTATTTTTCTTTTAATTTTTTAAAGTAGCCACCAAACATATATTTAAATAACGTTCATATTTGCAAAATATCAATGCATGTAGCCCATCCAAAATGCTCCGTTTATCATAAAGCTTGTGAAAATGAGGAAAATGTATTATATCTCTCAGTTGTGGCTGTTCAGCAACCCACAAATTTATTTGTCTTGTGGAGAAAAATCCGAATTTTCAGAAGAAAAACATTCCTCATCTCACTGATGTATTTTATTAAACTACATTTGTTGTATTATTTTATATATTATTAATAATATAATATTACTTTATAGATACATCTTGTGTTAAATCTAAAATACGAAATACGCTATCGAAATTTTTTTTCAGGTCAAAATTTAAACTCAAACAACCGCCGAACATTTTTCCCCCCCCAGCTTTACATACGACAAAGTTCTCATTATAAAACACAGTTTTTAACTATACTAAATGCTGAATGGCTCTGGTATCACCTTGTCATAGTTTAGATTGGAACTAATGACTTGCACATTACGAGAAAATATAACAGGCAAAAAAATGCACGTGCCTATCGAATTTTTAAAGTGCCAAGTCAAAAATAGAAATGGTCTTAAAATAGTAGCAAAACGATAAATGATTTACCAGACAGAAACAATGTATCTAACTATCATAAAAGAAATATGTACATATTACTGCATTTCAAAGCTTTAGAGAAAAAATAATAATTCTTTATTAGTTTTCTTTTCAACCGTAAGACATCGATTATTTCAAGATGTAATGACATGTTCGTATTCTAGCCAGCGCAGTATTTAAATTGGAGTGGAAAGTCACCTAGTCTACAATCGAAAGAACTCAGCCTGAAGTAATTGCAATGTGTTTCCATAGCAATGCTAAAGTCACGTAAAACGAACGTTCTTTGCAAGGATTTAATTGGACAACGCAAAAGCCCTCAGTGCATCTCATAATGTTAATACTCTCCTCTGTGCTTCCTTAATCGTACTCTGAGCATGCATTACGGCGCAGCTGATTAATGGGAGCTTTGATTTTCGAGAAAGAAAACGAAGCGCAGTTGAAACGGAAGCCGTTCGATAATCATTCTATGGTGAAGTGTACATACCGACCACATCTCATTTTCATAATTAGCTACCGGCTACAGACCAAACAATACTGTATTTTAATTAATCAATTAGTATATATCCTATAGGGAATGTATTGTTAAGGATATTAAAAATTCAAGAATAGAATAAATTACTAACATTACAAAAAAATTACCTAATAGTGTGCGTGCGTGTGCGCGCGCACTCGCACTCGCACGCGCACGCGCACGCGCACGCACACACACACACACACACACACACACACACACACACACACACACACACACACACACACACACACACACACACACACACACACACACTTAGTATAATTAGTCTTGAAATTACATAATTAGTTTTGAAAAAACATGCGCTGTTGATCTTGTCATTTCCCGGGGTCTGCTCAGGTAATTTGCCATCCTTTGGTATCACTTCTATTCTCAGTATTCGTCTACCATGACACGTAGTAACTTTTCCTCAAAGAGTACTACGTTCGTCATGATGGACGGCTTTCTCTCTTCATAAAAAATATCCAACAAATTTCTCATAAATCCGTCTACTAATGCACAAATAATCCAAATCTCTGTTCTTTTCATCTAGTCTGACAACCCTTTCAGTCTACAAACCTCAGATCTAGAGCTCGAAGATCTTTCATGACGACTTTTCAACTGAAGGTGAATTATTCGGTCTCATATGGGAGAACTGTTTTCCTTCCTAGATGTTCAGGTTTTTCATCCCATAGCATAAACATCTCAAGCTCGAATATCTTTTACAGCCTTTAAACCATTTTTAAAAATAAATTTTAAATTAAATTTTCAAATTAAACCAATCTTTTAAATTTTAATTTGTTTAATTTAACACGGTGGACTCCTATAGGTCATTTTATCATCCAATAAAACTTTTCATAGTTTTGACCTACTGACTGGACGTACTGGATCAAAAGACATGCACCCACTGCACGTTCTTTAGATAAGTATAATTTCAACAAAAAATTGGATTGACTGTGAGCATGTTTAAACTAAAACTTTAGAGTTATTGGATTGGAAATATAACCATGACTATTGTTTTCACTCTGAAGATAAAACCCAGTTTTTCATAACACAGTAAATTCCAAATGAATTTCTTGATTTTTTTTGCGATATCCAAATTACATTCGAATTATAAACTTTCGTTAATAGAACACTGTGTTTAGATTTTAAAAGCCTAGGCTGCAGATGATATATGAAGTATTTAAAAAGGCTTTTTAAATTAAGGCTAGTACAATCGGTCTCAAATTTGAGTTTCTTCTCCATCGCAAACTGCCAAGTAGGCAGGAGAACACATACAGTTAAGGCGGCTCGAGGCTTTAAAATTAACTCAACGTAATCTTAACGAACTTATAAAAAAAAAAGTTTAACGATTATTGAGTACTGATTTCGATACTAAATTTGAATATCGGTTTTTGTGTTCGAGTGATGCTTGGGATGAGGTAACATATTTCATAAATTAGATTCTAATTTTAATTTAACTAATTTGTATTAATTGAGAGGTATGTAAAAACTAACAGATATTGTAAAAAATTCTAAACAATATTTGGAAATAATAATAAAAACAAACAAACCAGAAACTAGAAAAAAAACAACAACAACTAGAAAATAAAACGAAAAATATTATTTTAAAATTAAAATTCTTTGGTTGAATTTTATTCAAAATATTTTTTTTTTTGATTTTTTTGATTTTCGGAAATCTTTGCAATGTAGTTTTGTAGTAGTAGTAATATTTCATATTTTTAAACTAATAACACATTATAAAAAGTGTTTGATATTCATATAGAAACTCTTACTATGTTGCAATCTGACTACAATACTATCTTAATACTATTTGTAGGTGGCATTTTTTATATAAAAAAATAAAAAATAAAAAAGTGCACGTGATACAAATATTATACCATTGATACAAAGAACGTTAATTCCGCCATCGATCCAGAGCGAATTTTCTAGCCAATATTATCTAGATTTCGGTACAGATAATGGTAAGGTGGAGAAACTAGAGTGGTGGCTCTTGATATTAATGATATTTCCAAAGCATTTGCTGTAGTTTGGAAGGATTGCTAAGCAAACTACCACTTTATGGTCTGCCTTCATTTCTTTGCATTTTTTTAACTAATTTCCTCTTTAATCTTTTGCGGATGGTTACAGATTTTTCACCAATGTCGAAGCTCCAGGATGGATCCATGCTTTTGCCTTCACTTTCCATCCTATTCCTAAATGACCAGATCTTCTCTCAGCGATCTCAGATCCTGTCTATAGTTTTGCTAATGACAGTGCAATCTATTCCTGTCTTTCATTAAAACAGATTTTAGTGCTCAAACAAAGAACAACACCCAATGCACTCAACACTATGGTCATTTTCCAATAGGACGACCATTCTCAAGAAAGATGTTATTTGACTTCCTTTTGTCTTTAATATTACCTAGATGGCCGGATAACTAATCTTCTTTGGTAGACTTCTAGCCATTCCTGATAGAAACGCATCATATTCGTGGCCTCATAATTTCCCAAAATCCCCCCCCTTCCCGCCCATAACAGTAAATGCTCACTTGTACAGCTGCAAAGCCTTAGAATACTGTTCTAACATTATATATATATATATATATATATCATGTTTTAGAGCTGCGAAGGCAAGCAGTAGTTGCGGCTACTTGGCTTACATTATTGTTTTATTTAACCTTTAACTGTACAATTAAAATAATAATTGAATTGGAGCATCACGATAACAGTAGCAACAGAAATACCAAAGATAATTCCAATCGAGTAACCGTTTTAAATAGTTTTCTCAGCGTTACTTTTTTTTTTTAGATGTGAATTCCCGCTTCTGTAAACAAGTATATATAATTACGTTCACTCACGCAGAATGCAGTACTACGTACTAAGTACTACATTTAAAGATGTCTCACACGCAACATAATACAGTACAAAAAGTAATGCGTTGTGTCTGCCTCTTTCGAAACGTAAGGTGCTCGTTAAAAGTGGCCGAAACATCGCTTATTTAAAAATGGATTAAAATTTCTGAATTTCCATGCAGTCTCCCCATTCCACATTATTTCTTCTGAGGAAATTATATTCGCTGAATGAGTTTTGGGGTTTACTTTACAATCTTCGGGAAATTATAAAGAATGTTAAGAAAGAGGCCCGATTCCTTGGCCAGTTAACAATAGGCTTGATCGAAAACATGCAGTAAACAGAAAATTCCCCGGATCAGGAAGGAATTTCTGTAGAATGATGCAATAAATTAAGTACGATATTTCTTCCTATGTTGTCAAAACTGTATAATTAATTCTCAGCAAGAAACAATAATTATTTATGAACAATAATCAAAACTATTGATCTTAATCAAGAGACCACTGGGATTGAAAGGAAGAAGAGATCGAATATGAAGTATAATTTTCAATCAACATGAAGCTAATAGACTCTAAGGTCATCAGATGTTTGTGTGATAATTCTCAAGCGAGTTCTCAAATGTGCGTTGTCTGCTTTCATTTAATAATAATAATTCAGTAATAATCCTGAAAAAGTCCTATCTTCAAGTCCTAGAAGGAACTCTAGGACTCTCTTCCAATCCACATTTAAAAAAGCCTACAAAAGGTGAGGACATTTACACTTAGGCACTTCCATCCAAGCGACATGCTTCTAGCTTAGATGTTAAAATTTAACCTTTAATAAATAAATAAAAAAAGTGTCTCTACAATAACTCGCGCATACTTTTGCAAAGTAATAGTAAGACACCCAAGAAATAAAATAGATTAGGAATATTTTCTTTATCGTGCTATGTACCTTACGATAAAGTACTCTATCGTACTTTATCGTAAGGTACGATAAAGATAATCATACAGGTACGATTTTCTTTATCGTACCTGTATGATTATAGATTCCAGTTTCTGGAATCTATAATCATACAGGTTTCTAGTGGAGGAGTAGAAGGCCTGTGGAATACCTACAGGGAAGAGAGAGAGAGAGAGAGAGAGAGAGAGAGAGAGAGAGAGAGAGAGAGAGAGAGAGAGAGAGAGAGAGAGAGAGTTTCCATTATTATATTTGTAGGTGAATTCATTTAACTATCTAGGATGCAATTTTTCATTTTAAAAAGATATCTCATTTAATCTCATCTTCATTATACCCTCTTTTACCTTGCGGTGTCGAGGGTCCATTGATCATCGGACCTCACTCCGTTTACAGGATAAGGTGGTCAGCCTTATGCCCTGGTGTATCCTATAGCCTGTAGTGTTGAGGTCTTAAGGCCAGTTTGCCTGCTTTGCGGGATGAAAAACCCCAGAATAAACCGGGGGAAAAACCCTGCTGTCCACGCCCAAGACTGGCTAACTTGGCTATGGTTGAGGAAGATCCTTGAGCTCCTCACGTCACCGACGGGAATCGAACCTAGGACACTCCTTCCCCAAGCATATGGTTGCGAAGCGCATAGCCACTAGGCTAACCGCGCGGACCAAAAAAGATATAAACTTAAAAATTGCAAAATATTTAAAAATAATAGGTTTAATTAACTCTATATTTAAAGCAAGCCTAGTTCAAAAACAAACCAGGCTAAAAGTATACAAATGCATTAGCCCTACCAATCATATTGTATAAAAGTGAAATCTGGACAACAATAAAACAAAAAAAAAAAGACAAACGAAGAGTATAACAGCTGAAATGAAGTTTAACTACAAAGTATACTCTATTCAATCACAAAGGAAATGAAGAAGTTATGAATGAATTAAACTAGAGTAGTAGTAGTAGTATACCAGGCACTCTGAACAAGATCAAGATCAAGATAAGATAGGGAATCGTGACGTTCTTGGGTGATAAGATGATTGACGTCATTGTGAGGGAGGCGTGGCGTGACGTCATGAGATTGGAATGTTTGGAATTTTTCTGGGGAAGATATGTGTCAGTGACATCACTAGTGTATTTTTGTTTACGTATGGTTTTGTGGTGATGGTTAGAGATAAGATATCTTGGAATTTCCCAGAGTGACACACACATCCGCCATGACGTCACTTTGTGTTTTCGCTTGTCTATAGTTGGCAATAAATAAATAAATAAATTGTGTGTGAATTCACTGTGATTTTGAAAGAAAAAAAAAGTGATCTTACTTAAATTTGCATAACACATCAACGAGATCATTGGTTCATTTAAGTTTTCACAGTTATTATTTACAATGTTATCTTTCTGAATGTAACATACAGAAATAGGAATTTTCTGACATCACCACAGTCTGTGGTGTTTTTCTTGTCGTAATATTTCTCTGATGAGACACGTGCGATTGGGTGATATTGATACTGCTTCCCATATTAATATAGAAATTTCAAAATTCACAAGTATAAATGGTACTGCTATTAAAGCAATCATCTGCCGCTTTTGCGATGGTTCTTGAGTTTCACCTGAAAAGAAAAAAATCTTACTGTTAGTGATGGAAAAGTTAGCAGATTACTATAATCCTCATACAGTACTTAGTTTTGGAGGTATCAAAGCTTTACAGAAACATACAAATTTGCCACATGAAACCGTGAAAAGTTGGTTAGCAACACAGCCTATTTATGTGAGACATAAGCCCATTAGAAAAAAGTTCAAACGCAATCAAATCAAATTCCCAACACTTTTACACACTTTTCAATGTGATTTAGCAGTTATATCATCCCATGCAAAAGAGAATAGGGGAGTGTGTTTTCTTCTTGTATGCATTGATTGTTTTCCCCGATTTGCGTGGGTTCGAACACCGAAGAAGAAATTAGCAGACGCGGCTGTTAACTCTTTCGAGTCTATTTTTAAAGAATAAGTGCCATGTGACATAAACACAGATCAAGGAAAAGAGTTTTGCAACAAGAAAGTTCGTGTATTATTTAGGAATCATAATATTCATGTCTACACGACCAGGAGCGAAATGAAAGCACCGATTGCAGAAAGATTTATCAGAACATTGAAAACAAAGATCTACAAATGGATGACGTATACTAAAAGTTATACGGAAGTTTTGCCAATAATTGTATATATTTATAATTTCACACCACACCGCACTATCGGTATGGCTCCTTCGGAAGTTAACCTTCACAACGAGGATCGTGTTTGGAAATATTTCTACGGAACCCAAGAGGAGGCTAGCAAACCAAACTTTCACGTAGGCGATAGTGTGGTTTTAAGTGATGATACCCACAAATTTAGAAAAGGGTTTTGGGGTAACTGGACACGAGAATTGTTCACTATTGCTCATGTTATTAATAGAAACCCTGTAGTATATAGAGTTCGCGCACGAGACGGTGAGATAGTGGAGGGAACTTTCTATGAACCCCAACTGCAAAAGGCTGATATACCCAATGAACTTCCAGAAGACGTGAATCTAATTGAAAGAGTACCTAAACACCGCAAACAGAAAGGAAAGCTTCAGTATTTTGTTAAGTGGCTCGGTTATCCCTCATCGTATAATTCTTGGGTTCGTAGCGACGATGTTTTACTTAACCCTTCCCAGTAAGGCCAGTATGAAAATGTTCCCTACTAACACGGAAACGAAATTTCAAGTGCAATTACCACACGGGATCAGACTTAAGTTGCTCTTGCCGAAATTCATCTTCAGGGAGAATTTAATAACATCGATTCCGGCTACGATGAGTTTCATATGTTACGTGGAGGTGGTGGAGTAGGAGGAGTCAACACTATCGACGACAACAACATCACAGGAAACAATGTTTTCGAAAAGCCTAAAGAAGGATTTTACAAAGTGTACAAAATTCCTCATGGCAGTTACAATTCACCCTCTGAACTTCTTCAAGCAGTATTTGATGTGAGTTCTGTGATTAGTGGAAAAAAGAACCAGAACAACATCATTTCTCTGACAGTCCCAAAAGATTACAACCTGTTGTTTTCAAACCAGTCAGCAGGGGTTAGGGCTTCTACTCAGTTATAATCAGATTGGAGTTAAACTGAAAGGTACAATCAGGGAAATATCCAGTTGATATAAAGAGGGGTGTAGCTGCATATTTTGTTTATTCTGATTTAATCCAAGAACAGATAGTTAGTGATACATGTGCACCATTGTTACGAGTTGTTCGGTGCAGCACCAAGTGTTCTTTCGTTCTTGCTACCCTGACTATTATCCGTTACGAAAACAAACATTTCAGTCAATTAGCATTGAAACTCGTTCTGACAGCGGCGAGTTGTTCCACTTTCGTGGCGGCAAGAAAATAGTTAAATTACACTTCTGACAAGTGAAGGATGACTGATTATCTCAGATATTACACACTGCAGGCAGGTGGGGCTCAAGTGTTTACGGGGCCCCCAATACAGCGTGGGTACGGATTAGGTAGCATTTTCAGAAGTGCCTTCTCCTTTCTAAGTCCACTTTTAAAACCTGCAGCTCAATTTGTCGGTCGTCAAGCCTTAAAAGCCGGTCAGCATATGATAGGAGATGTATTGGAAGCGGTACCTGTACGTCGAGCCTTTATAAACAGAGCATCAGAAGCTGGGAAAACCATTGCTGAAAAAGCTCAGAGCCGATTACTTCAGAGAGGTTAAGGAAGCAAAAAGAAGAAAACGAATACCAAAAAGCGCAAGCGAGATGACATCTTTTGCTGAGGATATAATGTCAGAGTTAGATCTTTTTTCCCACCCTCGTGTCAACTTGTGTGTGGAAAGAAGTTCTTATGTCACCTACCAACCAATATCCAGTACTGACAGTGGGGGTCCCGTGGAATTTTGCATACCTGGTACATCTGAAGAATACTTGGATTTGGGAAAAGCATACCTACGCGTTCGTGTGTGCATCACTTACAATGATGGTAAGCCTATTGAAGATTCTTCAGTTGGTGTGGTGAACAATTTTTTCCATTCCCTATTCAGTCAAATTGACTTTTTTCTCCAAGGTTAATTAGTGAATGTAACATCAGACACGTATCCTTATAGGGCTTATATCGGAAACCTGCTGAATTATGACAGAGATGCTAAAAACAGTCAACTGACAAATGAACTATTTGTTAAAGATGATGTGGGATGCGTAGACGACAAGCTCGAATTAACCAATCGAAAAGTGTCGAGATGGTTGGCCGAATACACGTTGTCATCATGCATCAAGACTGGTACTTGATCGACAATGTTTCTGTCAGTGTTCGTTTGGTTTCGCAGTTCTCCCGAATTTTGTTTACTGACTGCAAATGCTGATGCTAAGGCCAAAGTGCAAATTGAAGAGGCTACACTTTTTGTCGGCAAAGTCAAAATAAACCCAAACTGGAAGCATTTTCCTCACTGGCACTGGCTGATGTTGTTGGCTGACGGGAAAGGGTCTGGGTATTCGGTTTGCTTAGTGTAGGTTCCGGATGTGACAATCTGTGCCCCTGTTGCTCTCCTTCTGTGTGAACCAATTAGTTTTTCAAACCTAAATACTTTTGCAAAGTACTTAACTCTCCTTTACTTTTTCATCTGGATGTTTATTTCTCATTTTTAAAATGGCACTCATCTCATCATCTAGTGTGTACAGTGCACGCTCCTCTGGTGATTGGAGGAGCGTAAATTTTTTAAACATACGATTCATTTTCTAATAAGTGAACTCAATAAAGGAACAATGATATTGCCTATTAATGGGAACAGTGCTCCGCCTTGCTGTAAAACAAGTTTTCTTCTAGTAATGAAGGGAACCGATTTGTTGCTTAGTGCTCTTATTATTATTTTTTTCCTTCGTAGGCGTGACTTCTGGTGGTTATTTAGTGGAATATCCGGATATAACATTTTTGCAGATTTCACACCGTCGTGATTTGGCTGGAGGTGTGCAGTGTTATCATTTGCTTCTTTGGGAGAGGAATGAGATATGTATTTGATGAGATATTCATATCGTTTGAGTCTCTCAGCCATTCAGGAATAAACACTGTGTTGGATTCTTCTCCTGGCAAGATCCGCGACCTTAAGCGTAAAATATCAGGTGTTTCTTGTCTAAAGTCTAAAATTAAATATGAGTGGGGGGTTCCGGTGTTGCATTTTTATAAATATGAACTAACACGTTCGTATGTCCTGGAAATACTTGGGAAGCTAAATGAGAAAACTGCAAAGAGTCTCGGGGATTAAATGCAATAACATAATGGCTACTGAGAGAAATTGTCCGAAAATGTGTACCTTTACAGAATAAAGTTTGTGTCAGTAGAATGACACTGAGGTTACGGTGATGTGAACCTTTTATGAAAACATCAGCTATTTCTGTGCTGTCCTTAGCCTGGTGAACCAAATCATCGATTATGAGTAAATTTCTCACATTAGAATCAAATTCAGGTAACTTCAAACCATTCACGAATTCTATGTTGGAAAATTTTTTAAATTTATCCTGATTTTCACTGTAACAGTAAACGATTCGCTCCGGTGGTGGTTTGATTAGTTGATTACAATGTTCTATGAGAGACAACACGAATGTTATTTTTCCTGACTGAGTAGCTCCCGAAATTATACATGTAAATGGGTGTATGAACATATCGAAAATGATAATATAATTAGACTGTGATTATTTTTATATAATCAGAGATCATGTAAAAACAGACTTTACTTTACTGAACACAAAACACCACGAAATGCCGTAACTGAAAAGGCACTCGACTCGATTGTTTTTCCTTATAGTACTGTTTATGTGACCGTTCCTTCTAAAATAAAACTTTCACGCAGATGACTCACAGACATGTTTCCACATGCTGTTGGATATGATGTTGATGTGAGATTATCTTACTTTGTGACATCATTGGGAAAACCTTATCTTTGTTTTTCGAAGGGTATTCCATATTTGTCCTTATTATGTTAAGTATTTTATCCCCAAATAGTGTTTTTGATGTTAGCGCATGTGACTAGTTCTCTCACTCATATGTCCGAAATTGTTAGGATGGAAAAGAAATTATACCATTAGGTGTTGGTGTTGGTAAAAGGTAGTCGAGAGGGTGACACTGGTCTTCCCTGCAATGCTCCCCCCCTTCCTCCCTCCCTCTCTCCCTCCCCCATCCCATCCCCTCCTTCAGAAGATGTCCGCTCACCCTAGTGGAGATGAGAGAGCTCGTCATTGCGGATATCTATTAGCGATGTCACTTCCAACTGATACTGATAACATCGGAGCAAAAAAAAAAACGTTTTTTTTTTTTGTGTGTGTGTGAGACTATCACTCTGCTTATTAAAAACCTGAAGTAGCTTGAAAATAATCCGTGTTTGGTCTTTAGAGCACGTTTTTTTCTAAGGTTGAGCAAATTTAACTTCGAGTCGCACACTTCTTCTTCTTAACAGGCTGACATGGGGAGAACGGCATTTTGATCTGGCGATAAGTCAAATCCATAGAGAACGTTTCCCTTTACGTATTCCTCATAAGATATGTCATTACCACAGTCTCTGTTCCATTTGCATAGCGATGTGAACAGTGACATGTAACATCTTCTATAATGCCTTTCTTTGAAGTTCGGAGTCAAAGGTTGCGAGGGATACTGAATACCGTCAGCTGTCAACACAAGAAAATTCCGATTGAAATGATGAAAATTAAATGGATTTCCGTTGAAAGTGCCATTAAATCCATCACTAGTGACCAGTCCAATAATTAATCTAGATGGTATTTCACTTAGCTACAGATTGTCTTGTGTGGCATCTGACATACCCTTGGGAATCGAAAATAAGACACTTGCACTCGATTGATGGGATATACCATGTTTGACTTGTCTAACACAGGCAGGTGAGCAAGTTGAATCTTTGGGTTTATTTTGACTTTGCGGACAAAAAGTGTAGCCATTCCAATTTGCACTTTAGACTTAGCATCAGCATTTGCAGTCAGTAAACAAAATTCGGGAGAACTGCGAACCAAACGAACAAGTATTGTTGATCAAGTACTGGTCTTGATGCATGATGTCAGCGTGTATTCGCCCAAGCATCTCGACACTTTTCGATTGGTTAATTCGAGCTTGTCGTCTACGCAACCCACATTCAGTTTTGGTAAACATATCACTAACATTAGCCACATCATCTTTAACTTATAGTTCATTTGTCAGTTGACTGTTTTTAGCATCTCTGTCATAATCAAGCAGGTTTTCAATATAAGCCCTATAAGAATACGTGTCTGATGCTAGTTTCACTAGTTTTTTTTCTCCAAGATTCACTAGTTAATCTTGGAGAAAAAAGTCATTTTGACTGAATAGGGAATGGAAAAAATTGTTCACGACACCAACTGAAGAATCTTCAATAGGCTCACCATCATTGTCAGTGACGTGCACACGAACGCGTAGGTATGCTTTTCCCAAATTCAAGTATTCTTCAGATGTACCTGGTATGCAAAATTCCACGGGACCCCCACTGTCAGTACTGGATAGGTTGGTAGGTGACATAAGAACTTCTTTCCACACACAAGTTGACACGAGGGTGGGAAAAAAGATCTAACTCTGACATTATATCCTCAGCAAAAGATGTCATTTCGCTTGCGCTTTTTGGTATTCGTTTTCTTCTTTTTGCTTCCTTGACCTCTCTGAAGTAATCGGCTCTGAGCTTTTTCAGCAATGATTTTCCCAGCTTCTGATGCTCTGTTTATAAAAGCTCGACGCACAGGTACCCCTTCCAATACATCTCCTATCATATGCTGACCGGCTTTTAAGGCTTGACGACCGACAAATTGAGCTGCAGGTTTTAAAAGTGGACTTAGAAAGGAGAAGGCACTTCTGAAAATGCTACCTAATCCGTACCCACGCTGTATTCTTCTTCAGTGTTCGAACCCACGCAAATCGGGGAAAACAATCAATGCATACAAGATGAAGACACACTCCCCTATTCTCTTTTGCATGGGATGATATAACTGCTAAATCACATTGAAAAGTGTGTAAAAGTGTTGGGAATTTGATTTGATTGCGTTTGAACTTTTTTCTAATGGGCTTATGTCTCACATAAATAGGCTGTGTTGCTATGGTTTCATGTGGCAAATTTGTATGTTTCTGTAAAGCTTTGATACCTCCAAAACTAAGTACTGTATGAGGATTATAGTAATCTGCTAACTTTTCCATCACTAACAGTAAGATTTTTTCTTTTCAGGTGAAACTCAAGAACCATCGCAAAAGCGGCAGATGATTGCTTTAATAGCAGTACCATTTACTTGTGAGTTTTGAAATTTCTATATTAATATGGGAAGCAGTATCAATATCACCCAATCGCACGTGTCTCATCAGAGAAATATTACGACAAGAAAAACACCACAGACTGTGGTGATGTCAAAAAATTCCTATTTCTGTATGTTACATTCAGAAAGATAACATTGTAAATAATATCTGTGAAATAAAATGTGTCAACTTAAATGAACCAATGATCTCGTTGATGTGTTATGCAAATTTAAGTAAGATCACTTTTTTCTTTTTTTTTTTCAAAATCACAGTGAATTCACACACAATTTATTTATTTATTGCCAACTATAGACAAGCGAAAACACAGTGACGTCAATGGCGGATGTGTGTCACCCTGGGAAATTCCAAGATATCTTATCTCTAACCATCACCACAAAACCATACGTAAACAAAAATACACTAGTGATGTCACTGACACATATCTTCCCCAGAAAAATTCCAAACATTCCAATCTCATGACGTCACGCCACGCCTCCCTCACTATGACGTCAATCATCTTATCACCCAAGAACGTCACGATTCCCTATCTTATCTTGATCTTGATCTTGTTCAGAGTGCCTGCTATACTACTAACCAGGAATCAGTAAGAGAGAAAAATAAAAAATATAAACACAAATGGATGGAAACGTTGAAAGAATGAAAGCAGAAAGATTACCAAAACAAGCCTTAAAGTACAAACCACTAGGAAAATGAAAACTAGAGCTTCGTCTTAAGAGATTCAACGATTATTTTTAAGGCCGGAACAGGCCACTCTAGGCATAAATCCTTGACATGAATGCTGATATTAGTAAGCTTCACACCATCGCATTCCACAACAAAATTAAGCTTGCAAATAAAAGAATAACAGAAAGTATATCTTGTATACGGAAATATGTTTATACGTAAAACATATCTATATTCTATATCTGTAAAATTTCTCCGAGGGATTAGTTAATAACATAGAAAAGTCAGCTATCTTTTGTTTCATCTGTATTTCGATATCTAGAGGGAAATTGAAATACTACCGGGAAAGCTTTTGATTTTTCGAAATCGAAAGCTGTCCCTCATCTAGTCCACAGTGGACATTTGGATAGTCTGTGAATGAATATAACTAATTATAATTATATACAGCTGAATTTGAAGAATCTGTAGCTTTGTATTTTTATTGTAAATTTAACCAGAATAACAAAAGGGATATAATAGCTTTTCTCAATTTCGGTTTTTTGATAATAAGAAAATGAAATGTGTAAAAAAAAAAAAAAAAAAAAAAAGAACAGCACCATCTATCGTACAAGCGACAAACTATTATATGACGATTACTTTTTACTTACTCTGTATTTCAAAATAAGAATCTTATCATGGGCAATATTATTTCGTGTGGTGTTATATAATATTAAAAAAACCGTACTATTTAAGAACGAAAAAAATAACAAAATAATGAAACTCTTAAAGGCTCCGAGAACGACAATGTGAATAGAAAAAATAAATAATAAATAATAAAAATGAAAAAAAAAAAAGACAGGAAGAAAGAAATACTTTATCTATTTTGCTAAAAAAGACTACGCCCATAATGAAAATATGTTCACTTGCTACGTTCATACTCATATGCGAACGTCTTTTTTTTTTCAGGTATTTAAAGATTCATTTAAGAATCAAGATCTAATACATATAATACTTTTGCTAATATTTAATAGCAAGTATGGATCATACTGCACTACTTGATAATTCGAGTTATCGAGTAGTGCAGTATAAAAAAAAATATTAAAAAAATGTGGATTTTTTTTCTATAAGAGGTGGGCTGACCGATCACCTACGGAAGTATCAGGATTTTTCTCACCGAAAAACGAGTTTTTTATCTGTCATATCAGAAATCGGCTAGAGAACACACGCAATTAATAGACAAAAGTACTACTAGTGGTCGGTAGATAGCAAAGTGTGGATGGTGATCAAGTTGTGCAGACAATGGCTTGTGTGGTATAGAATGCTTCCAATGGAGGTATCACTAAATAATAATAATAAACTTATAACAGGAGTTTGGTAGTCTTTTTACATTTTTTTACAAATCGATAGATTAATCAATTAATTAGTTAGCCTGGCTGGTTATCCGCTTTTCAACCAGTAAGTCGCGGTTCAAATTCCACCACGGATATAGATGTTTGTGATTGTCTTTAGGTTGGATATGAATTTGATCGTGAAACTGTACATGGATAAGTTCTAGCAGATATTCAAGGAATGAAAGAAGCTTGAATTTTATTTTTAGAAATGCATAAATTTGAAATTTTTCCAACAATGTAAGAGGCCACTTTTATATCAGTGCAATATGGATCTTACTTATCAGGAACTATCCCATAATTCCATGGATTTCTTCGTTAGCGTAAATATTTAAGCAAAAGCATGTTTGGAAGTTGGTTAAGAGTAGATTGTCTTGAGTTATTTTGTAATAAATGAAGGAATAGATTTCCAGTTCGTTTTATTTAATTATTAGACATTATCTAAGCTCCCCCTTCTGATATCTACAGCAAAACTCAACCTAAAAATGTTTTGTAGCCCGACATGCTTTATTTCGATGTTCGCTAGATTAATAACGTCATTTTCATCTTTATTATTATAAAAAGATTCATCCTGATGACTGAACATCTGTATCCGACAGGACGCTCCAGCAGCCAGCTGCTTATGATAGATCTGAAGTAATTTTCTATGATACAATGGCATCGGACTATGGTGTGTGTGTGTTATAATCTTCGCTCAGCGTTGATTGCAACCAGAAAATCAAGGTGCATTCTTTATAGAAATCGATATTCTTATTAACCAAAAAAATTAAGCCAGGGGAAAGTAAAATAAGAAGATAACAGTTCATTGGCATAATTGACTTGCAGACTTTTGTAACTTTCAGAACGATCGCTAGAGTTCACTGTTTGCCAGTTAAAACAATGCACGCCAGTCTCCAAATAATACTGAAATTTTTGACAAGTAATTTGAGAACTATTTATACCTAAAAGTAGCATAATTTGAGTGTGTGCGTGTCTGTTTAAGATATTTTATCTAAAATATGTATTTCAATATTAATTTAGCATTAAATTTAATCGATGTAGTTGTTGCATCAACGTTGTATAAAACTTTTATTAGAAATTATTAAAATAAATATATTTTATTTTATATTTTCACTGAAGATTTTACTGATTTCATTATTCATCGTTCACATTATTGCGAGGAGGAACTTAACCATATTTTACATGCCCGAGTTTCTCCTAAACATAATATAAAAGCGAAAACTCAATTCTCTATTTATCTTATATTTATATCGTCATTGGTGGTCATTCGGCTTTTCATTATTCATTAATATTTTAACATATACTGACAAATAGTACACTTCAAAGGCATTAAGGTGAGCTCTGTATTGATACCATGTGAACATAAACTTTCCATTCTCTCTCTCTCTCTCTCTCTCGTTCTCTTTATCTGAAGCATCCGCTCATGATTTACCGATTTTGGTAGCAATAATATCCGTGATTGGATTTTTTTAAATATTATTGCAGATTGTTTCTATAGTTAAATCACTAAACTTTGTAAGCACTTGAACTTTTGTTTCAAATGAAAAAATTGTCGTCTTTTTTTTTTTTTTTTTTCAACACATGTCAAAAGAAACATATCGCAAAGGACAGATGAAATACAGACCGAAGAAATACAATTAACTGTTGAATTGCATCAAACTGTTTTCCCAAGGTACTAATACTCATATATAAGCTAAGTTTCGTATTCTGACTGTTAAGTCAGTCGACTTATGTGTGAGTGTACTTTTTGATGCCAGTTAAGCCCGTATTAACCCTGCGGAGGTCGCAGCTGATCTGACAGATACAAACAAATTGTTTAATATAAATATTCTTACACATATCTAGTGTATAGCTTGCAGGTCATGAGTAGCTGCGCATGCATATATTACGAGTGATATTCCACACAGTTTATGCGGTCAGTTTTGGTTTAATACGTGTTATGTAAAGATGTGTGATATTTCATAGTAAATTGTATCTGAGAGATACCGCGACCTCCCATGTCAGTATAGTATTGGTTTAGTTTTCTTTTATTTTTTTTTATTTACCATTGAAAATGGCTGGAAAAATATATCGATTGGATAATCCATCAGATGTTGAAGAGATTCAGCGAGTTTGTTACTCGAGTCCGATGATGAGAATGATAGAGTCGAATGCGAAAGTGAAAGAGATATTTGATGGTAAATTGTATCTGGGAGATACCACGAACTCCAATGTCAGTATAGTATGGGTTGTTGTTTTTTTCTTTGTTTCTTTGTTCAATAATTTCTAGATTGTAACTTAAAATAAACAGACCATCATGTATTATATTTGCAGTGTTTTTTTTAAGTTTTATCACATTTTAGCACCTACTAATAATGAATGTATCTCTGAGATACACGCGACCTACGCTGCAATTTTTTCGACCGTGACCTCCTCGGGGTTAATGCAAGAGCCTTGATATGAATGTATTATATTTATCGGCTATATACAGAAAAACTCTCCATTTCCAGTTTTTTTTTTTTTTTTTAAGTCTCTACTGCTTCTGCCTACTACCGCTACTAGCTAAAGCTTCTAATTCAGCTTCGACTGAAAAAAAAAAAAAAAAACCTAGAAAATGTTCAAAGGGCTCTTGATTGGGAGAAATTATTAGTTTTTCTTCCTTTCCAGATGCATCAAGAAGAATATTGATTCATCATTAAAATGTAATTTTGAAACAGGTGTGAGTTGCAATATTTAACGGAATCGAACGTCAGCGAGCGCACACACACACAGACACACACACGCACGCAATTTGAATCAATGATTTTACGAATTTTTGCCATATTTTTCTTCTTCTTCTTCTTCTTCTTCTTATTATTATTATTATTACCACTACTTTATCACAACTACTGTACGTTCCACAATAGCACCTCCCCCCCACCTACACACTGTCTCACCGAACACATCATATTCTACTGACATGTGCTCCTATTATTACTTCATAAAAAACACAAAGTGGAGGCGACGGCAATGCCTTTAGTCTGGTCGTCATACTAATTGATTTTTTGAGCACACCGGTTTGTATTTTACCTGTTTTGCTGTCGTAAGCATTTTATTTCTTAAATAAAATTTACATTTATGAAATTACATAAACGCAGAGTTCATATAATTTTGAGTAATTCATTAAAATGGATAACAAAAGAAGAAGAAGAAAAAAAAAAGCAACGAAAACGATTCTTTCGCTAACTAACTTTAACTGAATGAAGAGAAAACTGACAACTTTACAGATAGTAATAAAGTTGTTCGAAAGATGGCGCCACACAGTATTCATTATATTCATTGCCACGAAAATATGGAATCAACAGAATAATTTCATATGCATTATTAGTATTAGGGGATTTATTTTTTTAATTTTATTATTTCTGAAAATCTCTAGGAAGTCATGATGTCCTCATCTAGTGAAGTCAGGATATCATCTGTAATAATTTCTCTAAAATCTTAAAGCACAAAAGAATGCACACTGGTCTTTACATTTTACATGCATTTTACTTGCGATACAATTATTACATCTCCATTTACTCATGTTTATGCCAACTTAGCAAAACATTCCAATAACTTATAGCATATTCACAGACTCAATTCCAATGCAGTGCCCAACAAAAACTAGGAATTTTTTGTTTTTATTTATTTATTTAACTATAAAGTCTTTATATGTTTAAATGAACTAGAGGGTGCTCGTAGAATCGAACCATAACGATTCGATTTTAGTCACCGACCAGAGAAAAATTTGTAGGCCTTTTTTTTGACCGGTTGGCGAGTTAATCCAAGTAGGATTTTTTCTCCCTAAAACTAATTTTTTAACTCCACACCTTAAAAAAAACGGGAAAAAAAAACGAAACGATAGTACGAGTGTTAGAATTTATGACCCACGAGATGGCGGAAGTCATCCTTTCCTCCTCATTCTCTTACAAACCTTTGATTCATTTCTAGCTTGAGTGCACCATCGATGAAGGCTGAAGAATGGAGACTGGCTGCCCACTGTCTTCAAAACGTTACGGCTGGGCTCTTTCAGCCCTAATATAATATAAATTCTCTAAAATTTTTATTCCCTTGGATTTTAAAAGGCGTTAGAAGATATGAATTGTATTTTATTTATTTTTCAATAAAGTATTCGTTTCTTCCTTACAAGTTGCCTGATGTAGTGCTGCATTCTCATCAATAGTTAGACTTTATTTATTCACTGAATCATATTCATATTTGACGAAAAAAGTGCTACTGAATAGTAATGCATATTCTTCTAATCAGAGCAAATCATTACTGGATTTTATGTAACGAACATGAATTTACAATGTAGAGGCGCGTAATTAAATTACGAAGGAATCATTCTGGGCTTATAAGGAATTATAATTAAAGAGTCATATGTCTTATTGCATGTACAAATAACAGACATACTCTCATTACTTTTGTAAAAACAAAACTCTTTTCCAGAAATGGCCAGGAAATACAATTTGCTATTCTTATGGCAAGGTTACTTGGGTCCTCTGTTACAATTCTTAATCTTGCAAATGATATATCTTATCCCTTCAAGGAGTCTACCAACATTTTCCTCTGGCACAACAGCTTGAACGGAAACAAAGATCTTATTCTGTATGACTTATAGAGATCACGTAACCTATCTTGCAATACGTTGGACCATTGCTAAGCCTACAAGTTATTCGAAACAGTGAAATTCCTAAATGTGCGTCATGCATATAAACTGTTCTCAGCACTGAACTGATAGGCGGGTTAAAAAACAACATAATACTGCTATATTTCTTCAGTGAGTCAGAGATATTTTCAATTTTGTGTGTTCGAAATGCTGCACAAAATTCATCCTTATGATAATGGATCATTCTCATTTTTCAGCAGCCATTTTCAGTCCTCTCTTGAACGATTCCTTAAATTTCCCAAATTCCTACAATGAATGCATGAACAATTAAAAAAAAGCAAAGAAACGTGTGCATGTATTGTTTAAAGAAATTTATAGAAAGCATAGTTGGTATATATTTCTTCTGATATATATTGTTCATCCTCTTGATATAATTCAAAATAACATAATACTTTGAAGCTTTTGGCAACATTTTTATACTATAATGCTCAGGGACGGCTCTACCGACGGTGCAAGACGTGCATTTGCATGGGGCGACAAAAATTGGCATAAACTATACGAAAAATAAGAGCGAAGGGGCGGCAAAATATGCTACTGCACGGGGCGACAAAATTCCTAGGGGCGGCCCTGATAATGCTAGACTGCAAGAGAACGAAAGTTATAGATTTCATTCTACTTGTCGACTAGAGGAACCTTTTCTAGGCTTTTTCAGCCATTTGGAGTTTGATTTCGGGTACGAGTAACTAGTAATTTTTTTTTAACTGGATATCGTTTTTAACTGCATATATGAGGAAAAAAATGATTGCAAAACTCACACTATTTTGGGGAGAAAAAAAACCTGTGTATTAGTGTTTTCAGATCAAGATGTGGCAACAAGTACCTGACATAGTCTTTCCCCTATGAAAAAGCATAAAATAGTCTTAAGCTAAGCTGTTGGTAATGGTTAAAGATAGAGTCAAGCTGCCCACTGATTTCCAACAGAATAAAAGATGTTCAACGGCGATCTTTTTCATGTTTTTATAGAATAAGAAGTTAATTTATTCAACTAGGGGAGAAAGCAGGAAACCATTTTATCACTTCTTTGGCAAGAACAATAAATGGTTATTCTAATTATTCTTATTATAAAAATAATGTTGCTGGAATAAAGGTAATAAAAGTGCAGTAATATCACCTGGTAAAGCATATTTAAATTATATTTGTAATTTTCAAGCCATTATCAAGGAATGGTGAGTAAATGAAGTACTTGTTAATGGCCTTGAAAATTACAAATATAATTTAAATATGCTTTACCAGGTGATATTACTGCACTTTTATTACCTTTATTCCAGCAACATTATTTTTATAATAAGAATAATTAGAATAACCATTTATTGTTCTTGCCAAAGAAGTGATAAAATGGTTTCCTGCTTTCCCCCCCTAGTTGAATAAATTAACTTCTTATTCTATAAAAACATGAAAAAGATCGCCGTTGAACATCTTTTATTCTGTTGGAAATCAGTGGGCAGCTTGACTCTATCTTTAACCATTACCAACAGCTTAGCTTAAGACTATTTTATGCTTTTTCATAGGGGAAAGACTATGGCAGGTACTTGTTGCCATCTCTTGATCTGAAAACACTAATACACAGGTTTTTTTCCCCTAAAATAGTGTGAGTTCTGCAGTCATTTTTTTTTTTAATTTGTGCAAATGAGTTGAAATTGGTATCTGTCTTGATTTCCATTTACGTTGTCGAGTGGTGTATTAGAATTTTCATATAAATTCTAGAAAATTAAAAAAAAAAAGATCAATGTCTCTGTACTAGAGATGATTTAAGGAAGAAAGATTAAAATCAAAGATGATTTACCAGTAACTTTCGAATGCTTGAAAAAAGATAGCATTATATGTGTGCCAAATCTCTTGTTTCAATTATCACCTTTTAGCTCCTATGATTAGCTGAGGATGAGACCAATATATCCAACTTCCCTACGGAAACCGATTCTCATTTTATTGGAAGAATGGGAAAATATACCATTTGATGGCATGTAGTGGAAAGTCTATGAAGTAACGCGATACCTAAAAAACAAAACAAAACAAAAAATTGAAAGCTGTATTGAAGTTAAAATACAGCTTATCATATAATTTGCAACTTAACATGTTATTATAGGGCAGGGAATTATGACAGGTTAATCACAATGGTTAGTCAAGATGACTAATCAAAGGAAGATAAATGACTAGTTCTCGACATTTCACATTTTTTGTGAAATGTCGAGTTTTAGAATTTTTAGATTTTTGTGCTTGGATAGAGGCAATGGTGAGCTTTGGAAATTTTAACAAAGGGCTCGCATCGTCGAGCAAAAAAAAAAAAAAAAAAAGCCGTATTCCACACAAAAACATTTATTAATACAGCTTGTGTACAAATGCCAATCAAAAAGTATGAGGGGGGACAATCAACCTGTAAAGGCTATCATTTTTAAACAAATCTTTCATGATCTAAACATGAAATATTTGCACACAATCATCTGGGTTATCTTACATAATAAGAAAAATATATAAAACATTTTTTTAACTATCAAAATATAATAAGAATAAAATCTTTTATAATCGCACCTATGAAATAGTCCGCATTTTTTATAAACAAAATAAATTTTTTTGTTTGCGATAGAAGTTTTTATGACAAACAATCTATAAATAATAAATAAACATTATCTAAACACAATAATATTGAAGTACGTTAAATTTCTCTTTTGTTTTTATACTTCAAGTGATAATCAACGGTGCAAATCAAGGGGCATTATTTTATACTCCTATTTATTTATATACGATTACCAATTCTTATATGTAAAATGGTAGTAACTATATTATTTTATTTAATAAAATCACTTTGTTAGGTATGAGTTTGTTGCTGAATATATTTCAAAAAATGTTTTTTTTTTTTTTTGAAAAAATAAAAAGTAAACAAGAAGAACAAGGGGCTTGCAAATTTGAGAAAAATTTAACGAAGGGCTCGGGAGAGCCCCCGCGAGCCCTTTATGCTCACCACTGGGTATAGGAAATGAGAATCTGGTAGGCTCCGAGAAATAAGTAAACTTGATGTTTACTTAATTCTCTATGGACTAATGTTTTTTCTACACACTGGTATTCCTCGGCTATTTCAGCGAACGTTCTAGACAGGCTTTGTTTAATCGCAGAGAGTGAAAGATGAAGGCATTTTAGGAAATGCATTCATTTGAAAGGCATTTTTATAGAAAGGCAATTGTGTTGTTATATGATATTGCGTGCTTTTTTTTTTTCAGTTATGACTTGGTTTATCAATGTTTTTAGATCTATTTTTATTAGGCTTAGGTCACCAGCTTCCACTTCGAGGAACAGTATTTAACATCGCAATGATTTCGATTCACACTGTCATCACATATGTAGACTGCAAAGAGTCTTGAATTTTCTCGGGCTATGGCCATAGCATGCCATTTTCAGGGGGATATGTATCCACCTAATTGAAAGTGATACTTGATTTAAAAAAACCTCAGCTAAATCAGCTAATGCCTTTTTTATATTTATATTTTTATTCCCATACAGGGAGTAGGCGAGGCTGTTTTAGCCCTATCTAACTTTTGGAGACTGAGTGGGCAGTTCAATCTCCGCTAGTAGCCAATCAGAGATAGCTGGCCCAAGGCTATCACTAATTAAGCAGTCCACAGTGAAGATACGGCTCAACAAGTGCCACCATCTTGTAGGCCCTAACCCTAGCACAATATATTTGTAATGTATGAAATAGCATTTGTTCTACGGTCGATTTCCTTTAGTTTATGGGACGAAAAACTCGAGTTCCAGGGAAAAAAAACGCTTGCCAGTGACAGTCGATTGACCCTCGACTAGTCGATCTCTGTCCCGAGCAAGTCATCTCAGATATCAGAGATCGATTAGTCGATGTCAGTAAACGTTTCTCTAGTTGGTGACCAGACTTGAACTCGAAGTCTATCTTCGAGCGGTTTAGCGCTGAGGAGTATAAACACCACTTCCACTGAGCTACACAGGCTCTTCTTAAAAACCTAACCTTTTAATATTAAAAAAAAAATCAGTTTAAAACTCTTAACACCTTTCATTCCATAACGTAGTAGACATAACGTAGTATCAAAAAATCGATAATCTTAAATTTGCGTTTCGAAAGTGATTTTATTAGGTATTACTCAGAAATTCATTGTATTAAACATGGCTGAATTTTTAATAAAATGAAATTCCAAGACATGAGTTGCAGATATTAGAGATATTTTAATATTACAAATATTAAAAGAAGGAAATCATATAACATTTTGCTTTTTTTGCTTTATTGTTAACAGAATTCAAGCTCTCCCGCAACTTTATGAACTTAACCATTTTCATGAACGTGATCTGCATGCCACAGAATGAACACCATATGTATTAAATAAATTAAATTTCCTCCTATTTCCAAATGTTACTTAGAAGACTTCAAAAGCTCTTCTTGCTCCATCTGGATAAATGCGAGCATAAATAAAAGATATTAACAGAGTTATTCTGTTTTTATAAATGAATAAAATAAATCTTCTGTCTTTTAGTCCTGACTAAATTTTGGAAATCGAAAGAGAGCTGGCCTCCATCCTTAGCCATCACAAAAGCTGGTCCCATGCTGTCAAGGAGTTTGTGAATTTGAGCTGTGATTTGAAGTGTGAATATGGCAGAGAACTGCCATATCTCGCAATTCTAAATCCTAACTCTGGACTTTGTTCTCTAAAACAATATGAATTCTCTGGAAGATTTTTGAGATGCGAGTTAGAAACGTGAGTGTCCTGAAAGAAGAAAAAAAAATCTTATTTATATATTTCAGAGATCAACTAAATCAAGAACCGCTGATAAAAGGCCTAGAAAGAAGTTCTTCGAAATAAATATTACAGTAGTAGTTTTATATGATGATACAACGGTCGTGCGTCCCTTTTACGAGAAGGTATGGCACCATCTCAGTCCCCCCCCCCCTCAAATTTTACCTGGGCTCAGGACTGGCATAGCTGACGAATCAGGCCTATGAGTGGGTCAGTATTCCTGACTGTAATCCGTGAGTGCATTCACGGGGCAGGTTTGCCTGCTTGCGGGATGAAAAACCCCAAATGATAAACTGGCAGAAAAAAAATAGCCTGTCTAAGTCCAAGACCGGCTAACTTGGCTAGGCTATGGCTGAGGAAGATCATTAAGCTCCTCACGTCGTTGAAGGGAATCGAACCTAGGACACTCCTTCCCCAGGTTGCGAAGCGCAAAGCCACTAGGCTAACCACACGGAAAATATTACAGTCGAAAGGGGGGAAAAACTTTGCAAATATTGGAAAAGTTTGAGGATATCATTCATATTTACATTACATGATGAATCAGATTTGTACAATTCTCTTTCAATTCCGTTCAATTCTGTACAATTTTTTTCAATGTTTCTAATAAAAGACGACTTTCTATTAGCATTATTTGTGCTTGGTATAGCACGATTCACAAGATCTGATTTGTGCTACTCTCTTAGGGTAAATATATCATTCTATTAGTTTTATAGGACCACCATCGCAGATCTCACCATACTATCAAAGATCACAAGAATAAGGAACTTGATAACTCCTAGATGAGAGAGAGAGAGAGGGAGAGAGAATTATATGTTTCGTAGATGATCATAGAAATATCTAAAACATCTAAAATATCTAAAATTCCTGCCAAATGGAATCTTAAAGGTTTAAAGGTTGTAGTTGGTGAAGATAAATAGTTGGAGTAGGTGCCCTCCCTCAATGAGTCTTTGGACTCCCTGGAGGTGTGAGGTATTAATAATAATAATAATCCAAAGAAGCCTGGATCGTCTCAACTAAACCCTTGACACTGCTAAAACCTAAAGATAAATCTAAGCCTTCTAGAGTAGTGATTCTCAAAATGTCATTACCCCAGTACCCTAAAATTTTTTTAGTAACATCACGTATCCCTTCTCAGGAAGAGGCAGTTTGGGAAAAGTTATGGTATTATGGTATTCAAACACGAATAATTATAAGGTATTGATTTTTTGTAACATTTCCATTATAATAAATGACAAACGTGTGAAACATTTTTTTAAAATTATTAAATACATCTTTATTTATACAAATCCAATGCATGTTGAATAGAAACAAAAATTATGAAATTTAAATTTTTAGTAATAAAAAAGTTTAATCAATGGAATGAAATGGTTTCATTTGGGAAGAGGTTAGTTTGGTAAAACCTGTTCTATATTTCTTATTTTAATTTTAGATCAGAAATTTACCGAAAAGTTCCGAATTCACGGTTCAAACTACTTGAATTCAATTTTTTGATAGACAGCTTCAGTAATTCAGTGCAAGTGGCGCTTCTATCCCTGTGCTATGGCCGCCCGAATTTAAACTTACTTTCAAGTCTAATCGCCGATTGGAGGAATTTTTCTAAGCCTACCTTCGACCAGTTCTCAAGTTAGTCGTTCTCTGGAACGGGCAAGTGGGTTTTATTTTCCGGAAAGAAACTCGGATTTTATCTTCTAGAAACTCGGGTTTTTCTTCCCTTAAACTTAGCAAAATCGACCATAGAACCCACATTATTTCAGAGAATAATATATCCTGTTAGGGTAAGGTACCAAGAGATGGCAGCACTTGTTTACTTGTCTCTTCGTTGGTGTTGCCTATAATTAGTGACAGACATGGGCCAGCTGTCTCATTGGAGATGGAACTTATTCTCCAAAAGCTAGATAGGGTTTATAGGCATCACCTATTACCTAAAAGGGAATAAAAGGCATTAGTTGGTTTATTTTGCTTTAATAAATTTTTAATGGAAACAGTTCGAACACGCGTTGGAACGTAATTGTGCCGTTTAATCAAACGCGACCTTAACAGACGACATTAAAAACACGCCAAGACTTATTTCATTTAAAAATTCCTATAAATGTTTTAGATATTGAAAATGAATTACAGTTCAGTCCTACACTTATTCACAACAACATAGAAACAAAAATATCAAAAAATCAGCTAACGCTTTTTTGTTCCCGTATAGGGAGTAAGCAAGGCTGTTTTAGCCCTATCTAACTTTCAGAGACTGAGTGGCCTGTTCAATCTCTACTGGTAGCCAATCAGAGATAGCTGGGCCCAAGGCTATCACTAATTAATCGGTGCGCAGTGAAGAAGGCGGCCAGCAAGTTCCGCCATCTCGTGGTCCCTAACCCTAACACAATACTTTTAATGTCTGAAAATAGTGTGGGTTCGACGGCCGATTTTCTTGAGTTTACGGAATGAAAACCCGAGTTTCCTAGGGAAAAATCCAGCTTACTTATTCCAGAGATCGACTAACTCGGGAACACGGTCGAAAAAAAGGCTTAGCAAAATGTTCCTCCAGTCGGCGACTAGACTCGAACTTACAGGTCTTTCTTCGTGGGGTCAAGCGTTGTAGAGTGCAAACGCCACTTCAACTGAGCTACACAAGCCATGAAAACAAAACTATAAAAGTTTAAAAACGTAATCAAAATTTTAAATAAAGTACTTCGTACAATTTCCCCCTGTAGGTTTTTTTTAATTTTTTTAAAATTTAAGCATTTCTTCTAGAAATTTGAAACTTTTAAAATGTGGTTTGCATACCGTACTTTTGGAAACACTGCTCTACAGGAAATATCGCAATTTCAGCATATAAACAACAATCCTTCGAAGTCTGTAAGAGGTGAAGCATTATATAAGTATTCAAGAGAAATTTGGATTTAATATGGAGAACGTTAAGCCTTGTGGAAATAGCGTTTGCATGTATAGCCCTAGGCTTCAAAACGAAAGATCGTTCTAAATTCGATTCATTCACTGACTAGGGGTATCCTTTCTAAGCCTTTCTGCGACCGTTTCCCGACTTAGGCGATCTTTCGCACAGTGATGCAGATTTTTTCTCCGAGAAACTAGAGATTTTCATTCCATGGACTGAAGAAAATCGATTGTAGTACTTCCTTTGGATCGCAGACTTCGTTTGAGGAATAAAAGGGGTTAGTTATTATTATTACGAAGCATTTCGAAGTTTCTCGTTGTAAATAGCTTTCGTGAAACACAGTATGCAATCCCAGTGAATAATCACTTAATATTGGCGGGCTTTTCATACAAATGATAATCGAAAATGTATCAATGTATATTTCGTCTGGTTTTAATATTTTAAATTTAATTTTTACTAAACAGCGAAATGCTACTTGCACTTTTTGAAATAAAGAAAGCCAGTGACATTTGAATCCCTAACGCTCTGGCGCAGACAAAAGGTGTTTTGAGTTCGAATCTAGTCTCTAACAAGAGGAATATTTCTAATCCTTTCTTAGACCGACTGGTTTCCAAGTTAGTTGATCTCTGCTATGGGCATGCGGATGACTCATGCATGCAGAAATTCGTATTTTTTGTCCAATAAAATCAAGAAAATCGACCATAGAATTGATGCTATCTCAGACAATATTATACTGCATTATAGTTAAAAACCAAGATAAGGTATCATATTCCTGCCTCTCTTCACTGGATGCTGTATATAATTAGTGACAATTTTAGGTCATTTATATCTGATAATCTATATGTAGATATTGAACATTCACTTCATCTCGAAGAGTAAGAATTGTTGTTGAATTTCATCAAAAAAAAATCATCTAACGCCTTTTTATTCCCGTATACGGGGAGTAGGCGAGGCTATTTAGCCCTATCTAACTTTTGGAGACTAAGTGGGCAGTTCACTCTCCACTGGTACCAATCAAAGATAGATGCCCCAAGGCTATCACTAATTAAGCGGTACTCAGTGAAGAGAGACGGCTCAAATGTGCCGCCATCTCGTGGTCCCTAACCCTAACACGATATATTTAATGTCTGAAATAATGTGGGTTCTACGGTCGATTTTCTTGAGTTTACGGGACGAAACACCCGAGTTTCCGGGAGGAAAAACCCGCTTGCCCGTGCCAGAGATCGACTAACTCGGGAACCGGTCGAAAAAAGGCTTAGAAAAATTTCCTCTAGTCGCCGACTAGTCGTTGAATTTTAGGATTAAAAATTAATGAACAAGATATGAATCTCTGTGAAAATCAGCATGGATAATGTTAAGGGAGATCTTATTTGTAAAAACTTACTCACAATTTACACAGTGATATTTTTAAATTTTGCAAAAATCATTTAACAGTAAATAATAAAATAAATCCGAATGCCTTTGTTTCCCCAAACGAAGCAAGCCATGCGGTTTTGCTTAAAATTTTAACACTGGGGAATGGGAAGCCAAATCACTACCATGCCTCACTCATACATAGCTGGACCAAGTCTCTCAATGATTAAAAAGTCATCTAGGAAATACAGTATGGTAGACAACTGCATCCTTATGGTCTCTGTACTTTCCAGGTTTCTAAAACCAACACTACATGAACTGGTTTCCATAAATTAAGGAGCATAAAAAAGTGTGATAATTTGGAGAAAAGGAAACAAACACATGAAAGTCAGCTACATTATGCAAAAAGTGATGCTAAGTCTGATTATCATATACGAATGAATGATGCTGTGAGAGGAACATGGAAATTAGCCAGGGCATAAAAGGCACATTGCGGAGTGGTTTTTCATTTCGTTTTCAATTCTCACTCGTGTCAGGAGTGAGAACAAGATATCTTATATCAAAGCCTTGGATATGGCTGCCAGAAATCATATAGCCGATTAATGTTTGGATGTTTGTGATTGTCTGTGAAAATACTAGTGATGGTAGGTGGCGTTGGTGTAGATGATGATGGTAGTTGTGGTTCATTGTAGTTGGTGGACTGAGCGTGGATACAGAGAGTTGTTGAATGGGTGCCCTCCCTCGATGAGTCTCTGCACTCCCTGGAGGTGTTATGTAACAGCAATAATATAAAGGTAATTTTTTTTTATAAAATAAAAAAATAATAAAAACAAGTATTGAATGGTGAAGACGGAGCTGTAGAGCAGGTGCCCTCCCTTGATGAGCCCTTGGACTCCCAGATGAGTCCTTCGACTCCTCAAATAATAATAATAATAATAATATGGAGACGAGGTCCTTGATCGCTGTGTTCATCCGTAAGTGGGTATTATCCAGGGAGACCAAAGGCTCATAGAGGGAGAGCACCTGCTCTACAACTCTCCTTCTCCACCAACCGCTACTGCCTTCATCATGTGCATCAACGCCAACCACCATCACCACCACTATTTTCACAGACAATCACAAACATCCATGCCCACGACGGGATTCGTACCCGCAGTCTTTTGGCTGGAAAGTGGTTATGCTAACCACTCGGACAACCTAGCCGGCAATAAATTCACATGCAGATAATTACAACTGCATATGCTGTAACGATGCAAACATGTACCTGTTGGGTTTAAACTATTATTATTATTATGTAACACCGCCAAGGAGTCCAAAGACTCATCTAGAGGAAACGCACTCTACAACCTCCGCCTCCAACACTCAGACCACCAACTATTCACACCACCACTAGTATTTATACAGCCAATCACAAACATCCATGCCCGGAGCGGGATTTCATCCCCCAGCCTTTTGGCTCGAGAGCGGATACGCTAACCACTCGACCAACCAGGCCGGTATTAGGAGAGACATTTGTCCTACAAGACGATAATGCTCGTCCTCATTGAGCAAGGCTCGTGGACCATTTTTAGAAGACATCGGGTCCATGAAAAGAGATACGTATAGTATGATCAGCCAGATCTCCTGACCTTTATCCGATTGAATATGTCTGGGACAGTCTAGGTAGATTTATTGCAACTGTCAGTCCCTCTCCCTAAAAGCTTGAATGACTTAAGAGACCTTTTCAGCAGCAATGGTTGTTATTGACAACTAAACTCCTGGACACTATTATAAACAGTATGAAACATTTTAGCGCTGTCCATGTGAAAGATGACCACATTCTTTATTGGGGCGCTTTTACATTCTCATTTTGATTCCCTCGGTTGACCATTGTTTTCATGTATCCATTTGTAGGGAATTAAACTATTTATTTCCAGATTTGTGGACGTTTCTATCGCATCTCATATTATACAGCTTTTCACTGAATTACATAAAAATTCACCATACAGGTTTTGAATGAATATGTTTGGTATAAGTTCTTTGGTCGATTTTCTTGAAATTCAGGAATTAAAACCTTTTTGAAGGAAAAAAATCCTACTTACCTATTTCAAAAACCACCAAACAAGAAAACGGCTCAATAAAGGATTAGAAAAATCGCTCTGTTTGATGATAATAATCGAACTTATAAATAACCGCCTTTCTTTGAATGAGCTGGCAATACGGATGTAAACATTATCTGTATTGCCAGGCTAACCTTGAATTTATACTATAAGTTAAGGTCAGTGGCATGAATAAATATCTAGTCATCTAATTAAGAGAATGGCTATCCATTGGATATTAGACCCTGGATGTAAAAGCAGTGCCTCAAAGAAAAGCATGAAAACCGAACTTTCAAAGTTTATTTTTAATGAGCAACTGAAGCTTAATTGTATATCAGTGATATTTCAAAAGCTTTGGAAGGGAAGATTGAGTTGCTTGATGATGATGGAAGTATTTTGGAAAAGGAAAGGTTCTGTTATGTTATCTCTTGAGGGGAGAGATAATATAATGTTGGCGACAATTTAGATTGGATGACAAGTTTGCAACATGTCAAGAATGTACTGTTTATGAAAATCCTTTGTATGTCAGGAAAACCACTGTAGTGAAAAGGTACTACAAGTATTGGAAGTATGAAATTGTTAACAAAGCATCATTGGCACACTAGCTACTATGAGTTTTTGTTTAGTTTTGTTTAGTGAATGAAGAACTAGTCTTCATTCACTAATTACTGACGCATTTACTGATATGACCTGAACTATTAAAAAATAGTTCAGGTCACACACACACACACACACACACACACACACACACACACACACACACACACACACACACACACACACACACACACACACACACACACACACACACACACACACACACACACACACACACACACACACACACACACACACACACACACACACACACACACACACACACACACACACACACACACACACACACACACACACACACACACACACACACAAAGAAAGGAAATATTTGCCACCATCTTTTGATCCCCAACCCCCTAACATCTGTATTATTGTCTATCACTGTGTGAGTTCTATAGTCAGTTTTCTTGAAATGTGGAGTTTAAAAACCCTAAATTCCTGAAGGCGAAACCCCTTGCCAGTACCATAGATTGAGTATCTCAGGAACCTATTGAAGAAAAGCTCAGAAGAAGTTCCTCTAGTCAGTGACCAGAATTGATCTTCCGCTTTCCCGTATAGGGAAAAGGCAAGGCCGTTTAGCCCTATCTAACTTTTGTAGACTGAGTGGGCAGTTCAATCCCCACTGGTACCCAATCAGAGATAGCTGGCTCAAGGCTATCACTAATTAAGCGGGACGCAGTGAAGAGAATGGCTCAACAAGTGCTGCCATCTCGTGCTGCCCTAACACAATATATTTAGTGTCTGAAACAGTGTGGGTTCTACGGTCGATTTTCTTGAGTTTACGGGATGATAAACCGGAGTTTCAGGGAGAAAAAACACGTTTGTCCGTGCCAGAGATCGATGCTGTGGAACTCCATAAATATGTGGGATAAGTGGATGTAGAGAGCGTAGAGAAAGCCGAATATTGCGAGATAGTTCAGTTGTTTTCTTCAATAAATTGTTTGTGCGGTTTTGTAGTTCCCAATATATATATATATATATATATATATATATATATATATACTCACTGACTAAGATCGATAACCTCTGTCTCGGAATGTTCAAGAATCCAGCAAATCATCAATGGCGGATTTCGCAGTTATTTCGGAAAATACCGCAGGGATATTTGTCAGCACTAGAACTGTTGCAGAGAGTTGCATGCCTTAGGTTACCATAGCAGAGCTGTTGTGAATAGGTCATACATCATTTCCCCCCCCTCAACATCAAACGACGTTTGGACTGGTGTCTTGCACACTCTTCCTGGACTGTAGATGATTCGGAAAAGGTTCTGTGGAGCGACGAATGATACTTCCAAATGTTTCACTCTGATGGTCATGTTCGGATCTGGAATTTCCAGGGGAACAGTTTCGGCAGGACTGCATCATTGGCAAGTTTAGTAGAGGTTCGGTAATGGTATGGAGATGTTTCATTTGAATGGGTCTTGATGGACGTGCCCCAAACCATGACGTATGATGGCTACTTGACCACCCTGGACAGATTTCATACTGCAGTGTAGTATGGCATGGAGCATTATTGTGCTGAAACAAAGGTGACTGTGGAAGTACTCCACATCGCGTCTGAGACTGGTTTCCACAAAACAACGTTGAAGTGTTGGACTGGCCGGCTCAACTCCAATCGAACATCAGAAAATGTGCAAAATTATAAGAAAAAAGAAACTGATGTTTTCATGTTTGATATACAATTTCGGGTTTTAGCAGCTCTCTAAACTTGTCACTCCTGGGTATTCCCCTAGATGCTTAGTGGGTTACGATGTCCCTGTTCTTCAGATATGAGAGCCAGGTGTCTCTATAATAATGATTCTATCGTAAGTCTTTATTCTGACTCTAATCTAAAGATAGAGACCCATCTTAAGTAATTCATTGTAAAGTGCAAACTACTCAGAAAAATCATAGCTTTACTACCAGTTTAATTCTCACAGAATATTTAGGCCTTCAAAAACTTTCTAGCATTAAATCAGTCCATTATTATGTTAGTAATAGTAGCCAAGAAGCAAACATGTGGATTTAAAGGAATCGAAAGCATTAGATGTTAAATACAAAACTTCACTGTCCTGAATTGTTTTGACTTGTTGGTTTACATCAGAGACTCCGAATACTGTGGCGGCCCTTATGGGAAAACTATGTATTTTTCATAACCAACTGCGTCATTCGGCGTAAATCATATTTATTGAATGAAGAGCCTGAAAGCTTGATGTTTACGTTAAAAACTATTACAATAATCCGTTTCATGATGTGATTTGAAAGCAAGACGTCGCTATAGTATTGTTGTACTGGGGAAGTGGACGTACGGCGATGCCGAAGGGAAAGCATTAACAATGCAAGATGTAGGTTGAGCATATAAATGTAT
The DNA here is from genome assembly GCF_054136105.1 of Typopeltis vanoorti. Taxonomy (NCBI): domain Eukaryota; kingdom Metazoa; phylum Arthropoda; class Arachnida; order Uropygi; family Thelyphonidae; genus Typopeltis; species Typopeltis vanoorti. The sequence goes on from NC_143557.1 coordinate 76,932,485, forward strand.
CGGAAATATTATCCTGAGGCTAGTATCTATTTGTGTATTAATGTGTAAAGTTTTATTTTTAATTTTCATATGCTATCAATGTTCTCTATTAATAAAATTAATTTGTGTCCTATACGTAGATTGTTTTGCAATGTTAAAACTGTCCTGGATCCGAAGTGAAAACGAATGAAACCACTTTTCTTTTTTCCTTACATCTTGAAGCTTCAGAATTAGCTTATGATGTAATACAGGCTTAGCACAAACGGCGCTTAATGTCAAGTGAGAAAATCATTAAAGCATCAGCAAGAAATGTTATTAGACAATGCTATAATGAAGCGTTTCATGATAACATTTATGCTGAGTGACAGCAAATATAGCGTAGACACAATTTTGTTTTGCTCGGTTTTGACATTAAAATAGTCTAAAATTAATGATTCAAACTTTAATAGAGTTGAAAAATACTTTTTTTTTTTTAAATGTCCTCAGCCATACTGTTAGCATTTTGTATTGTTTTGAATCATTTTGAATAGTGCCTTGGGAGATGAGGGATTTAACACATTGAGGCCTTTCCAAACATGTAATTTTCGATATTGCGCATTGAGAAACTTCTGCTCATCACCCATGCATAGAATCAAATAAACAGAGACATGGCAGTATAGTTAAAAATTATTCACAGTTAAATTTTTGATTGCCGATATTACTGTCCTTTTTGAAAATGTAATGATAATGTCCAAGATAAATTTCTGGTTATTCAAAAATATTACTCAGTATTATTATTATTATTATTATTAGACACCTCCAGGGAGCCCAAAGACCCATGGAGGGAGAGTGTGCCAACAGCATCGAACGATTGTTCCCCTTCCAACTAATAACCACGTTCAAACTTACTTAACTGAGCCATTAGTATGGTTGTACTATTTGTAGAAAGGAGCTTCTAAGTGCATAAGTCCATTTACAAATTTCTTTTATCAATCTTATAGAATATCTTTATAAGTTATTGTCATGGCTCTCTCTTTTCTGCCTGTCAGGTAAACTTTATGATGCACATGCCTTCAGCCTTGCCTCATAGGAAGCATTCAACATCTTAATCACCCATCTCCAGATTCTCTCCACAACTTCCTCGTTCTTAAGAAACCCAACTGCCCAAATCTGTGTACAATTGTCAGCTGCATATGCTATGATATGCAGCTATATCATAGCCTTATAAAGAGGGGATGATAACTTCTCAGTATGTTTTTCAACATCCAAGTAATCCATTGAGCTATTTTGCAAACTTTTGTCATATGCCCTCTGAACTTAAACTCCATGTCTGCCATCACCCTCTGCTCCTACTATCCCTAGCCCCATCCATTTCTTGCAGTCCATTGCCAATGTAACACACAGTATGTAATCTTTTTATTGTAAAGTTCATAACCTTCCACTTTGTTACATTAAACGAGCTACCATTATCCTTTGCCTGTCAGTTTATTTCAGTCATCCTGCAGACTCTACATCACCTTTATTAACTATTGTACTCCACAGTTTGCATCATCAGCAAACAACTGAATACTCCTCTCAGATCTTTGTCTGTGTCATAATATATAAAGTAGTCATCCTAGTACAGAGTCCTGAGGCACTTCACTAGTTGCTCTCATTCTCTTGGATTCTACTCCATTATATACTATTCTCCGGTGTCTATGTCACCCATCCCTCTCCATGCCACTACTTAATATTCATTCCCATTTGACCAGCTTATAGTTTTTTTGTGTGGTATTCTTTCAGATACTTAAGCAAAATCCAGCAGTATCAATGGGTGCAGTCATTTCCCTTATCCAGTTCAGCAGTCTTTCACCATAGAATCCATTTCAATCCTGTCCATCCATCCCTGAATTCTACAACTTTTCTAATACCTTAATCACCAATCTTGAAAGATTGGTGATTAAGGCTGGTGAAGAAAGGCTAAATTTGCAACTGGAGTGGGTTGGAAGGAATGTCTTCTTTCCTCTTCTCTTTAAATTAATTGTTGTAATACAAATACCAACTTCCTGACTTCTACATATATGGAATATAACAGCCTACAATTTGGTAATGGATATATTGTTTATTCTTTATTTCACCCATTAGTATCCCTCTATGATGAATCATCAAAACCTCATGAAGGTGTCATGCAATAACACCTCCATGAGGGGTTTATCTCACTCACTCACACACACACACACACACACACACACACACACTCTCTCTCTCTCTTGTCACTCTCGTATTTTCTAAAATTATCAGTAATACTGTACTCAACTTAAAAAAATTAAACAGAGAACTGTGAATAGTGATAGATATAATTTTTAGCAATTACACAAATCACTTTGTGTGAGGGGGGAGCATGTTCTTTTATTAATTGACAGATGTAATAACTGCATAATACTTTATCTCAACATAAAGAGCATGCAAAAGGTTAGCTGCAATTTTGAAAACATCTACTTTACTGACATTGTTTTTTTTAATTAGTGGTATCGTGGTTGCTGTTGTTGTGGTACTATGCAAATTTCCAAGAAGAAATGCACATTTAAAACAATGGCTGCCTGCTTTCTTCATTTTTACTTCTTTTTTTATGCCAATCTAACTCACAAAAGGGTGTAGCCTTACATTAATGCTATAAATTAGATAATCTGAAACCCTGTTCTAGAGACCAAAGATGGATCTTTTTCAAACCGCTTCAGGCCTATATGGTGGTAGTCTCACACTGGGCAATGAAATTTTTTTACTACCTAAAGACATTCACAAACACCTATGATCACAATAGGATTGTATTATTTTTTTAGATATCTCCTGGAAGTCAAAGACTTATTATTATTGTCATTATTACACCCTCCATAGAGTTGGCAGACTCATAGTGGGAGGTTCATTCAATTGACAACATATTTATCATATAGAATCTTAAAATCCTTAACACTCTTTGCATTAACACCACATTCTGGTAATGTGTTCCATTCACTGACTCTCCATGTAAAAAAAATCTACTCCTCACAATCCTCTTCACCACACTTTTACATAACTTCCAGGGATGATCTTTGGTTCTTCCCCTCTCACCTGCTACTCTTTTTATAATCCCCTCTGGATTAATCTGATAAAATCCTCTCACTAACTCAAATGTCTCTATCATATCACCTCTCTTCCCCCTATCCACCAAACTGTGCAATCCACATTTCTTCAACCTCTCTCCATAGCCAGCATTCCAAAGTCCTGACATCATCTTAATCACTTGCCTTTGAACCCTCTTGAATGTTTCCACATCACATCACATCAAAAACCAGATCTGAGCACAATAGTTCAAAGTGCAGCCTGACCACTGCCTTATACAGTGCACAACCACTTTCTTATCCCTACATGTTAGAGTACTTCTTACTACGATGTGCAACATTTGCAACCCTAACAATATGCCCTCTAAACTTCAGTCTACTGTCAACCATTACTTCAAAATCTTGAATCTCATCCACTTCCTGCAGTATGGTGCTGCTGATATAGCATGCACAGCCTTATATTTTTGCACTCTAAAATGCAACACCCTACACTTATTGATATTAAAACTACAACCCCACTCCTTTGTCCAAGTAAAAAGTCTATTCAAATCTTCCTGAAGGGATTTAACATCATCAGTGCTACTTATAATTCTTCCCAACTTTGCATCATTAATGAACAACTGAAGATCCATACTCAGTCTACATGATATTTCGTTTACAAACAAGTTAAACAGCAGGGGCCCCAAGAACAGAACCCTGGGGCTTGCCACTAGTTACCCTCCATTTTTGAGACACTATTCCATCATATACAACTTGCTGATATCGTTCAGAGAGCCATTCTCTGGTTCATCTAACCAATATACTATCTATTCCCATCCTCTGCAGCTTGAACACCAACTTATCATGTGGTAATCTAACACTTTTGCAAAGTCTAAGAATATCACTGTATATGAGTCTCCCTTATCTAACACACTTGTCACCTTATCATAAAATACAAGTCAATTATTAAAACAGGACTGACCCTATACAAATTCATGCTGACCATCATAAAGAATGCTATTTCTATCAACTCAATCCTGTATTCTATTCCTTACCAATCTCCCCAACACCTTCCACAGCTGCAATTATCTAACTGGGCTATGGTTGGAGACTTCTGTCTTAGAACCATGCTTGTGGAGTGGTACTATTTTGCCTTCTTTCCGCTCCTTAGGAACCCTACCCACTGAAAGACTTTCATTAAACAACCAGGTCAAGGGCATAGCCAACTGTGGTGCACATTCCTTAAGAATATGTGCTGATATGTCATCCATTCCCACAGCCTTATTCACATCTAACCCAACCAAAATCTGATACACCTCTCTTTCTTTCATTTCCATTTCTCCTAATACTTGCCTTCTTTCTATATATTTCATGGCATCATTTACACTAGTATGATATATGCTGATAAAGTGTTTGTTCAATAATTCCTCTATATTCTTTGCAGCTGTTAGCCTCATGCCATGACTATCCACCAATGTTAACCTACCATAATTATTCTTCCTCTTGCTTGCAAAGTAACAGAAAAATTCTCTTGAGTTAACCTTGGCCTGACCAGCCAATCTCCTCTCATAGTGCACCTTTTCTTTCTTTACCACGCTCATCACCTTTCTAGCCTGCACTTTATACTCTTCATGGATCCGATCACCATCAACTGTCTTGTACCCCCTCCATAACATTTTCTTTTCCAGCACAGCTTGTTTGATTTCACTGTTCATCCATATCACTCCTACTCTATTTACTTGCTCTTAACTCATGGTATACAGTCATACATTGCTTTTGTCAGATACTGCTTTGTGAGTTTCCATGCATTGTCGACATCTTTTCCACTCAGCTCATCTACCCAACATACTGATGCTAACTGACTACAGAGCTTCCTGTAATCACCTGCTTTATATTTCCACATGTATCTGTTTTTGGCAGTGACCTTGTTTTATCACTTCCCAAACAAGTACCTCATGATCACTCTCACCAACCAGTGGCATTGTCAACATTTCGTTAATAACTAAATCTTCTGAAGTTATCACCAAATCCAAAACATTAAAGCTTCTAGTTGCTTCAGTCACATGCTACTTAAGATACTTATCTAAATTCCACAAACTTGCTTTCCTTGTTCCAGTAAACCATTTCCTCCTTCCAGTCTATATTCCTGTAATTAAAGTCTCCCATCAGGATCACCTTCTTTTTACATTCCCAACTAATTTGACTAAACATTTCACAATCGGTATTCTCTGCACTCCCTGGCCTTATTGCGAGAGTTTCTGCACTAACTGTTATTCATACAATAACACTCATATTTTTCCTTGAACTCATTCATTGCAAAGCATTCATGACTGACTCAAGCAACTTATTCCACCTATTCACCACCCTCCAACCAAAAAAGAAAAAAAAAATGTAGTCCTTATACCCATAATAACTATATGCTTACACAGAAGTGACCCATTGTCCCCCCCCCTCCTTCCATGTATTGAAAAATTGTTTTGTGACCATTCTGTAAAATCCTTTTAACTTCTGTTATATCCCCACTTATTATTATTATTATTACGGGTATCTCCATGGAGTGAGATATACTCATTGCGGAAGATCCAAACTATCAAAACAATATCTATCATATCTCCTCTTGAATTCATTCACAGACGAAGAACTCACAACTGAGTCAGGCAATGCATTCCACTCATTCACCACCCTCCAGGCAAAAACCTCATTCTCACACCCTTGTTAACCACACTTTTCCTTAATTTCCAGGGATGACTGTTTGTTCTTCCATCACTATCACACAGCTGAAATATTTTCCCTGCATCAATCTTATTAAAACCTTTTAGTAATTTAAATGTTTCTATCATATCCACTCTTCTCCACTTATCAACCAACCTTTGTAATCCATAAGCTCTCTGTATCTATCAATGTAGGGAGCATTTTTTACATCACTCACCCACTTAGTCACTCTCCTCTGAACCCTCTCCACAACCTCATTATCTCCAAGGAATCCAGGTCACCAGACTTGAGCACAGTAATTCAAACGTGGAAGTATCAACACCTTATAAAGGGGAATAATAACCTCTTTATCTCTGGATGTTAGTATGTTTTTCAATAACCAAGTAATCCTTTGTGCAATCTTAGACACCTTAGCAATGTGTCCTCTGAACTTCATCTCCCTATCCACCAACATCCCCCAAGTCCCTAGCCTCATCAATCTCTTGGAGTACTGTTCCATCAGTGTAGTACATAGCTGGTAATCTTTTAATCCCAAAATGCATAACTTTACACTTTTCCACATTGAACTGACATCCATTACCTTTTGCCCATTTTGCCAATTTATTTAAATCGTCCTGCAAACTCTCAACATCAGCTTGATTTTTTATTGCGCTACCCAACTTTGCATCATCAGCAAACAACTGAATATCTCCCTTCAAGCCATTTCCTATATCATTTATGTACATATTAAACAATAACGGCCCAAGCACAGAGCCCTAAGACACACCACTGGTCACCTGCCTCATCCTGGACTCTGCTCCTCCATACACCACTTTCTAGTATCTCTCCCTGAGCCATTTTCCTATCCATCCCCATCTGCTCCAATTTGTGCAACAGTATTCCTTGGGGTATCCTGTCAAAAGGCCTTAGCAAAATCCAGAAGTACCACTGTGTAGCTATTTCCTTTGTCCAACTCAGATGTCATTCTATTATAAAAAGTTAATAAATTGCTAAGGCAGGATCGACCTTTAACAAAACCACGTTGGCCCCTATAGAGTATCATATTCTGATCCATTCTTGAATTCTGTCTTTAACCAACTTTTCCAATACTTTTACCACCATACCTGAGATGGTGATTGGTCTGTAATTAACTACTGCAGTCTTAGAGCCACCTTTATGTAAAAGAACTACTTTGCCTTCCTTCCACTCCCTAGGGACCATACCAGAGTTCAAACTTAAGTTAAATAACAATGTAAGAGGCGTTCACAATTCCTTTGCACATTCACACAACACCCGAGCTGATATTCCATCTTAACCTACGGCAGTATTTGCATTTAAATTCTACTAAGTACCTCTGATTTATTAACTTCAGTTCTCACATTAGTTATTGCTACAGGTACAGAGTTATCCTCACTTGGGTGATAGACTTTTGAAAAGTGATCACTCAGTAACTCGACTATTACATCTGAATTGGTCACCTCAATATCATTAGCACCCACTAAGGTTATCCTTCCAAAGTCATTCTTCCTTTTACTTGCCACATAGCAGAAGAACTCTTTGGGATTACCTTGATCTCCTTGGCTAAGGTCTTCTTATAATCTGATTTAGCTTTTCTTTTTACTATGCTGATAACCTTCCTAGCTTGAGCCTTGTACTGCTCATGGGTGTACTGATCGTCTCTTTCTCCTTGTAAATTCTCCATAACATTTTCTTTTTTTGCAGATCAAGCCTGATACTACTACTCATCCGTTTAACGCCTACCTTGTTTGTCTTCCTGACAATGGGAATACATTCTGATATTGCCTTCCTCAGATACCCACTGATTTTATCCCATGCACTGCTAACATCTTTTCCCTGTAATATGTTCTACCATGGTTTACTTGATGTAAATAAAAGTGGCTGAAAAGGAAGCAACCCGCCTCTCCCCATTTTAGTTAAATTGGGCCAAATTTCGCAACTCCTATAAACAACATAAGAAACGGCTATTTTCCAGATTTGTTGAATATAATTAGTCAATATATATGTGAGACTTTTCTCTGCCTTTCATTTCTGATTAAGTTGAATTTTTCAGGAAACCGTTAGCAAATTAAGAAACAACTATATTTTATATATGGTTAAAATCAGTAACTTGTAGAAATGATGTGACTTGTAGAAATGCTTATGGGTATCTCCCCTCACAACCTCCCCCTCCTCTATTTTATTCTGATATTGGACTGAATTTTTCAGAGAACCTTAAGCAATATCAGAAGCAGACATATTCCAAATTTTGTCAAAATTGGTTAAATAATAGTATCTGTAGTTCTCTACAGAGGAAGCTGTCACCTAACTTCCTTTTATTTTAGTCCAGTTAGGTTGAAATGAAAATTTTAAATTTTGGTTTCTTTGAGCAATTTCCACCTTATTTAATTTAGTGACGGATGCAGTAAAAGAAGAAACATATGAAGACATCATCCAAAAAAACTAAAACAATGACAGTCAAGGAAAACCCATAAAATGCAGATTAGAAATCAAAAGGAAAATAACTGAGCAAGTTGGTAAGATAAAAATATTTAGGAATTGGTATAAATAACTATGGCATGACACAAAATGAAGTACAAGAATAAGCAATAAAAGCCAATAATTCAGGATATATAAACAAGATGTCTTCTGATTTCCCAGAAGACATTGTTAATCTATTTAAATTCACTATCAGTGCAGACTGTTTTTCCTGACATAATAAGTTGTTCAAATAAATACGAGGGTGGTCTGAAAAGTTCTCGGCCTAATAATGAAAAAACAAATTTATAATTTCAAAATTATTTTTATTTTTCAACATAATCTCCCTTAAGACTAATACATTTATTCCAGCAATGCTCCAGCACCATTATTCCATCCCTGTAGTGGTTCTCTAAGATCTGAAAAATACCCCTTTACAGCTGCAATCACCTCTGATTCGAAGAAAAACACTGACCAGTGAGGAAGAGTTTTTAGTTTTGGGAAGAGATAGAAGTCAGAGAGAGAGCCAAACCTGGTGAACAAGGTGGATGTTCCAACAATTCATAGTGCATATCCCTTAATTTTCCCATTGCCAAAACACCTTTGTGGGTAGGTGCATTGTCCTGATGAAAGATGATTTTTTTCCTTCTGCAAACTGGGTCTTTTCTCATGAATTTTTTCATTTAGTGTGGTTAAAAAATCAGAATAATATTCCCTGGTTATTGTTTTACCCTTTTCAAGATAATTAATAAACAAAATACCTTTAGCATCCCAAAACACTGATGCCATGACCTTTCTTGCTGATGGAACCGACTTTGTCTTCTTTGACACTGAACATCCGGCTTCTATCCACTGTTTTGACTGCTGTTTGGATTCTGGTGTGTAATGGTGAATCCAAGTCTCATCCATAATAATAAATCGATGCACAAAATCAGTTTTATTCTTGTTAAAATGCTCCAAGCATTGTTCAGAGATTTTCATGCGAATGCGTTTTTGATCTGCTGTGAGAAAGCTTGGCCAGGGCCGGTTTTATCATTAGGTGAACCTAGGCAATCGCCTAGTGGTGCTAAGCTTCGGGGCACCAGATTTTGCTACATAGTTTGGAGAAAAAATGTTTAGAGACAATGTATAGGGGTGCCTAAATTTTCTTTGTCTAGGGGCATCAGATATTCTTGGACTGACCCTGAGCGTGGCACCTATCTTGCACAAAGCTTTTTCATTTACAATTCTTCATGCAAAATATATCCTACACATTCTTTTGCAATGTCTATAGTCTCAGCAATTTCACGCACTTTGACTCACCAGTCATCTAATACTATATTGTGTACTTAATGATTTCTGGTGATGTTATACTTTTTGGACGTCCTTCACATGGATCATCTTCAAGACTGATACGGCCACGTTTAAACTCAGCATCCCATTTCTTAATTGTCGAAAATGAAGGAGAAGAGTGTCCATAAACTTTTATGAACTTCGAATTAATTTTTTTGGCATTAAACCTTCTTTTACAAAGAATTTTATAACCACACGATACTCAATTTTATCCATTTCAAGGATACAGACAACACTTTTGCTTCAGACAGCTGTATAAAACAAACTACTTGATAGAATGACTTGCAATTTCACATGGATATTTATGACAGATGCACCAACTTAAGAAAAAAAAAACATCTTGCCAATAGTGTTGTTATCCAGGGTCGAGGCCGAGAATTTTTCAGACACCCTTGTAGAAGGAACAGCAGTGGGCAGTCCCATCTTACTAGCCTTAGCTGATTATTTTATGAAGCATCTAGAAAAAAGAACTCTTTGACACTATATTTACTCAGTCTCATATATGATTACATTTTGTTGAGTGGTTAACATGCTCGCTCTCGGTTATGAGTTCCAATCTTACCAGCCCCTACCCTGCTTTTTGGAGGCCTGAAGTGACTTAAAAAAGACCATGTAAAAATAAAAAAACAAAAAAATAATTTCTTGCATTTTTCCCCATTACATTCTGAATTGTTTCTGCTACATAGTTGACTGTAATTTTATTTTCTGATAAGTGCTTCTATGCTCCAAGGATGCCAATTTGAAGCTAATGAATAATTTTCCTACTTAAATTCAGGGGATGCTTAAGGGTCAAAGCTCTATAACTGAGAGGAGACCTCCACATAGCCTTTAAAGGAATGCGGAGAACCAACCAGGGCTTCTGATCTGATGTCCAATCCTCACCTTCTTGTGGTGCACCCTGTTGAGTATCTACCTGGATACTGAACGAACGAGGATGGGCTGGTAATTTAGGATTTAGCCGACCAAATTATAGTCTTATTGGCTTAAACCAAAATACAAAATGATGATACAACATGACAAGATTTCATGCCGCTTGGGGCATCGCCCAGTTAAACATGGCTCCCGTTGTTTTTGCCAGGGAAAAGTGAAAAGTCAGCTACTGGAAGAAATCTGAAAACACACCCCAACTCAACAGCACCAGAGTTAAAGATCGTACTATCAACATAGAAGCCTGAATGGCAAAGAAATGGAGCTAGCTGAGGAATTAGATAAGTACCAGATCGACATAATAGGGGTGACTGAAAAAAAAAAGACAAAAACTGGTGAGATCTTTTTAAGCAATAAATATAAAATGTTATATTCAGGCAATGACAATCAAGGAAAAGAAGGAGTAGCCATAGTATTCAACACTAAATACGAGGCTAATCTTCTTGAATGGCAGGCAGTCTCAAGTAGAGTGATGTGGACAAATATCAGAACAGGGAACTGGACAATGAGACTTATTTGTGCCTATGGTCCCACAGAGGTTCTACTAAGGTAGAAGTGGAGGAATTTTTTTTGAGTCTTTAGAAAAAGCAACTGACACAATGAAAAAGGAAAAGTTGGTCCTTGTTGGGGATCTAAATAGCAGAGTAGGAAATGATTGTCAGACATACAAAAATATTTTGGGAAAATTTGGAGAAAAGAGCAAAGCTAATAATAATGGCAAACACCTGTTGGATTTCTGCTCAGGACATGGACTGGTTATTACTAACACCATGTTCCAACATAAAAATGTGCACAAATTCACATGGAGAGAAGAGGCAAGGAATAAGAAAAGTCTCATTGACTATGTTATTTGATAGTGATGTGTTCTCCCTGGTGCAGGACACCAGAGTGTACAGAGGATTTGAAATTGGAAGTGATCACTATTTAGTCTTGAGCAGGATAAAATTGAATTTCATATTGAAAAGAATGACATGTAATAAAGTTTTAAAGCGAATAAAAGTTGAGCAGCTCTCAAATGTGAACTGTAGACTAAAATACACAAAGATTAGTGAATAAAAAATAAAAGAATTTGAGAACAGGAACCAAACCTTGGAGATTCAGTGGCAAGCCTTGAAGAAAATCTTGATTGATTCAGCCACTGAGGCATGCGGTGAGGTTGTCTGCAAGGATAGAAAAATCAGAACTCCATGGTGGACCTAGGAAGTTAAAGAGGCGGTGAAGGAAAACAAGAAAGTATATCAAAAGTTTCTGGCAAATAAATCAGCTTGTGCTCCTAGAGAATACAGAAACAAATGTAAGAGAGCTAAACAAAAGTCATGGAGGACTTTGGCAAGAACATAGAAAATAAATATCAAGAAGGTGGCAAAATATTCTGAAGGTTGTTGAAGAATATTAGAAATGGAGGAAAGAGTGCTGTAAAAGGAGTTAGAGATGATAAAGGTGACATGAAAACCGTAGAAAAAGATTCGAAAAATTGCTAAATGAAACAAGCAGTGATAGTATACAGTGGTAAAAAAACTCAACAGGCATACAGTCAGGAATACATATCCAATACATAAGTAGAAAAAGCCATCAAAGGCTTGAAAAGTGGAAAGGCAGCAGGCCAAGTGGCGTGGCATTTGCACACCATGGCGCTTGGCCGCACGAAGGAAGACTTGGTTTCGAATCTAGTCGGCGACTAGAGGAAATTTTTCTAAGCCTTTTTTCAACCGGTTCCTGAGTTAGCCAATCTCTGGCACGGGCAAGCGGGTTTTTCCTCCCGGAAACTCGGGTTTCTCGTCCCGTAAACTCAAGAAAATCGAGCATAGAACCACATTATTTCATACATTAAATATATTGTGTTAGGGACCACGAGATGGCAGCTGGCAGCACATTTGAGCCGTCTCTCTTCACTGTGTACCGCCTAATTAGTGATAGCCTTGGGCCATCTATCTCTGATTGGTACCAGTGGAGATTGAACTGCCCACTCAGTCTCCAAAAGTTAGATAGGGCTAAATTGCCTTGCCTACTCCCATATACGGGAATAAAAAGGCATTAGCTGATTTTTTTTTTTTTTTTTTTTTTTTTTTTAATAAATCATGATTTTTCTTGCTAATGCTTCTTCTAGCTGCAAAAATTTCCATATCCTCATCTCATAATATTCCAAGAAACTAATTTATTACTATAGTTATGCATGCTTTCTCATCAGCAGAACTCTTGGTTTCATTTGTAGTACATCCATAACTGAAATACAAGTAATGACATACAAAATGCATTCACATCTGATAAAAAAAAAAATAAATTATGCAATTTTAATGACTATTATACTTGTTACTCAAAATTAAGCAGAAAGTGCAAAGACACTGGATTACAAATTCCATTTTAAAACTGTCACAACTTAGTAATTATTTGCAGATTGTATCAATCTCAAATTTTAGTCATTACAAGCTTTTAGCTTTTTTTTCCCTCCTAAATGTTGCATTGCACTATAGAAAAATATTTATGAATAGCCACTTTATTAAAAAAAAATGTAAACATTTAATCATTTTTTTTCACGAGATCTAAAATATTAAAAAACTGTGTTGTCATTTTCATGGTGTCATGAGGCAAAAAAAGGTGGTCATAATGGCATTGTGACTACTTTTTTTGCATTATGACACTATGAGATGGAATGCTGGTCCACTCAATCTTGAATTACTGTATATATATTTTATATTATCTTTGCATTTGTGAAAGTTGATCTCTTTTATAAATATTATATTATTTTCCATTAGGTAGTCATCCTGCTGCTTCTATCTCATGTGGGGTGGAATGGACCATCTGTAACTTTTCTTTCTTGCAATTCAGAGAAATCCAAATTTGTCCAAAATATTATCCACAAAGTAAGCTGCAACCATTAGAATTCATTAGTGACGTTTGAAAAATAAATAAATTAATTAAACAGAAAAATGCAGTAATAACTGATTTGTGTTTCTGAGTTTTTATTCCCTAATAACCTTTGTTACCATTATGAATCTGTAAGTCTTCCATAATTTATATATCCGAGAAAAATGAAATAGAACTTACCTGTGTTTCTGAAGAGATCAGGAGATGGTTGAAAAGATCACATGTGGGTAACCACATTGATACTAACTATATACTGGCCTGTAGAAACTGCATATGAGGATAGACTGAGTAACTGTGATCCTTAAGTTTCAGGAATAGACAGGGAAGAGAAACATAAGTTAGTAAAGGTTAATAACTAGTATAAAATTTAGTAATAAAGTATAGAAACAAGTGAGATTTTGAAGCTTATGGCTGGATGTATGGGTGTAGGGAGTGCTAAAACTCAGGGAATCATTCTAAGTTGACTAAGGGTGTGGTTATGAAATATGCATAGTCTAGGTTCTTATGCCATATGGCAAATGTGTGAAATGAACTACAATTAGAAATTGTGAATATATCTTTGGTGAATGTATTCTAGGAGGCATATGATGGGTATTTAGTTATGAGTGACTAAAAGAGCTCTCTTTTGATGAGTCCTTGGGGCTCTCAGTAAGAGAGAGAGAGAGTGCTATATTTTATTTTTAATATTAAACTGTGGTGCAAAAATACATATTAGATATTAGGAAAATACAAAAATGGTGATTTAATTATACACTGCTTGGAAAGAAGTCAACGGACACTCCCATGGGTAAGGTGCATTTTGCCATGTATCGATTCATGTTTATAGTCGGTATATATATCAGTGCAACTGTTTCAGGGTGAAATAGCTGCGAGAACGGAACTGATGGAGTTTGAAAGACGTGTTGCAGGCCCTTGTGTTTGACAAATTTGGCCATCCCAGGTTAACAATCATCGATACCATATTAAGATGGAGGTGTAGGGAGTCAGCTGTAAGTGCTACTCGCAGTGGACAATCCACCACACTGAACGAACCTGACTGCAGGATGCTATGATGTATAATATGTAAAAATCATCATTTATCGGCAAACATGTTGAATAAGGAGTTCTGGGCATTGACTGGAAGATGAATCTGCGCAAAAACATTCAGAACTGAGGCTCACAACATGGATTTCCATGGTATGACTGCAATATGCAACACCTGCTGCCAAGGAGATGAATGGGTGTGGCAGATGCCCAGTGAACATCTCTTATCAGAATGCATAATTCCAGCTGTGAAATTCAGGGGTCGCGGTGTGATGGTACGGTCCTGTTTTTTCCTGGTTTGCCATATGACCTCTGTTTGTGGTGCCACGAATGTTGAACTCCAAGAGGTATCTGAACATTCTGGACAATGCAATGCTTCCTACTTTGTTGCATTTCTAGAGAACTGACTTGCTCCCCACATTGTTTCTTTCAGAAAGACAATGCACTGTGTCATAAGGCTGCTGCTGTAATTGTGGACATGAAAGTCACCATACTTGACTGGCATCCACAGAGCCCTGATCTCAACCCTGTTGAGCGTCTGTGGGATGAACTGGAGCATTGGATGAAGGCAAGGGATGTCCACCCACAACAGTCCAGGAATTCATTACATGCCTATAGGAAGAATAGTCCAAAATTCCCATTGATCGCCATCGTATGCCTGTGGTAAGTAATGCCCCATAGGATTGCTGCAGTCATCATTATGAAAGGAGGTCCTACATCTTATTAAGGTCAGCACTATGGTGTCAGTGTATTTTATTAATATAGGATGTATCATAAAGACATGACTGATTAAAATGATTTTGTCTCTGATGTTATTTAGCATGATTAACAGATCAAATATCATATAGCAGAGGGAATTTAAGTTTCTTTCTAAAGCAGCTATTCTCCTTTTACTCGCAGATTGGTCTTGCAACTATGAATTAAGAAAAAATGGTCACTGCTTAAAAGAAGGTACAGTATTTTTTCTGGTGCAGTACTACAGTACAGAATTGGCAGTCATGAAAGGATTAAATAAAATTTGGGAAGGATATAGAATCCAAGAATTCCATTAAGGAATGGTATTGAAATCTTATTGAGTGCATTTACTCTGCAAGAAGGGGTGAAAGGGCAACCAAGATGCAGATACATAAGGAAAATTTTCACATGCATTCTGTTCATCAAACTAATTGACAATTGCAGATGGTATCTACATTTGTCCTGAAGATTGCCTATTCTTCATGTTCACAACAGTGAAAATTTCATTTCACCTTTTGTGGATTTTGTGGAAATGATAGCAACTGATGAAACTTGTGTATAAGTTGATGTTTAATGACAAAAGGACTTTTCATTGGTAAGGTTAATAAGTGCAGCTGTTTCATTTGGGCTATAGAAAACTCAAAAGAATTCTGCTAAGCTGGGAGTGAAACTTCCTTTGTAATCCATGCATTGTTGGAGTATTAGGTTAATGTTGTACTGAACACTTAGCACATAACTTTTAAAATAAAAAATATTATAGTTATATCTTTAGACTGGTTCAAAATATAGGAGTATGTAGTGGGGGGGGGGGATTTGGAATAGAACTGATCATGATTTAGGTTTTCAACAGGATTAAAAAGAGTATCATCACACAGAATTATAAATCTATATGAAAGTTTTACTAAGAATAAAAGTTGAGCAATTTTCATATGTGAACTGTAGACTCGCATGAATTATTGGATAAGAAGTGAAAGCATTTGAAAACAAAAACCAAGTAAGTAATCTTAGAAGAAATGCTGTCAACGTTCTTTCCAAGTGAGCATGCATCTTAGTGAATATAGAGAGACATGTAAAAAAACTAAGTTACATGTAATGAAATGAAACGAAACCAATTAACTAAACAAAAGTCATGGGAAGACATTAGGAAGAATATAGAAAATAAATGAGGGAGAGAAAATATTTTGGAAGAGCTGCTAAAAAAAATCAAAAGGATTTAAAATTCCACAGAAGGAATCCAAGATTTGAAAGATATAAATTTGAAGATAAGATTATTCTAGAAGTATGGAGTAATTACTTTGAAAGATTGTTAAATGATATAGTAACAGAATAGTGATATTCAAGCAAGGAGTACATATTAATACTTAAAGTAGAAAAAGCAACATGTATTGTAGTAGATGATATTTGACCAGAAATGTTTAAATATGCCATGAAAGGTTCAGAGTTTGTTGCAAGGTCGAATCCCAGCTCATTTCTGTAGAGGTCTCATGGTATCCATCTATGAAACAAGAAATGAAACTGAATCTAAGATTTATAGAGGAATTTTTCTAAGTGTTTTAGGTAAGATTTATATAAGTATATTTGAGAAAGAGGTTAAGAAAAATAATTTAAGAGTAACTGGGGTAAAGAACAAGCCTGAGTTCAGTCCAAATAGGAGTTGACAAGACTATATATTTATTTGAAAATAATTAGTTGAAAATAATTACTGGAAAATGCATATGGTAAGATGCTAAGAGAAATGCTGTTTAAAACACAATCATGCATAGCAATATATTCTATACATAAGTCAGCAATTAGAATTGAAGGATGTATAAGAAGATGATTTAATGTAAAATCCAAATTTAAGCTCTACTGTTAGTCATTATCTATATGAACAGATAGATAACTATTTTTTTTTATAACTATTTTAATATATGGATAGATAGATAAACATAAGGATTATCTATGCTGCTTGGAAAGAAATCAACGGACACCATAGTGTGAGGAACAAACAGCCATGGCACCCACCTTAATAAGATGTAGGACCTCTTTTTGCTGCAATGACTGCAACAATCCTATGGGACATACTTTCCACAGGTGTATGATAGCGATCAATGGGAATTTTGGATCACTCTTCCTATGGGCATGTAATAAGGTCCTGGACATTTGTGGGATGGACGTCCATTGACTTCACCCAATGCTCCAGTTCATCCTACAGATGTCAGTCAATTGTGGTGATGTTCATGTCCACAAACTACACCGTTACAGCAACAGCATTATGACATGTTGCATTGTTTTGCTGAAAGGGACTATGGTCAGTTACATAGAAATGCCACAAAGTAGGAAACATTGCATTATCCAGAATGTTCAGATACCTTTTGGAGTTCACTGTTCATGGCACCACCAATAGAGGTCCAAAGCCAAACCAGGAAAAACAGGACCATGCCACACACTGTCCAAATTTCATAGTTGAGGTTACTCACTCTGGTAGGAGACGTTCATTGGGCATTTCCACACCCACTCCCATCAATCTGCTCAGTAGAGGGTATAGTGTGATTCATTGCTCCATAACGCAGCTTTCCAAGCTTCCATGTCCCATTATACGCATTCTTTTTTTACCACTCAAGATGACACTGCATGTTGGTTTAGGTAATGTGAAGCTTGAATATTGGCAGTCATACCATAGAAACTTATGTTGTGAACCTCGGTTCTGAATGATTTTATGCAGATTCGTGTTCTAGTCGTTGTCTGGAACTTCGTATTCAGCGTGTTGGCCGATGATTGCCAGTTTTTACATATTATCCTTTGTAAAACCCTATGGCCACATTCAGTGAGTGTGGTGGATTGTCCACTGCAAGTAGGGTAGCACTTGCAGTTGACTCTCTGTGCATCTCAGTATGGTATCACTGATTATTGATCTGGGATGGTCCAATTTGTCAGCAGTTTGCTAAACAGATAAGCTTACAACATGGCATCCTATTACAATGTCTCTTTCAAATTCCATCAGTTTTCTCAAAGCCATTTCACCCAGACACAATTGCACTGACTTGGGGGGGGGTCACATTCCTCCAATTTATGCTTGTTACATGGCATGATGCACTTTGCTCATGGGCATGTTCAACGACTTCTTTCCAAGAAGTGTATATGAATCAAATTATGAAGAAAAGTGATTAAATATGATTTTAAAATTAGATTTAAATCTGTTTATTTGATGTAGATGATGTTATACTCCTAAATAAATCGAGTATATCTGCTCAGGATTCTTTAACTAACATCGAATAACTGTTATAATAAGTTTGGTATAAAATCAACACTAAAAAAAGAAAAAATATGCATACGCAGGATCATGGAAATAAACACCATACTCATCATCATCATCATCAAATTCCTGATGATGTACCCTCAAGGGGTGTACAGGATATGACAGTACTACGTGAAAAAATTATATCATTACTAACTTCCTATCTACAATTTTCCTCCAAATCAGTCTCTTACTTGTCAAGACTCCAACATTATCAGATCTTATATTACTATCGTCTAAGGCACTTTGTGCCGTATCAATACACCTATATCTTGGTCTTCCTCTAGGTCGTTTTCCTGCCAACCTGGCAGAGAACACTTGTTTTGCTAATCTTTCCTCTCCCATTCTATTTAAGTGACCATACCACCTGAGATTAGCTCTGCTAACGCATTCCTGGATGCTGACAATGTCAAGTTCTTTCCTAATATCCTCATTTTTAATATGATATTGCCATTGATGCCATCTGTTCACGCCTCTAATCTTTCTCAGGATTCTCATATCTGCGGTCTCTAGTCTTTGGTCAAGTGTTTTACTTCTGACCCAGCTCTCAGATCCATAAGTTAAAACTGGTTTGAACACTGTCTTGTATACAGCTAATTTAGTATTCTGACTAATTTCTCTCTTATTCCATATGAATTTATTCAATTGACTTCCCACCATACCAGCTTTGCTGATTCTGTTGTCTATTTCTATATTTAATTTACCATCTTCAGTAAAAATTGTGCCTAAGTAGCTGAAATGTTTTACTTGTTCCACAGGTTCTCCATTCACAACCCAGTTGACATTTTCAATGATTCTGCCTATTTTCATTGTCTTTGTCTTTTTATTGCTGACCTTCATACCATATCTATTACAACAGCTGTTCAATTTAGTCAGAGAATCTTGCAGACTTGTAGAGGATTTATTTAGAAGTATAACATCATCCGCATAAAGCAAAGAGCTGACATTAACATCTCCAATTTTGATATAATGTTTAATACCACTTTCCTTCATAATGTGATCCATATAGATAATGAATAACAGAGGGGATAATGTACATCCTTGTCTCACACCAGTTTTAACATTAAACCATCTTCCTGTACTTCCTTCAATTCTAACTGCTGACTTACAACTCAAATAAAGACTAAGTATTGCTTGATATAATGCCCCATTGACACCATTTAACTGCAGCGTATTGAATAGCTTCTCTCTTGGCACCTTGTCATATGTCTTTTCCAAATCGACAAAACTTAAATACAGATCTTTGTTATATTCCCATGCTTTCTCGACTATTTGTCGTAAAGTGAAGATCTGATCCTGACAGCCTCTATTTGGCCTGAATCCAGCTTGTTCTTCAGCAAGCTTTTCTTCCACAATTCTTCTCAACCGTTTCTCAAGTATACTTGCATAGATCTTGCCAGGAACACTCAGTAGCGAAATACCTCCGTAATTCTCACATTCGGTTTTATTTCCCTTTTTATATATGGGCACTATGAGAGCTCTACTCCAGTCATCAGGAATTCGTCCCTCTGTCCAGGCTTTCTGAACTATGCAGTGCAGCCACTGTAAGACTTTTATACCACCATACTTCAGCATTTCTGGCCGAATATCATCTACTCCTGCTGCCTTTCCACATTTCAAGCCTTTGATGGCTTTTTCTACTTCAAGTATGGATATGTATTCCTCACTGTATGCCTGGTCAGTGTTTTTTATCACTGTGCTGTTATCACTGCTTGTTTCATTTAGCAATTTTTCAAAGTAATTACTCCATACTTCAAGGATATCTTTTTCTCCTGTTTTCATGTCACCTTTATCATCTCTAACTCCTTTTACAGCACTCTTTCCTCCATTCCTAATCTTCTTCAACAACCTCCAGAATATTTTGCCACCTTCTTGATATTTATTTTCTATATTCTTGCTAAAGTCCTCCCATGACTTTTGTTTAGCTAGTTTTACACACTGTTTAGCTTTCTTACATTTGTTTCTGTATTCTGTAAGAGTAAAAGCTGACTTATTTGCCAGGAACGTTTGATATGCTTTCTTCTTTTTCTTCACTGCCTCTTTAACTTCCTGTTTCCACCAGGGAGTTCTGATTTTTTTATCCTTGCACACAACCTCACCACATGCCTCTCTGGCAGAATCAATCAATGTTTTCTTCAGAGTTTGCCACTGAATCTCCAAGGTTTGATTCCTGTTCTCAAACTCTTTCATTTTCTTTTCAATAATCTTTCTGTATTTTAGTCTACAGTTCACATCTGAGAGCTGCTCAACTTTTATTCGACTTTTAGTCTTGAGCAGGATAAAATTCAATTTTATCCTGCTCAAGACTAAATAGTGATCACTTCCAATGTCAAATCCTCTGTACACTCTGGTGTCCTGCACCAGGGAGAACACATCACTATCAACAATAACATAGTCAATGAGACTTTTCTTATTCCTAGCCTCTTCTCTCCATGTGAATTTGTGCACATTTTATGTTGGAACATGGTGTTAGTAATAACTAGTCCATGTCCTGAGCAGAAATCCAACAGATATTTGCCATTATTATTAGCTTTGCTCTTTTCTCCAAATTTTCCCAAAATATTTTTGTATGTCTGACAATCATTTCCTACTCTACTATTTAGATCCCCAACAAGGACCAACTTTTCCTTTTTCATTGTGTCAGTTGCTTTTTCTAGAGCGTCAAAAAATTCCTCCACTTCTACCTTAGTAGAACCTTCTGTGGGACCATAGGCACAAATAAGTCTCATTGTCCAGTTCCCCATTCTCATATTTGCCCACATTACTCTACTTGAGACTGACTGCCATTCACGAAGATTAGCCTCGTATTTTGTGTTGAATACTATGGCTACTCCTTCTTTTCCTTGATTGTCATTGCCTGAATATAACATTTTGTATTTATTGCTTAGAAAGATCTCACCAGTTTTGGTCTTTTTTGTTTCAGTCACCCCTATTATGTCGATCTGGTACTTATCTAATTCCTCAGCTAGCTCCATTTCTTTGCCATTCAGGCTTCTTACGTTGATAGTACCGATCTTTAACTCTGGTGATGTTGAGTTGGGGTTTGTTTTCAGATTTGTTCCAGTAGCTGACTTTTCGCTGTTCTCCCTGGTTCCCTGGCGAAAACAACGGGGGCCTTGTTTAACCCGGCGACGCGTAAAATTTTGTCATGTTGTACCATCATTTTTTATTTTGGTTTAACCAGTAAGAATACAATTTGGTCGGCTAAATCCCAAATTGCCAGCCCATCCTCGTTCGTTCAGTATCAAAGTAGATACCCAACAGGGTGCACCACGAGAAGGTGAGGATTGGACATTAGGTCAGAAGCCCTGGTCGGTTCTCCGCATTCCTTTAAAGGCTATGTGGAGGTCACCTCTCAGTTATACAGCTTTGACCCTTAAGCACCCCCAACACCATTCTTAATGGAGAAAATATACAGAGATTTTTTATAAGAATTTATACAATTTAAACAAGTGAAACCATTTAACTATTCAGGTACGATGTTTAGTGAAGTAGCAAATTAAATTTGGAAATATGTAATAAAATAAACAAAGCTGGTATTGTAGAAGTGCTAGTTGAATAAATTTATATGGAATTAGAGAAAAATTAGCTAACACTAAACTAGCAATATACAGGACAGTTTCTAAACCAGTATTATGTTATTGTATCCGGGCATTGGATTAGAAATGAAATGATTAATCAAAGAGTGAAAATTAAGAGAGTGAACAGGTGGTATTAATGGTAGAATCATATTAAAAATGAAGATAACTGAAAGGAACTCAACATTATTAGCATTCAAGAATCAGGAGAGGTAATTCAGATGATACAGTTATGCATACAGATAATCACATCAGAGTAGAAATGGGAATAGAAAGGTTATTAAAACTAGAATGGAAAGATAAAGACCAAGATCTAGGTGAATTGATGCATTTAGTAGTTCCTTAGAATGAAATGTAAGCTCATACAGTTGATCTTACATAGATCTTATTTTGCAGATTTGACAAATACTAGAATAATTCTGAAGAAAATTATTGATATGTAGCTATCAGTAATTTGATAATTCCTGTTAATTTGAACTTAATTTTGTACAACTGCTATCCAAGTATCCTGAACACATCTTTGAAGGTAGTGTATATATATATATATATATATATATATATATATATATATATATAAGAAAATTATAATGATGAATAATTCTACACATGGCATGTTGCAAAACCTGTACCACGTCATTGTCCACATATGGACAGGTGATTGCACAATTGTGAAGGTTGCAGTCAGTAGTGAGGAAGGTTGTTTCAGGCAGTGATAGATAGAATGAAAAAGGAAGCTGAGAATTTGGTTTAAGTTTGAAACTGGACTGTGAATGGATATTGACCAAGAAGTATTTTTATAGGCTTGGAGAAATAATGGAAGCAACTACAATAGAATGGGTGCCCAAGAAAATATTTGCAAAAAAAAAAAAAAAAGCATGAGACAGAATGTGTATGAAAAGTGACTGGATTGCTCTTTTCTAGACATTATTAAGAATCTTTTGGAAGAGTTTTCATTGCACCAGCTGAAATGTGAAAACAGTATCCTAAGGCCTTTCAAATATAGTATTTATAAAATGAGTAGAAAAGAATACATGATTTTTGGAAACTGAAGAGGTTATGGATGTGATGTGTTTGTGCCAGGAGAGGCTAGATGTGTTTGTCCAGAAAAAGAATTGTGACCTTGTCTTAGATCCGGGTATTATCAGAGTTGAGATTTTTCTTGTGAGAATGACAAAATTGTGTTTTGGTAGCAGGGCCCAGAGAGAAATTTTTGTGCCCGTGAGAAGTCTGTGGTCCAGGCCCCCCCCCCCAGCAGAGTTAGCTACTGCAGTCCAGGTGAAGAAGATTCTTTATTACTTTTGTCAGCAGTTAAACTATTAGCACATTGTTTACTTGAAATTTACTTAAAATTACCTGAAAACCTTCATCTATCAAAATACTAACAAGAACAAAGCGTTCTGGCAGGGAACATTACTGTGAATGCAATTACTAGCTAACGTAGCCGACTGCAACAACCTTGCACGAACGCCTATTGACGTCATCACCAGCTATAACTACAGCGATCCGTGCCAAGAGAATCAGTGTCTTCTGGACACTCATGGCGAGCTAAAGAGCATAGCCGTCTGTCTAAAACAAAACACAGTATCATTATCCTTTATCATTGTTGTATTATTACGAGAATTAAAACCATGCATAATAAACACAGTTATGTGACACGTCGGGGCCTGACGGTCGGGTCCTTTTCGATGCCGGGCCCGTGACAAAAGTCTCAGATGTCACCCCCTCTTGGCGGCCCTGGTTGGTAACATTAAAGTTGACAAGGTTGTTCTCATCT
This sequence comes from Typopeltis vanoorti, assembly GCF_054136105.1. Lineage (NCBI taxonomy): Eukaryota > Metazoa > Arthropoda > Arachnida > Uropygi > Thelyphonidae > Typopeltis > Typopeltis vanoorti. Next base: position 76,956,176 of record NC_143557.1, read on the forward strand.
TCACTTATGGAGATCATTATTGATCTCCATAAGTGAAGTCAACTTGTATTATTGCAAGCAAAATTGTAGTAAAATTTTGCTTGCATGAGATATTAAACTAATAGTTCTATAATTCTTGCACACCTTTATATCACCTTTTTATGTAGTGGTTTTATGTAAACCGACTTCTTTCAGTCTCTAGGCCATAATCCTGTCTCCCATATCCTTGTAATCAATTACTACTATTATTACCGTTGATTACCACTACTGTAAATTATAATATTTTAAATTATTGGTTTCCACACTGTATATTATTGCATATTTATTTGTCTGTAACAAATCTATTTGTATTTTTGTTTATTCTTTTCCTCAGATGCACATGCATGCTCAAATGGTTCATGTCTGATTATGTAGGTTCCAATATTATTTATGCCTTTTAGAAATTTAAATGTACTAAACAAATATAGAATATCTCTTAATTATTGGTTATTCTATTTCCCAAATGCAAAATATCTATTCCCTTGTACATGGCTTTGATTTCTCTGGAAAAGACATGTAACTTTTCACCAGATATGTGAACCATCAGAATGAAATAACTTGTTGCATCTTGCCCCTGTGGAAATACCATACAATGCAATTTGTATAATGCCAAACTTGAGTGTTTTAACATAGCTTTCACACCAAGACAACATGCAGCCTGTTGTGACTCTGAGTGCACCCCTTTTTGTGTGCTCATCTAAACAGACATAAAATGGCTATGTTTTTGATTTATAACCCTTTTATGGTATCCAAATCTTAAGGACGAACAATTTTTCTGAAGATTACAACTGCGAATTTGGATGGATCAGCTTGTGGCAATTTGTATACCTGACAATTTTGAGTAGAAAGTAGGCACACATTAAGATTTTCAAATCGCACACAAAGTGGTCACATGACAGCACTCAACAGGATAAAAGGCTGTGTTAAGCAAATTGTGTTTGAACCAAGCTCTTTACATGAAGGAATAAAGTTGCAAACTTGGATGTCTTGTAATGTCTTAAGGACATCATTTAGATCATTTCATATGGGGAAAAATTATTGGAAAGCTTGAAGAAGGCCACAGAATTATGGATATTGGCAGTTTGGAATCTCATACAGCATTGAATCCATTCTATGGGCAGGGTTTGAAACCAATGGAATGTGTTCCAGATGTTTGCTAAGAGGTTGTTTTCACTCTACCATGGAGCATGAAGACAGATTTGTGGTTATAACAGCAAAATGTAATTGATGCATCATGATAAGTCAGCTTGCAAGTCAACTCCATTCAAGCACAGGTATGTGCAGATATCTCGACAAACTGTAGCAAAATATCTGTGACAAGTAGGCCTATATGTCTGAAGGCATGTAGTCTGCGTTCCTTTGTCCACAGCTCATCCTAGAGCATGTGTTCAGTGGTGTTGTATCCATAAAAATTAAACATGACACCAATGGGCTAATGTACTCTTTACAGATCAGAGTTGATTTAGTCTTTCCTCCAGTTCTAGATTAACTGGTGTGAACGTGGGGTCATGGTGTAGGAAGGCATTTTGCTTAATGGATGCACTGAGCTACAGGTGCTGGAAAAAGGGACTATGACTGGCGAATGATATTGCAACAAAGTTATTTAACATCATGTTCAATTGTTCCGTGGTGCTGTAGGTTCATTTTTATGAATGACAATGCCACTCCACATCGTACATGAGCAGTGGAGATACTTCTGGAGACCAAGAATATTAATCGAATCAAGTGGCCAGCATGTTCCCCAGATCTCAACCCCATAGAACATGTATGGGATGCAATAGGGAGATGCATTGCTGCTCGAAATTCTCCCCTCCAGAAAATAAAGGAGGCCTTATCCTTGCTCTGAATGGGCCAGTTTACCTGAAGAACTCCTTCATCACTTGGCTAAGCATGGTATGATGTTGTGAGAGCTGTATTGCAATTCGGGGTAGACATATTCAATACCGAAATGTCTCTCCACATAGTTTTCTGTTAGCACTGTACATACATTAATTCCTTAATTCCTTCGGAAATTTGTAACTTTTGCCAAACCATATTGCAATTTAATTTGTATGAAATTTATAACACATTTTTTGTGTAACATAATTTGTTAGTATGCTGGAAATAAATTTATACCCATATTTGGCTGTGGTCATGAAAATTTTGTCATATCCAGGTAAAAATGTAGTTCAGTCTTAGCTTTTGGACACTAATATATATATTTTATGATTTGGAAGCCATAAAATACAAAAAGAAAAATGATTTAACTTTCTAAGAAGTAAATTTATGAAATATTAATTTGAAAAAAAAATTATAAAAAGAATTTCACTAATTTATATTTCGAGTTTTATGTTAAATATTGCTTAGTTTTTATTGTATACTTGAAAATAATTTTATTTTGAGTGAAATAATGGATTTTTTTTTTTTGTTTCTTTTGGTACATATGCAAAATGCAGTTTGTTTTTTATACTGTATATATAATTTCTACTGTCCTGAAAGAAGACTGTGTCTAATAGAGGCTAAAAATAATCATAGACACAATATATATATAATTTCTACTGTCCTGAAAGAAGACTGTGCCTAATAGAGGCTAAAAATAATCTTAGACACAATGTTGCATACCCAGAAGATTAGAATGTGCAGTTCATTGTATAAGCTAACTCCATTTGTGAGAGATTCTTTATGCAGCTGAAAGTACAGCAGTTGAGATAATGAATGTTGAAAATAATCAGTTCATTGGACAGCAGTATGTAATATTTCATGAGTCATAATTGATTATAAACAGCCTTATTGTGAATGGGATAGTAGTAGCCAAGGCATCTATTATGCTGTCAGTTGTATATTTTCTGTTAAGGCCAGAGCTTAGCTGTAAGGTATTCTTCTATAAAGACCAATAACAGTTCAGAATAAGACAAGAAATGCACCTTTGGTTTACAAATCCTTTTCATACTTTTCACTTACATTGAAGTTTTGCATTTATGTATCACAACACACCTTTCTAGATAATTATTTTAAATAGTTAATGCATTTCTGTGATTATATTTACAGAAAAAAATAATTTCTACATTTCAGAAATTCCTGCCTGTTTTAGAAAGATATCGAGTATCTCTTCCTCTTGATTGTCCATTTCACCCCCAGAGAGATGTCTTTTGGTGGCTTAAGAAAGATTTGGAGGAGCCACATTTTTGGAAATGCCCAGTATGTGGACAGATATTTCATTGTGAGCATATGCTTATCAATCACTGGGACGAAACACATGCAGAGTTTGCAAATGTGGTAAGCGATGAAAAGTGTAATTTTCATATATATAAACATATAGCCATTTTGTTTGTGTAGTATAAATATATGCCAGGTGATAATGTCTTAACATATACACAGAATGAATTCAGGACTTCATATTGCTCTGTAATCTGTTTAAAACTAGAACATACAGCAGCAGGCATATAAAGGTATAACAATGTTATCACATTACTGTAACAACATTATCATGTTAAGCGTGGGTCTCTTACCCACACTCTTCCTTCTGCGTCAATGATCTTCTGTCTCTAACTTCAAATTTTGTTCATGGTTTTGCTGATGATAGTACTCTTCATTCCTCTTCTCTGTTTGTGAAAAACCCTTGTAGTATGCAAATGATTCAGGACTCAAGATCTTCTATTTATTTTATTTTATTTTATTCGTGTGGGGTTCTCCCAATCCTTGACCACCCCTTAGGACTGGTTGAGCCCTCCTCATGAGGTATAAAATATGTATTTTTTGACTGCATGTATTCATGGGGCTGGTTTGCCTGTTCTGAGGGAAAAAAAACCTGAGTTTCTGGGAGATAAAAACCCTCTATCTCTGTATGAGACTGGTTAACTCACCTTTAATCGAAAGAGACCAGATAAAGGTTCCTCACGTCATGGACAGGAATCAAACCCAGGTCTTTCCAACCAAATGGCTTCGTCTATACCGACTGAGCTCTGGAAGCTCTAAGGTCTTTTATAACCAATGTCTTAAACATTGATTTCCTCATCATTCTCAAGTGGAGTGAGAATGTGTGAATTTCATTGCTATCAAAAAAAGTTCTGTGTTGAAGAAAGATCTTATATTGCTCTCTGCTTGCTTCTGATATGTTCCAGTTTCTACTCAAGATCAGTTTTCTCCCTTTTTGGACTAACTCACATCTAGCTTATCCTAATATAAACAACATATCACATCCGCAGCTTCCTCACCTCTAAAAAACTTAGTATTCTTTTTTGTTCATTGTTCAATCAAGACATTACTTCTTTCTTGCTCAGCTTCTAAAAACTTCATAAATCCCCAATCTTACTGACTGTAGAATACTGTTCTTATGTTTGGGATGGTGCACCAAAAACCTTCCTAAAAATTCTTGATCATATACTGAAAAGAGCAGTCTATCCAATAAATGACCTATCTCTTTCAGAGGCATGCTGTTTCTGCATTATGCTTTTTTTTTATAGATACTTTCATGTGCATTTCTTGAGTGAACTGGTCTACCATTCTTCTAATCATGAAAAACAGCCATTGGTCAACATACATGGTTCATACATAATAGAACCAACTTTTCATCATCTTCCTTCATTGCATCTACTTATGGTCTTTGGAACAGCCTTCTCCATACTGTTTTACCCAATACATACAACCAGTTTTTCAAAAAAACTTGTTAATGCATTCCTTCTTTTCCCTTAATCACTTGCCCCTCCTTCCTAAGCATTCCTGTATTATAGGTCTTTGTGACCTTAGTGTCAGTAATAACAAATAAACTGAAATGTGCAAGAAGATAAATGTCTATAATAGAAAAATGAATAGTTTATAAAATACTGTAAATCTAAATGTACAATATTTGGTAGAGTGAAGGCAGTGTATATTTATATAAATCAAGTCTTTATTTTAGTAATCAGTTTTGATGGTCCAAGCATAACATCTTTTACAAAAATCATTGAACTTATATACATTCAAGTGTATTTAAAGAATTAGAGCATATTTCCAGTAGAATTTCACTACATGCTAGGTTAGATTTATGGGGGAAAAAAATTTTTTTTGGTTTTATATGAACAGCTTACATTAATTCAGGGAAGTCATGTTTGAGCAACTTGTTCACATTTTATAATGTTATTGTTCATTTATATAATTAGAATATATATATATATATATATATATATATATATACACATACACACACATACTTTGATAGTTTTGGACTTGGCTAAGACTTTTGATAGGATACAGTTGGAAGACTGTTGCATGAATTGGAGAATATGGGATTGGATTATGAAGTTTTAACATGGATAAGAGGATGGCTGCTGACAAATATCAAAAAGTGGTGTATGGGAGATGTGAGTCTGCAAAATTTACGATGACCAGTAGTGTACCACTGGGATCAATCCTTTCTTATTCAATCTTTATATTAATGACAATTGGGAAGATTTTGACAGGTAACATAAAGCTCTGCTGCTGCTGCTGCTTCTGCTGCCAATGATGATGTTGCAGACATACAGTAGTTCAGAATATTGAGAATGAATGCAGCCAAGAAGAGGTGAGAGCTAGATTTTACTCTCAGAATAGTGCATGATTGGAATGGATTGCCTTTGGAAGTGGGGAATGCAGGAATGAATTCAAGAAAAGCTGTGACAGCTAGTGTAGGTGAAATGTGGCTTCCCTCAATGAGTTCCTGATTCCCTGGAGGTCTCTCTTAATAATAATAATATTTTGTTTCATAATTTCTTTGTTCTGGTTCTTTTTATTCTCCATATATTTGAAGGATATTTAATGCGTTTTAAGACGGAGAAATTAACAATTTTGTTGTTGGACAGCTGATGCAGGTCCTAAGATTAAAACTAAATGATTGAAGCTAGATTAGGCCATCAGGCTGAATTTTTAATTACACAGATCAATGCCAATAAGTAGAGAAACTATGAAAACACAATGAGGTAATTGATGTTATTACTGTAAAGAAGACCAAAAGATAACCTGATGTTAACCAAATGATAACTGAAATTATTTGTTCATGCAGTTGGAAAAGGAAAGGGAGTGAAATTATAAGTTATACAATTGTTACATAATGATAACTTTTTTTTTTTTATTTCAGGCAGAGGATGCTGTGTGCCTTGCTGATTACTGTGATGTATTTCGATGTGATGTGTTAATTGCCAAAGCAAGAAATGAAAAGATTAATGGGGCATCAGGAAAACTTGGGAGAAAGTGTGACTATGTTTTTCATTCTCTTTATGTTGAAGAAATGCCATCTCAGTGTTTACATCATTGTGATGAAAGAAAGTTGCTGCCACTGAGTAATAAATGCAGAGTGAGTAGTATAATTTCTTTATCAGATTTTATATGAGTTCAAATAATACTATTATTATTATTACGTGACACCTTCAGGGAATCCAAGTACTCATCATGGGAGGGCAGTCTACTCTGACTCACTAAATACATCTCACCTTCTCCACTACTACTTAATTCTCCTACTACAACACTAATACCATCAACACCATCTTACAATTAAACAAATTTTTTTTTTATGGACCATGTATGTAGATATTATTTCAGAACAAAATACACTTGGTTCTTGACTTACGACAGACTTCCGTTCTGGCTGACAGGTCATAAGCCGATCTGGTCGTATGTCGGCCATATATTTATTAACAGTATTCTTTAACCTTTCTAATCTTTTTATCATCTTTATAATTTATTTTTATCATCATCATCAAATTCCTGACATGTACCCTCAAGGGGTGTTCAGGATATGATAGTACTACAAGAAAAATTTACATCATTACTAACTTCCTATCTACAGTTTTCCTCCAAATCAGTCTGTTGCTTGTCAAGACTCCAATATTATCATTATCAGATCTTATATTTCTATTGTCTCAGGCACATTGTACCATATCAATCCACCTATATCTTGATCTTCCTCTGGGTCGTTTTCCTGCCAACCTGGCAGAGTGTTTTGCTAATCTTTCCTTGCCCATTCTGTTTAAGTGACCATACCACCTGAGATTAGCTCTGCTAATGCATTCCTGGATGCTGACAATGTCAAGTTCTTTCCTAATATCCTCATTTTTAATATGATATTGCCATTGATGCCATCTGTTCACGCCTCTAATCTTTCTCAGGATTCTCATATCTGCAGTCTCTAGTCTTTGGTCAAGTGTTTTACTTCTGACCCAGCTCTCAGATCCATAAGTTAAAACTGGTTTGAACACTGTCTTGTATACAGCTAATTTAGTGTTCTGACTAATTTCTCTCTTATTCCATATGAATTTATTCAGTTGACTTCCTACCATACGGCTTTGTTGATTCGGTTGTTTATTTCCATATTTAATTTACCATTTTCACTAAAAATCGTGCCTAAGTAGCTGAAATGTTTTAATTGTTCCACAGGTTCCCCATTCACAACACAGTTGACATTTTCAACAATTCTACCTATTTTCATTGTCTTTGTCTTTTTAATGCTGACCTTCATACCATATCTATTACAACAGTTATTCAAATTAGTCTGGGAATATTGCAAACTTGTATTGGATTTATTTAGAAGTATAACATTGTCCGCATAAAGCAAAGAGCTGACATTAACATCTCCAATTCTGATATCATGTTTAATACCACTTTCCTTCATAATGTGATCTATATAGATAATGAATAACAGAGGGGGACAATGTACATCCTTGTCTCACACCAGATTTAACATTAAACCAACTTCCTGTACTTCCTTCAACTCTAACTGCTGACTTACAACTCAAATAAAGACTAAGTATTGCTTGATATAATGCCCCATTGACACCATATAACTGTAGCATATTGAATAGCTTCTCTCTTGGCACCTTGTCGTATGCCTTTTCCAAATCGACAAAACTTAAATACAGATCTTTGTTATATTCCCATGCTTTCTCAACTATTTGTCGTAAAGTGAAGATCTGATCCTGACAGTCTCTATTTCGCCTGAATCCAGCTTGTTCTTCACCAAGCTTTTCTTCCACAATTCTTCTCAACCGTTTCTCAAGTATACTTGCATAGATCTGGCCAGGAACACTCAGTAGCGAAATACCTCCGTAATTCTCACATTGTTTTATTTCCCTTTTTATATATGGGTACTATTAGAGCTCTACTCTAATCTTCGGGAATTCGTTCCAAGCTTTCTTAACTATGCAGTGCAGCCACTGTAAGACTTTTATACCACCATACTTCAGCATTTCTGGTCGAATATCATCTACTCCTGCTACTTTTCCACATTTCAAGCCTTTGATGGCTTTTTCTACTTCAAGTATGGATATGTATTCCTGATTGTATGCCTTTTGAGTATTTTTTATCACTGTGCTATCACTGCTTGTTTCATTTAGCAATTTTTTGAAGTAATTACTCCATACTTCAGGGATATTTTTTTCTCCTTATTTCATGTCAGCTTTATCATCTCTAACTCCTTTTACAGCACTCTTTCCTCCATTTCTAAGCTTCTTCAACAACCTTCAGAATACCTTACCACCTTGATATTTATTTTCTATATTCTTGCCAAAGTCCTCCCATGACTTTTGTTTAGCTAGTTTTACACAGTGTTTCGCTTTCTTACATTTGTCTCTGTATTCTCTAAGAGCAAAAGCTGGCTTATTGACCAGGAATTTTTGATATGCTTTCTTCTTTTCCTTCACTACCTCTTTAACTTCCTGTGCACCATGGAGTTCTGATTTTTCTATCCTTGCAGACAACCTCAACGCATGCCTCAGTGGTTGAATCAATCAGGGTTTTCTTCAAGGCTTGCCACTGAATCTCCAAGGTTTGGTTCCTGTTCTCAAACTCTTTCATTTTTTCTTCAATCATGTTTGTGTATTTTAGTCTACAGTTCACATCTGAGATCTGCTCAACTTTTATACGCTTTAAAACTTTCTTACATGTTATTCTTTTGAATATGATATTCAATTTTATCCTGCTCAAGACTAAATAGTGATCGCTATCAATTTCAAACCCTCTGTACACTCTTGTGTCCTGCGCCAGGGAGAAAACATCACTATCAACAATAACATAGTCAATGAGACTTTTCTTATTCCTAGCCTCTTCTCTCCATGTGAATTTGTGCACATTTTTATGTTGGAACATGGTGTTAGTAATAACCAGTCCATGTCCTGAGCAGACACAAAAATACAATCTAAAATTAATGTTAAAATTAATACAAATGAAATTTACAAAATCAATTTTTAATTTTTGCTTGTGCTGGGTTGTGGATCATCAGGGTCATGTTCTTGGGATGAGGTAGGAGATGTTCTGTTGATGAGGAACATGCTGAGCTTTGTTTGAACAGTTTGTTTCTTTTTTTTATATATTTCACCATATTTCATATATTTCACCATAACAACGCACAGCATCTTGAGTAATACGTTCAACCTTTGTGAATTGTTCGACATTAGGGTCCATTGCTTCGAGACTGGCGAGAGCTTTATTCAGTTGTGAAAAAGAATCTGTTAAACTCTTCACAGTGAATTTCTTTTCTGTCTCCTCTTCTTCTTTCTCTTCTGACACTCTCTATGCTTCCTATTCAATCAACTCTTCATCTGAAAGTTCTTTTATTTCACAATCTAGCAACTCCTCTACGTCTTCTATTTCACATTCTAATTTAAAATTTTTTGCAAGTTTAACCATTTTTTCTGTAATCACTTCCAGTTCCTCTCCTTTTTCAAATCCTTCAAATGTATTCGCATAACATATTAGACACTTTTTCCAAATTCCTGACATACAATTCTTTGTTACACATTCCCATGCGGTCGAAATATTCTTGATACACTGAAGAATGTTGTACTGCTTCCAAAAGTCTCACAAAGATAAATCAGCAGCAGAATCTATCGCTTCGATGGCTTGTGCGAATGTTGTTCTGAGGTAGTGAGCCTTGAATGCTGAAATAGCGCCCTCATCCATAGGTTGAATGAGAGCGGTTGTGTTAGGTAGCATAAAAACCACTCTAACATCATGTTGAAGGTTGTCCAGATGAGGAAGGTGGCCCAGGAGCATTGTCCATAATCAATAAAATCTTGAAAGGGATACCTCTCTCCTCACAATATTCACGAGCCTGGGGAATAAAGCAGTTCATGAACCAGTCTTCGAACAGTGCTTGAGTCATCCAAGCTTTAGAATTTGAACGGTAGTAAACGGGCAGTGTGCTTGTTGATGTGCTTAAATGCGTGAGGGTTTTCTGAACAACAAATGAGAAAAGGCTTCAGCTTAAAACCCGCGGTATTCCCACCATCAACAAAAAAAAACCGATCCTTAAAAGCTTTGAATCCTGGCATCCTTTTGGCTTCTTGGTGTATGTACATACGATTAGGCATGCGTTTCCATTGCCAGCCAGTTTCATCTACGTTAAATATTTGTTCCGGTAGATAATCTTCCTTCTTTGATTAAAGAGTCAAAACTATCAGCGAATTTTTGGGCTTTATCTTCATCTGCACTTCCTGCTTCTCCTGTGACATGTACATTATGCAAAGCAAATATTTTTTTTAAAATGCTTAAACCATCTAGTACTAGCCTGAAAATCTTCTGCGTAATCATCTCCGGCATGTGATTTTAAACTCTGAAACAGACTTCTAGCCTTCGCTTGCACAGTGCAAAGACTCATGGGTGAATTTTTCTGTATTAAATCTTCCATCCACATAAACAACAATTTCTCCATTTCATGGATGGGTTCTTGTTGTTTGGTTAAAATTGTAGACTTCATAGGTGCAGAACCTTTCACAGCTCCCCGAATTCTTTCTTTGTCCTTAAGTATCATCGATACTGTGGAATGTGATAACTTCAAGTCACGTGCTATCGTATTCACTTTCTTTCCACCTTCATACTTCTGGATAACTTTCATTTTACACTCTAAATCAATAGTTTTCCTTGACTTCTTAGCTGGTGTATCTGTAGATGAAGACATTTTCCTTTTACTAGACATTTTATGGGCAGTATTTCAGTCGAATTTTAATTAATACATGACACGCAACAGATGCTTGAAAGCGACTGAGTGTATGTGAGAGCTGATTATCGTATGATAACTATCATATCCCATAGTTATCATACGTGCAGCTGCCTATTGATTATTAATTAATTAATTACTTTTTTTTTGTGTTCGTAAGTGTGGACAGTCGTAAGTCGCATAGGTCATAAGTCGACGACCAGGTGTAGTTTAAACATTCAACATATTAGAAACTAACAATTATTCTTTTTATGCATTTGCTTTCAGAAAATGCGATGATATTATAACTTAGTATATTCCACTTATACAGTGGTGCCTTGTAATTCGACACTAATCCGTCTATGTGGGAAATATTCTCCTGCAATTCGACACTAATGTCGAATTGCAGGAGAATATTTCCCACATAAGTCTATGGAAAATAGATTCATTTGTTGTCGGACCCCCATCCCACACCCCCCCCTAATGGGGGAGTGGGAAAGAAATACACTATGTTATTTACTTTTACTTTACGTATTTTACTATTGTATAACACACCAAATTACAAAATACACTATTGTATACACAATACATACAATCTATTGAGCCTCAGATGTTGAAAGGGAGTCTTCTTTATCCTGTTCTACCTCTTCTCGTCTCCTCTTTGCTTGAACAAGGATGAGGAACTGATCAAGGGTGGATTGTCTCTCTCTTTCTTTTTCAAGATGGTTTTGAAGTGATGCATGATGGTGTGGTGAACAAGTCTGCCATTCTACTCACATCAGTGGTGTTGGGTGCCATTCCAAACAAATAGACTGCACCTTCTCCCAATGGAATAAAACTTCTTTAATGGTAGCTGTTGGCATCGGCCCTTTTTCCCTGCCATCCTCTTCAGGTGAAATTCCTCTTTCTCTTTCCTTTGTTTGCTGAGTGTTATCTTTCTTTCATGGTCAGTTTGTCATTGTGATCCTCCACAAGTTCTTCTATATCGAGATTCTTCGCTGTCGAAATGATCTCTCACATGGCTGCAGCTGCTTCTGATTCTCCAGCTGCTTGGTCTGCACTGTTGTCATCCTGAGAAAAATTAGGAATGAATTTCTTCCATGATGCATGAAGGGGTCTCTGTGTCACTCCATCCCAGGCAGTTTTAATAAAGGAAATGGCGGGGAGAATGTTCAACTCGGTCTTCCAGAAGTCCTTCAGTGTCTTGTCAGAAGAGTGAGTCATGTTGAAAAGCCTTGGTGTAAAGTTTTTTTAAAATACACAATCACTTCTTGATCCATGGGTTGGATCAGTGACGTCATATTTGCAGGCAAGAACTGGACTTTGAAGTCAAAGTCAATTTCAAGAATGTCCTCTAAGTCTTGAGGGTGGGCACTAGCATTGTCAAGGATCAGCAGTGCTTTCAAAGGCAAATTGTTGTCAGTGAGGAACTTCTTCACGCTCGGGGGCAAACACCTCAAAAATCCAATCTTTGAAACTTGCTGGTCTACGCAGGCTTTTGCATTGGAGTTCCACATCACTGGCATTTTATTCCCAAAGCACAGAGGATTTGAGTGGTAGACCTCAGAAGTGGCTTTAGTTTACAGTCTCTGCTTGCATTTGCTGCCAATAATATGATAAGCCTATCTTTCATAGGCTTATGTCCTGGGAGCTTCACTTCTTCTTGTGTGATGTAAGTTTGATTTGGCAAGCACTTCCAGAATAACCCAGTTTCATCCCCATTAAAAATTTGCTGTAGCAGGCAGCCTTCCTTCCTGATTATATCTTCAAATTTTTTTACAAACTTTTCTGCAGCCTCTTTTTCTTCACTAGCAGCTTCCCCCTGTCTGAGAACACTGTGGATGCCTGTTCTACTTTGGAATCTGTGAAACCAGCCTCGACTTGCTTTGAATTCCTCAGTTTGATCTGAGGTACATCCTGGAGTTTTCTTCTGCAATTCTTCAAAAATTAACCTAACCTTCTCAGAGATCATTGCCTGAGTTTTGGATCTCTCTTCTTCTGTCTTTCTCTAATCCAGGTGATAAGCAGCCTTTCCATCGCTTCATTGATTGAAGATCTATTCTTGTCAGAAATCTTCATTGCACCAGCAGACACCTAGCACCCATAATTTTCTCTCTCTGTTGCCACAGTTGACCTAGGAATGCCATACTCTTGAGCTACATCTGTAATTGTTCTACCTTTCTGCACTTTATGTACAATTTCTTTCTTCTTCTCTATGCTCAACGAAGTATGCTTCTTTCCTGAATTATTCTTCTGTTCACTTCTCTTTGGACCCATTCTTAAATTTCACTCAAAAAAATAATAACTGCAGATGCACAAATTTTTACTTTCTGAAAAATGCAGAATTGAAAATTAGCACAAACAGCACGAGCAAACACCAACGCAGCCCAACAAGAAATAACAAATGACATCACACAATTCCATGCACGTTCATGCACCGGCCCACAAAATTCAAGTCGAATTGTGGGGTGTTAATTGCGAGGTACCACTGTATAGCTCATTCTACTTGTTTAGAATTTTAAACTATCAGATCCATCATTGGCTTTGTTATCCTCTTTCTCCACAGCTGAATTGATAGAATTAAAATACACAGCTAAACCCAGAGATTATTTTTTTTTGAATTTTGGATCAGTCATTCCCTAATGGCTTGTATAAATGTAAACAGGTTTCTTATGAGGAACTTAGACAGCTTATAGCTAGGTTCATCCCATATTTTCTTAGAAACACAATGGTTTGCTTCAGCATGCTGTAAAAGATAATAGTACATATACTATAGATAGATTCATTTCATTTTTACAGCAAGGGGTGGGGTTTCAAACTCCTTTCTGTCAGGATCAGCTTTCAATCTGGAAATTGCCTCGCAGACTACTAAAAGTTTTAATCCATAACCATTGCACCTGTTTTCTTGGTTTATATTCACATAGCTTCTGAGTATACAAAGATTACATGTGTATAATTTTTATTCCTCCAACCCCCTTAGTTTGGAAAGACTTTGAATCAGATCCCACCTAAGATGAAAAAAAATGTTAAAAGGCAGTGTTTTTCAAACTTTTCTGACTGCGATTCATGTTAAAAAATAAATTTTACCATCTTGACTTAGCGCATACACACACACACGCACACTCTATATATAGATATATAGGATGATCAAAATTAAAGTATCCCTGTTTAAGGTCTGGTAGAGCACCACTCAGTAATCCAAATGCTGCAAATAAATAGTACATTTTTATTCACTTCTATTATGTATTCATGGGCTTGACTGTTCATTGTGCTGCCTTTCTCGATATGCCACGAACTTTATCCTTTGCACAGTGTGTTCAACAGCATAATGCAGGTGGTCAAGACTGATGTTGTGTGCATGCTATGTTATGCTGTCTTTCAGTGTTAGTAGGTTATCAGGATGATTACGATAAACCCTGTCTTTGAGAAATCCCCAGAGCCAGAAGTCACAGGGGGTCAGATCAGGTGAATGAAGTGGCCATGCAGTGGGTAATTCATGGGTGATCACTCTGGCTTTTGCAAAATGTTTTTGAAATGGATTGACTGATGTGTGGAGGCACCACATCCTCCATGAAAATGACTGAATCCATGCACAGGCACTACTGTAGCTGTGGTACAACAAAGTCCACTTAATTATATAATTTTGCATCGCCAAAATGAAGCCTTTGGCTCTTTATTTTAGAAATACTTTATGCACTGACTGAGAGTTTGCTTACGGAAAATACACCTCTCCAACACTTCAAGTTCCCTAGTACTGAGAGTTTTTGCTCTCTTAGATTTCTGCATAGTCTCTGATGAAAACCAATGAGTTTGAAACAGCTGTCAGACTAGTGAAACCTATCAAAATGGACCAATAGAAGGCAATATACGGGCGGCTTTAGCGTTTATGCTTTTCCCTATTAGGTTCGCCTGGGGCAACTTGTAGTATGGTGGTGGTGTATTCCCGCAAGCTCTCTGGTCAATTTTTGCACGAAACTTTTATAGGTTCTGCACAAAACTTTTATAGTTTCTGTATTCGGTGGTGAAATGATGTTGGATTTAATATCCACTTAATTTATATAATTTTGCATCGCCAAAATGAAGCCTTTGGCTCTTTATTTTAGTAAATATTCCTGCAAAGTTTCATAGCATTTGGATCACTGGGATATGGAGATACTTTAATTTTTATCACCCTGTATATACACTGAATTAGAAACTTTTATTTAATACTGTTTTGGATCTTCTCTAATCCAAATTACAAAACATATGCGGTTTGGCATAGATTCCAGGTGTTGGAATGCATCTATGTCTACAACATACCAAGTGTTCATCATATTTGACGGAGGAAGACTTTGCTCCCAGATCTGTTTTTCTTACATGTCCCATTCATTCTCAGTAGGGTTCAGATCTGTTCTATATGATGGCCAGGGAAGAGGGTGAAAGTCTGTCACAGCATGGTACTACCTCCAGAACCTTGAGTAGTATTTACAAGGTTCATTGCTTCATGTGGGCTCCTGCCGAACTCTCTGCTGCCTACCGTCGGTACAGATCAAGGTGTACTGTGACTTTTTGGACCGTATGACTTTTCCAGTGCCTGGTCACTGTGTTCCTGAGACTACTGTAGATGAATTTTCCAGATCTTTGCAGTCAGTGATTTCCATATAGGCATGCAACTGCAAATACCAATCATCTTCATTTCTCTGTGTGTATAGTTCAGTGAGATATGGGTCATCAACAGCATTTCATTAAATGCTTTGGTCAGTTGCTGTACACAGGAAGTTCTGTTTGTCTGTACAAACTTTCTCAAACAATGCTGATTTCGTTCTTAGGACTATGGTTTCACCTCTTAGACAAGCAGTGTTCGTTATTTTTCCACTGATTAGACACTTGGGATATCACACCTTTAGAGAAACCAGTCAGCTCTGCTGTTTTCAAGATCATGGCTCCAGCCAGATGGGCACCCACAATAAGCCCTTTATAGAAGTCTGAAAAATCCTTTCTTTTTCCCATTGTGATAAGCACTTTTGATGATTACTGACCAGCAGTATTCTTAAATAGTTGCTTAGAGCATGTGGTGACACATGGAACCAACTATTTTGCATATACACTTGTAAGTGATGTTTACATACATCAGCATAAAGGTTTCTCATTCTGTGGTGGTGCATGTGTGTGTGTGTGTGTGTGTGTAAGTGGCTGGGAAATGATGCCTTTGTCATGAGGTTGTACAACTCATGGCAAAGGTGGAGCAAGCCCTAAGTACTTTGCTACCTTGCAAAAATTCGTTCAATATCTGATATGGGCTCCATTGGCCATCGAGATATTAAACTGATTTTTGGTAGGCAGAGAAGTGTGTAGTTTACTCCACCTTTGTTGCAAATTGTCCTGATTGTACTAGCTTCGCAGTCAGCTTTTTCCATGAGGGAAAAATTAAAAACATATACTAAACCAAAACAAAAGTTTCACAAAACATTGCATGTCCTTAATGCATATATAAAATAAAAACATAAAGTTAATATCAAACATGAATTTTATTAATATTTAAATACAGCATAGAAAACAAACCAACTCAAAATAAACAACAACAAAATTAGGTAACATTTTATTTAATGTCACAGCTGCGAATGCCATAAATAGAAGTATTAATTTTTATTAATAGGAATTACCAGATTTTTGCTCACTATGCTTGTTCTTTCTGAAAATGAATGAAAATGTCCCTGTATTGAGATAAATATCACCACTCCAACAGACACTACTGCAAATACAAGAAAAACAAGTAGTTTTATATCACCTGCCACAAGTTGTAAAATAGTCTACAAATGGTCTGCTATTTGTAGCAACAATTAGTTTAAAATGGAGATATCTAGAATGAAAAACGTTTGGACTCTGCATAATGATAAACATTTTCCCTCCCACACTATATGTTAAGACAATGCTAATTTTACAGTTAAAATTTATTTGATAACATTCAAACTAGCATGCTGTATATACATAAAACATTGTAAAAATGTGCCCACTTGACATGCAAGGGACAGATTATACCATCAAGCTAGTTTCCTTTTGAAGGGAAATGTGGGGGTGTCACACCAATTTCCATGAATGTGTTAATGCTATGAAACTGGTGAGATACACAGTGATATTTTCTGTTATATTTCATTTAAAAAAAATGTTGCTTGTGATCTGCTAAACTGATTTCATGGTCCACTAAGAAATTGCAACCCCCCCCCCCCCACAGTTTGAAAAATACTGTTATAAGAGCTTTTCATTTGAAGGGAAAGTTACCAGTCTCATATGGAGGTCATAGGCAAACTAGCAGAAAAACACAGTTAACAGACATAAATAACTAGCCTCGGTTGCTTTGACCATAATTCCAACAACAGCATCCCCTACCTCATCCCCCCTCCCCCAAAAAAAACCCACTGGATTCAGGTGCACCCATTTGTTCAGTCTTCATATTATCTCAAAATGAAGCATAGTAATAGTAATTAAAACAAATATGAATAGATCTTCTGCATGGAGGGGGGGGGTTCAAAATTGTAAACCTATTTCACCAACATAGAACCAAAATTCTAACCTCAACAGAATTTATCTCAGATCTCTGTGATTCCTAACTATTGGGATAATGATTATTGTCATATTTAATTTAAAATGTCATATTTTCTTAAACGATTCTTGATTAATTTTCAAGAAATAATTTTCAGAAAATAATCTTTCACACTTGCACAACTGGTGATAGTCACACATATAGTTAAAAATAAGACAGGATGTGTATTTATCAGAACATGTAGTCATAATATGGAATAATTTATAATTAACATATGGACAAGTTCACTTGTTGCAGATTTCTTAATTTCAAAGTTTAGTTTTAATATTTTGAAAAGATATTAACTGATTTAGAAATGTCTGGATATTCTTTTATTATTATTATTATTAAGAGAGACCTTTAGGGAGTCAGGGACTCATCGAGAGAGGCCACATACTACACACACCAGCTATCATATTTATTCTTGAATTCATTCACACTGCTTATACTCACAGTGGCAATCCATTCCAATCATACATCACCCTATGAGAGAAAAATCTAGCCCTCACCCCCTTCTTAGTGGCATTCATTCTCAGCTTCCAAGGATGCCCTCTTGTCCTTTCCCCACCTCCATAAATTGAAAAATTCCATCAATTGAAATCCTGTATGACCCTTTTGGAAGTTTGTAAGTCTCAATCATATGTCTTATCTTTTTCCTGTTTGCTAGTGTCTGCAGTCTACAAATTCTCAGTCTGTCTTCATAATCAGTATTCCACAATCCTGATATCATTTTTAACACTCTCCTTTGTACTATCTCCAATCAGAATCTCTATGGTTTCAGTTGTGATTCTGATATATTGGAGAGAGTGCGCAGATCTGCGCACAATAAGACCTCACTTGGACTGTTGAGCGTAGATCTGCGCACAATAGTCTAAGTGAGGTCTTATCAAGGCCTTGTAAAGAGGCAAAATAACATCCTTATCTTTACTTGAGAACGTCCGTTTCAGCATTGCAATTATCTTTTGAGTTATATTTGCAATCTTTGCCACATGACTCCCTGAGCTTCAGCTTCCTATCTACTAACACTCTAAGATCCCTAGTCTCATCAGTTTCTTCAGACATAATCCTACAAATATAATACAACATCGGATATCTAATCACACTGAAGTGACTTTACATTTACTGACATCCATTTTCCCATGCCCACAATTCCAGCCTATTCAAATCATTCTGCAAGTACTGCATATCACAGCATGCATTCCTGATTACCCCCTTATCTTTGCATCATCAGCAAATAGTATATATGTCAAATCCTTCCCAATATCATTAATGTACAGATTGAATAACAGTGGACCAAGCACTGATTCTTGTGGTACACCACTGGTTACGTTAAATCTTGCAGACTCGCATCCCTCATATACCACTTTTTGATATCTGTCAGGCAGCCATCCGTCCACTTATTCACGCTAATATTTTATAATCCAAACCCATATTCTCCAATTTATGCAACAGTCTACCATGTGGTATTCTGTCAAAAGCCTTAGCAGAATCCAAAAGTATCATGCTGTATCCATTCATTCTCCTTGTCTAGTTCAATGGTAACATTGTTATAGAATGTGAGCAAGTTGCTAAAACATGACCTTCCCTTAGTAAACCCATGTTTCTCATTGCAAAGTAGAGATTCACTATCAATTTCATTATCATTTCTGAATGCGAGCCCTGACCAATTTTTCCAAAATCTTCACAACCAATTAGTATTTCACTCATGAAATACTAATTGGTTGATAGCTGGATACATCAGTCTTTGCACCACCCTTGTTCAATGGAATCTTGATACATTCTTTCCATTCCTGCGGAATCTTCCCTGTTCTGAGACTCATATTAAACAGCCTCGTCAAAGGAATAGCCAGTTCAGCTGAGCACTCTTTTAGCACATGTACTGATATCCCATCAGTCCCCATTTCTGAATTCTTATTCAGTTTGTGCAACAGCTCTAATACCCCATCCTCATACACCTGAGATTCTTCATCCAGTGAAGAGGTAGCAGTGAGCTCAATGTCTCATACACAGGTTGATAGCTTTTAACAAAATGGGCACTCATTAGTTGAACAACCTCAACTTCATCTATAACCCTCATGTCATCTGCATTTAGAAGAGTTATTCTTTCATAGTCATTCTTTCTTTTACTTGCAGCATACTGATAGAATTCTCGTGGGTTGTCTTTAGCAGACAGAGCCAGTTTCTTTTCATACTCAGACTTTGCTTTCTGTACAACAGTTGTGACTATTCTAGCCTGTTGCTTATGGTTTTCATAATGCACATCATCCTTATGCAAACGGTATTTCTCTCACGTCATTTGTTTCTTATGAATCTGTTGCTTAATAAGATTACACATCCATTTGATTCCTACCCTATTTATTCTTCGAACTCTCTGGACACACTCGGATACCGCATCATTTAAGTACTGTTTAAATGCTTCCCATGCACTGTCGATATTCTTCCCATCCATCAAGTGATCCAATTCCATTGAACCTCAGTTGATCATAATTTCCTGCTTTGTAGTTCAACATGTAACCTTTTCTGAATGGAACATTCATAAACTCAGTCACTTCCTAAGTGTCTAACCCATGATCACTGTCACCAACTGGAGGCAGAATAGTTACATCTTTAAACGTTACGCCCTCTGACACTTTAATCAGATCTAATACCCATTGACCTTCAGTTCCTTCTGTCACATGATGTTTGAGGAAGTTTTCAACAGCTCAATAAATGCATTTTCATTCTTCTCGTGAAATTCTACTGCTACCTAATCAATATTTGGAAAATTAAAGTCTCCCATTATGAGTACTCTTTTCGCACTCATCTTGTTTATTTGGTGATGTAGTTCTTCATCACTAGCAACCAATCCACCAGGTTTGTACCAACACCCCACTATGTATTTGATCTTGTTAGATTCCACCTAACACTTGATGGCTTCAGACTCACTGCCACATGAAATACTGTTAGTAGGAGTACTACAATCATAGGCCCCAACTCTAACTGGATTCAAGTCATCCGATATCATTAGCAGCATGCTCCCTCCTCTCCTATCCTTCCTGTCCTTCCTAAAAGTAGTGTACCCTTTACACTCGATACCAGTTAGTAGGTCTGATTCTAATAGACAGGTCTCACTAATGCCTACAATCTGAGGTCCCAACATATTGATTAAGGAAATAGAGTTTACCCCTTTGTTTCTGATACTCGTAGCATATGTGTACAGACATAATAATCTACCTGCATGTTCTTTTGTATACTCTTGTCTGCAGTCTGCATGACACAGTTGGACAACTTGCAGATCTCTATTCTTCTCTAGTGCCTTATACATATGGACATCTTTGCAGATGTTTGTTGGTTTTGATGAACACAAAGTCAAAATCTTCCTCTCTTTGTCAACATTTCCATAACAAAGCCAATTCTTGTAATTAACGCTGTTATATAACATTTTACTCTTGCACTCGCATTTTCACCATTCCTTCCTTTATAATTTAGTTTCCCTGACTCTCTGTGTTAATTTTTCTGGAATACTGATATCACATGCATTCAGGTCTAGGCCATCACTCTTAAACAAATCTAATCTTCCCTCAGACTCACTCCACACATCCGAAAACTCATATCTATTCCTTTACGGCCTATGCATCGAATAGTTGCCATCATAGTCCTTCTTCTTAATTCATTTTTATCATATCGAGGTAAAATACTGGTAATTTTCACTTTCTTACACTTTACTCTCATCTCTTCTAACAATCCTTTCATGTCCTCTCTCATACTGAACTTATTGTTAGTTAAGTCGTTAGTACCTACTATAATTACGATTTTGTTTACTTTTCTTTTCCGTTTTTGAATTGCTTCCTTTATATTTTTAATTCTCGTTCCAAGAAAACTCAAAGTTATAACACGCTCATCAATAGCATGTTTTATTATAGAGTCACCATATGAAATAACATCTTTATTTTTACAAACAATGCCACTTACCTGATTTCTATTACTTCCTAACTTGCTTGTTTCTGTGCTTTGTTGTTTCATTATATGCTGCTTAATTTTCTTTTCCTCCCTATGCTCATTTAAATACCTCTTGACTTTTTGTAATTTCCATGTTGTCTCTCTCTGATGATCTTCTTTAATTTTGCTTTTTTGGAGGTTAATTCATTTTTATTCTTCAATAACCTCATTAGCAGGGCTAGCCTTTTTGTTCTCGCCTGCAGTGCTCTTTTTAGCTTTAATTTTCTTGTGCATTTTATACTTATTGTTGAAATATCTTATTAAAAATATATTATAAAATACTAAGTATATTAAAACATTAAAATATGCAGTAATATACTATAAAAACTAATTTTCTAAGGAAAAACACAATAAAACAGACAAAAATCACCAATTTTACGCTAGCACTAAATTCACCGACCAACCACAATGTATCCTCCAATTTTACCAATGCCATACTACATTGAAACAACTGTTCTTCATAAAAAGATACTGTTGATAGAAGACAAAAAACATCAATTACATTTTGCAAAGCATAAATCTTTTTAAGTCGCAATTATTGTCACATGTAGAATATTGAGTATTTAAGATTGAGTTCAAGATCAGATGTTTGTTTGCATTAAGTTCATCAAAATGACATTTTATGATACAAAATTTATTTTAGCTCTCCAGCCTATAACCATTTGAATAGCTGATTTTTTAAATTCTCTTATTTGTTTTGTAGTTCTGTCACATTTTCATAACAATTTACTAGCATTATTTTTGTCACACTAAGGTATGTTTTTGAAATTTTAAGTTATTTTGAAATTTTGTTATTTTCAAAAATTTTCCTTCTGAGAACAACAAGAACTACTCTTTTAAACATTCATAGTCATGTTTGTTGAATTTCCAGTAATAGGTCTAGTGGCTTGTTACAGTCTGTTCTCGTCTTTTCAAAGGCTGTCCTCTATTTCTTCTCTCTTGAGGTCAATATAGAAATATTGACCCCAAGACTACCTAGAGAGACTTCTTTCAATCATTCTTTCTGTATGTTGTCTCCATCTCACTCTATAAATGTCATGGTCTAAGACAAATATCACCTCCAGTTCTTTTAAGATATCTCTTTTCAAGTCTAGTCTATTATATCCAGCAGTTTTGCACATGAATCTCATTTCAGAGTTTATCAGTCTTTTTTTATCTGCTTGAGTTATGGTCCAGCCTTTTGAACCATATGTTAGGATAGGTCTTGCTATTGAGTTCATCATCATCAAATTCCTGCCATGTACACTCAAGGGGGTGTACAGGATATGATAGTACTACATGACAAAAATTACATCATTACTAACTTCCTATCTACAATTTTCCTCCAAATCAGTCTGTTACTTGTCAAGACTCCAACATTATCAGATCTTATATTTCTATCGTCTAAGGCACTTTGTACCGCATCAATCCACCTATATCTTGGTCTTCCTCTGGGTCATTTTGCTGCCAACCTGGCAGAGAACACTTGTTTTGCTAATCTTTCCTTGCCCATTCTGTTTAAGTGACCATACCACCCGAGATTAGCTCTGCTAACGCATTCCTGGATGCTGACAATGTTTTTAATGTGATATCCTCATTTTTAATATGATATTGCCATTGATGCCATCTGTTCACATCTATAATCTTTCTCAGGACTCTCATATCTGCGGTCTCTAGTCTTTGGTCAAGTGTTTTACTTCTGACCCAGCTCTCAGGTATATAAGTTAAAACTGGTTTGAACATTGTCTTGTATACAGCTAATTTAGTGTTCTGACTAATTTCTCTCTTATTCCATATGAATTTATTCAATTGACTTCCCACCTACCAGCTTTGCTGAATCTGTTGTCTATTTCTATATTTAATTTACCATCTTCAGTAAAAATCATGCCTAAGTAGCTGAAATGTTTTACTTGTTCCACAGGTTTTCCATTCACAACACAGTTGACATTTTCAATGATTCTGCCTATTTTCATTGTCTTTGTCTTTTTATTGCTGACCTTCATATCATTTCTATTACAACAGCTATTCAATTTAGTCAGAGAATCTTGCAGACTTGTAGCGGATTTATTTAGAAGTATAACATCATCCACATAAAGCAAAGAGCTGACATTAACATCTCCAATTTTGATATAATGTTTAATACCACTTTCCTTCATAATGTGATCCATATAGATAATGAATAACAGAGGGGATAATGTACATCCTTGTCTCACACCAGATTTAACATTAAACCATCTTCCTGTACTTCCTTCAATTCTAACTGCTGACTTACAACTCAAATAAAGACTAAGTATTGCTTGATATAATGCCCCATTGACACCATATAACTGCAGCGTACTGAATAGCTTCTCTCTTGGCACCTTGTCGTATGCCTTTTCCAAATCGACAAAACTTAAATACAGATCTTTGTTATATTCCCATGCTTTCTCAACTATTTGTCGTCAAGTGAAGATCTGGTCCTGACAGCCTCTGTTTGGCCTGAATCCAGCTTGTTCTTCACCAAGCTTTTCTTCCACAATTTTTCTCAACCGTTTCTCAAGTATACTTGCATAGATCTTGCTAGGAACACTCAGTAGGGAAATACCTCTGTAATTCTCACATTCAGTTTTATTTCCCTTTTTATATATTGGTACTATGAGAGCTCTACTCCAATCATTGGGAATTCGTCCCACTGTCCAGGCATTCTGAACTATGCAGTGCAGCCACTGTAAGACTTTTATACCACCATACTTCAGCATTTCTGGTTGAATATCATCTACTCCTGCTGCCTTTCCACATTTCAAGCCTTTGATGGCTTTTTCTACTTCAAGTATGGATATGTATTCCTGATTGTATGCCTGTTTAGAGTTTTTTTTACCACTGTGCTCTCACTGCTTGTTTCATTTAGCAATTTTTCGAAGTAATTACTCCATACTTCAAGGATATCTTTTTCTCCCATTTTCATGTCATCTTTATCATCTCTAACTCCTTTTACAGCACTCTTTCCGCCATTTCCAAGCTTCTTCAACAACCTCCAGAATATTTTGCCACCTTCTTGATATTTATTTTCTATATTCTTGCCAAAGTCCTCCCATGACTTTTGTTTAGCTAGTTTTACACAGTGTTTAGCATTCTTGCATTTGTCTCTATATTCTCTAAGAGCACAAGCTGACTTATTTGCCAGGAACTTTTGATATGCTTTCCACCAGGGAGTTCTTTTTTTTTTTATCCTTGTAGACAACCTCACCCCATGCCTCTCTGGCTGAATCAATTAATGTTTTCCTCAGCGTTTGCCACTGAATCTCCAAGGTTTGATTGCTGTTGTCAAACTCTTTCATTTTTTCTTGAATAATCTTTGTGTATTTTAGTCTACAGTTCACATCTGAGAGCTGCTCAACTTTTATTCGCTTTAAAACTTTCTTACATGTTATTCTTTTCAATATGAAATTCAATTTTATCCTGCTCAAGACTAAATAGTGATCACTTCCAATTTCAAATCCTCTGTACACTCTGGTGTCCTGCACCAGGGAGAAAACATCACTATCAAATAACATAGTCAATGAGACTTTTCTTATTCCTTGCCTCTTCTCTCCATGTGAATTTGTGCACATTTTTATGTTGGAACATGGTGTTAGTAATAACCAGTCCATGTCCTGAGCAGAAATCCAAGAGATATTTGCCATTATTATTAGCTTTGCTCTTTTCTCCAAATTTTCCCAAAATATTTTTGTATGTCTGACAATCATTTCCTACTCTGCTGTTTAGATCCCCAACAAGGGCCAACTTTTCCTTTTTCATTGTGTCAGTTGCTTTTTCTAAAGCCTCAAAAAAATTCCTCCACTTCTACCTTAGTAGAACCTTCTGTGGGACCATAGGCACAAATAATGTGTCATTGTCCAGTTCCCCATGAGTTATTAATTCTTATTCTTGTTTTCTTGCTTATTAAATTTGGATTGAATATCTGATTAATAGTTTTTGTTATGCCTATATAATTCTTTATTTTATCAATTATATATTGTTTCATGTCTTTCTCTCTTTCACAAGTGGTAGCCTAGATAGTTGAATGTAATGTATTAACCTGTTCTGTAATATCATCGTTAATGCAAATTTTGCTTCTAATTGGGTCTCAGTCTTTAAATGCCATGAGTTTGGTTTTGAAAGTGGAGATTTCCATATTGCTTGTTTTTGCTATTTCATTTAATGAAAAGGCTGCTCACTGTAGTGAATCTTCATTATCTTCAATTAGAACCTGATTGTCAGCAGATAAAATTGTATCGATGTTGGTGTAATCATTTATGTGAATGCCAGAACTGGTTGTTTCCCTCCACTCTCTTATAATATTATTAATATAGATATTAAAGAGGAGTGGCAACAGACTACATCCTTGTTGGGTCCTTGCATTTATGTTCTGTGATTCAGATTTTTGTGCAGCTATCTTTATTTTAATTTGGTTGTTGTTATATATATTGAAAATTGCTTTAATTAACTGGGCATAATTATGTTGTGCATAATCATACTAAATTTATTTTTGAGTTTCCGATTTCAGATAAAATGTTTCTTGCAGTTGTTAAAAAAAGTCAAAAATAGATTCTAGACCAAGTACATTTTTTATAGTTGTTTAGGTCTAAGTTTAAATTATGGCTTGCATAGTGAACATAATTAGCAATGCTTTCCATACACTTATCATATCCTTAATCACTTTCCAGGTGCCCCCACCCCACCAGTTCTTCCCACTTACCACAAGCTATAAAATCTTATCAGTGTCTATAAACTAAGATTCCCTTTCCAACTTGTTTCTCTTATATTTCCTCTCTTTAGTCACTTTCTAAGGATGTTTCCTCATTCTTCCCACCTGCCACGAGCTGTAAAATCTCATCTGTGTCTATATATGTAAGATTCCCTTCCCAATTTATGTTTATCTTATATTTTCTCTCTTTTGTCCATTACTCATTTGAAGACTGTATTTGTTTATTCTGTCTTCATCGGCACAGTTCATAGGTCAGTTATTACTTGGTTACTTAGATCAGTGCTTCCCAAACTTCTGGATGTCAGGGCCCCCCTTTACAAAAATTAAAATATTTCACGCCCCCCCCCCCCCTTGAAAAAAAATCGTAATAGAGAGATATATTATTATAATATTTATTGTATTTATATTCAATACAAAACATACACAGCGAATATTGCAAAAATCAAATGCACGTATTACATTTTTTGCCTCTTACCGTTTGGTTCTGAAGATGATGCGGGCTGTTCTCTGGTAAAATATGAAATACTGTCCTTTTTTTTTTTTTTTTTGAGTCTATTTCTGCTTCTTCTGATTGTTCACGGGAATGTTTTTTTTATTTTTTATCAGCCACTTCTCCATCTCAGGGTTAAATTTTTTAACTTAGAATAGGTCAAATAATATCACCACTTACCGATACTGGCACACCACAGACTGATAACATGAAATTAGTGAATATTATCTGAATAAGGGAATTCCCGGACCAGGAACATTTTTCTCTTTTGTGAATTTTCTCCCTTTAAGGTAATTAATCCTAACACTAAACAGACAGCAAAGGCAGGTTATTAAAACGTGCATATGATTGGTGCGGTATTAACAAAAGATTGCGCAACCGAAAGATAAAAGCATAGCTGACAATTGAGTTGAAATGCTAACTCTCTTCAACCGAATTCCATGTGTGAAACTGCCATAACATTCATTATATATATATATTACTTAGTTTTAACACTCTTAGGAATTTTAACATGTTCGGTTGAATTTTATTGTTGCCTTGGGAAATCGAACTCACACACATCTAATTAATAACAATAGTTTTTAGTTAGATACTGTGTTTGCCCATGCAACATATGGTTTTGTTTCAGTCTATCAATCACATTTCTCCTCATACAGCATAATTTCTGTATGAGGGGAAATGTGATTGATTAATTAGTGTGTTTTTATCCCAGTTGTCTGTAATTGCACTATTTGTTGAGAAATACATTACACAGACTCCTCATACTTTATTCACTGGCATAATAAAAGTACTTGTTTTTATTGCCTCTGCAGTATAGTGGCTGTTAGGGGTGTTGTTTACCACTGGATGCAAGTTACTATCTCCCCACATGAACTTGTTTAAGCTTTTTTTTCATGTGTGAAGTATATGCGAAACTTTTATTGGTAATAGAAAACTAGCTTCGATGACAGTGATAATATAAAACGAGTTTTGATATGTATATAAAGTCAATATCAACAGTCCCTGATTATGAACATGTGATGAAAAGGACAGGAAGATGTGGAGCTTCCCTGGAGAACGTTCGAAGTAAATACAATTAACCACTGCTTTGAAATGAAACATATGAATAAACAATATTTACTAATATTCATTAAGTGCCGAAATACGCAGGAAGCAAAGTTTGTGAACCAACACCAATGTGTGAATTTTTGCATTAAAATATAAAAAAATAACAAAAAAGAAATAATAAATAATAAAAGTTAAATACATTTCTTTTAAAATAAAAAAAAATCTACTTAGTCTTAAAACATTTTAAATTTGTTTTCATTATTTCACGGCCCCCCTGAACAAAACCTACGGCCCCCCAAGGGGGGCGCGGCCCACAGTTTGGGAAGCGCCGACTTAGATGACTGTATCTGACCACAGTAGTCCAGATATGGTCTTATCAAAGCTTTGTACAGTGGAAGAACAACTTCCTTATTCCTACCAATTTTTTACTGTTGTGTTGCCGGTATTCCTACCATATAAAATAGCTACAATTTTGAAACGGTTTATTGACTATGCAACTAGTTTTGTAAAATTCATGTTTCATATCATCTGGAGAAATAAGTGAATCAGATTATGTACAGGTAACATTTACTATGAAATATTTGAAAACAGGAATAACACTGGAAATTGCACATGTGCTATGAAGGTATTTGCTGGTTTGAGTCTTCTATGAGCTATTGTCAGCTGTGTGCATGTTGTGTTTAATGAGAGAAGATCAGACATGATGTAAAAACTTAATAGCATTTTTTTTCAAATTCCAAGAGGAATATTTTGAACAGGATTAAGAGCCAGCAATGTATTCTTTCCTTTTTTCTCTGTTAGCAAATTTGTTTATGGAGTGTTTTGAAGCCTTACAGTACTATGGAAAACAACATAGTTTGGTTTAGATATATCATTGACATA
This sequence comes from Typopeltis vanoorti, assembly GCF_054136105.1. Lineage (NCBI taxonomy): Eukaryota > Metazoa > Arthropoda > Arachnida > Uropygi > Thelyphonidae > Typopeltis > Typopeltis vanoorti. The sequence continues at coordinate 76,984,755 of NC_143557.1, forward strand.
TTTATCATTTGGCCCTGCTCTACTACTCAGAAGAATTTGTCATGTACCTTAATAATATTCACCCTCATTGAATTGAATATTTTGAAGTCAGCAGGTCTTTATTGTTTTTTAGACACACTTGTAGAAATCCAAGCAGAACACATTCAGTTTCTCACTTTACAAGAAGCCAACCAGCAGCACCAGACATCACTTGCACATCACTTCCCATCACTACCTGGTGAAATACAGGCATTATTTGAACTCCATGTGACAGAGCTCAAAGTCTCTACTAATATAGATAAGAGAAAGAGAAACCAAGAGCTTGATTACCTTATTACTATCCTGCCAAAGAATGATTACCAGAATATTGGTCAACAAAATTCTCCATCAATCAATCTACAGTCAGTCGGATGAACATGAAATACAAGATTTCAGAGGAATAGTAATTCTCCCCTATATACAGTCTACAACAACAGAGCATAAAGGTTGCCTTCTATCCCTTCTAGAAATCGTCAGCAAATATTTCTACTCTCCTGAAACCTCCAGAAGCTCCCCACTTAAAAAAACTTGATATCGACAAGATCAACTGTACCTGTGAGTTGTGCTACATTGGACAGACAAGTAGATTGGGAGATACAAGGGTGTGAAGAACGGAAGAGAATATAAATCAGAACTGGCAGCACATACAACTGAAACTAAATACCAAGTGCTATGGCAAACTGAAATGCTCCACAGATTATAGATTCTTCTCAAGAGCATTCAAGGAATCAGCTAAAATGATAAAACACCTTCAACAGTGCAACAAGAAACAAGGGATAATTTTCATCAAGTGTGGTCTTCTCTCATTAAACATGACGCGTACATGGCATCATTGCTGGTTTGTGATTGCAGACAATCGCAAACCAGCAAATATTTGTAGCATGTGCATGCTTTCCATTTTTATTCCTGTTTTCAAATACATTCATAGATAATGTCTGTGTGTAATCTGATTTTTTAAAAATAATTAATTCATAATTAATTATTTTAAATTTGTAAAAATTATTTTAATTATTTTAATTATTTTTAAAATAATTAATTTATTTCATAGAAGCCTGAATAATGAAATACAATTCTAAAATTTTTTTTAGTTTTCTTTTCAGTATTGTAGTTATTCAATTTGGCTCTTCAATGTGACTTAACCATGCAATGTGGCTGCTAAACTTTAACTCTTGTCTGCCATCAGCCCAATGTCTTTAGCTTCATTGACCACATGTACCAAATTCTCTACTTGCATTGTCCTCATTCCATGATGCATAATCTTGCACATAGCAACATTGAACTAATATTCATTATCATTTACCCATAGAACCAATGGGTCTAGATCAGCTTGCATGAATTCCGTATCAGAAATGCTCTTATGACCTCCATACATTATCTTCTGATACCTATCAGCCATCCTTTCACCTTATGTTTAATGTTAAACAAAACAGTCTTGATTCGTTTAATATTATTTTTTATACAGCTTATTTTCCAATATTTCAGTAGTAATTTTTTCAGTGACTTGAATTAGTAGTTAGGATGCATACAAGAAAGTGAAAGGTAATTGATACATGAATACCAGTTAAGAAAGGCTCAGTATTTGATTTATTTGTGGCATCTCATATTTCATGCATTTGAGCTGTTATCTGAATGGCTGGCTATTCATGTTAAGGTATTGTGATCAAAGCCACACACACACCCTACTTATTGGTGACCTGAAGTGGCTTGAACTACTAAATTTGGTCTTTCCTAGAGCAGGGATTTCAGGTTAGTGTTGCAGTTAGGTTAACTATAACTTAACTGCAACACTTATCTGCTATCTTTATAGGCAGGATTTAAAAAAATAATGTAGTCCTTGAAAATGCAATCCTGTTTTGTATTTTCTTCATGCACTGAAAAGACAGTTATATCTTTTCGCTATAAAAGAAAACATTAAGGCTTTTTTATTTAATATATATATGTATGTATGTATATATATATAATATATAATTATCATTAAATTGAAGGTTTACTCGGTTTGATAACATATTAAAATTTATTTAATGACTAAAAACCGAGGTTTTGAGTTAAAAACTTTATTAATACACACGACTAGTTTCATCTGAGAACAGACTTCAGGTGTAAGCAAAAAGGACATAAAAAATATCAGAGAAAAACCATTCGAATACTGGATTTCTACACAGCAGAACGTATAAAACAACAGAGGTTAACATTTAAATGGAAGAAAGAACTCTGGCTGTAGCAACATGGCCATGCATGCGTGTAAGGTCTTGTGGTCTCCAGTATTGAATGGTAGAGCTGTGAGAGTCTGGAAAACTATAGCTCAGGTTGCTATTGATATGGACGAGATTAAGAATGATTTCCTTAGATTTTAGAATCCTTCTCTCTAATTCGTCATAAGATCTGTGATCGTTGTTAATTAAATCCCAGTGTATTTGATGTTGTAGTCCTTCTTCACTAGAGTTTGCTGAAAATAATACAAGGTGCTGGCCCGAGTTCTGTTGTAGGGAATGTCTCTTTTATGCTCTTCTAGACGGAGTTCGATGTATTTTTTGTTTGACCATAGTACGGTTTGCCGCAATCGCAGAGGGCTCTGTAGACATCAGGATATTGGAGATTATTATGTCTATCCTTTGGATGGCTTAAGATTGAGTGAGGTTTTGGAAGTAGTGAAAAAAAGTCTTGATATTGTATTTCCTTAAAATTTTTGTTAAAACTGGAGATAGAGATCTAATATAAGGTAAGGAAATGCATCCTTTGGAATTAGTTGTATCTTCGTTGTGTTGTTGATGGTGATGGTTAAACAGTATGCTATTTATAATACTCCTAGAGTATCCATTGTTTTTGAAAGTATTTTGAAGGCGTCTGAGTTCATTTTGAAGTTTGTTCATCTGACAATAAAGATCTTGCTCAGTGACCAACAGTTGAGAGGATGCTGAACTTCTGTGGTGGATAATGGTGTGAGTCAGCGTGAATGCCTATCGGTATGTGTGGGCTTCCTAAAAATGGAGAATTTAATATGTTCAGCTGACTTGGTTAGTAGAATATCCAAGACGGAAAGAAAGCTCTTCACTTCTAGTTCATACGTGAATTTAATATTTGGATGAATATCGTTTAAATGATTTTGAAATATTTTGAGGTTATCTAGGCCATGTGGCCAAATCAAGAATACGTCATCTATGTAGTGGATTTTAATGGAGAGGAATAAATTGCTTTTTCTTCGAAGTTTTCAAGATAGATGTTTGCAAGGACTGGAGATAATGGACTTCCCATTGCTAAAACGTAGTTCTGTTTATAAATAAAGTTTTCGAATTTAAAAAATCCTGATTTGACACAGTGTGTTAGTGCAAAGATCTTTTTTTGAAAAAACCTTGTCCTTTACAAGAGCAAGAACCTCTTCAGTAAAAGGGACACAATGTCAAAGCTTGCCATGATATCCAAGTTGGAAAATTTGAAGTCTTTAATCTTGGAAATAAAGTCTAATGAGTTTTTAATGAAGAAAGAAGATTTTCTTGTGAAGCATTTCAGAGAGGATGTGAGGTATTTTGATAAGTTGTGGGTAGGTGAATTGATGCCTTCGACTATAGGTTTTAAAGGGATATTTTCCTTATGTATTTTAGAAAGGCCATAAAGACGAGGGATAAGTGGGTGAAGGGAGCAGAGAGAAAGGCATATATGCCTAGGCATATACTTATATACCAGCCAAACTTCAGATGTAGTTCTTAGTAGGTTATTTGTGCAGGTGTGGGTCTCCCTAGTGGGATTCCTATCCAGCAGAGAGTAAGTGTCCGAGTTTAATAATTCCAAGATTTTTCTGCGGTAGCCGGATTTATTTAGGATTACAGTGCCAGACCTCCTACAGACAATATTCTACCTTGTGAACGACAGGCTCTGAAGCGATTAAAAAACAATAAAGATATTATTATCCTTCCTGCCGACAAAGGAAATGCAACTGTAATCCTAAATAAATCAATTAGTCAAATTGCCCTCTTGAACTGCATTAAGAACTTTTAGAAGTTTTTGGTATACAACACCAGATGTGACAGCAATATTCCAATAGGGTGCATTTGGGATTTCTATATATAATTACTGTAACACAATCACAATAAGTATCTGGAGAACAAAAACACTAAACTGACCATGAAGAGGTGGTGAAAAAGTTATGGAGATTTTTATATTTGGTGTTATAATGCCAAATGACTCAAGATTGTAATCCCACTAGATGAAGCTTGTAGGAAATTATGATCTGAATTATTGAGTAATGTCTACTACTAATTTTGGAATTTCTAACTGGATGTTTACTCATTTCGAATTTCCTTTCTTTCTTTCTTTCTTTTTTTTTTTTTTTTTCCTGACTTCCATGAAGTCATAAAAACATGGTCATGTGAGATCAAGAGTGTGCAGTGAGTGGAGAGGATTGTTGAGTATTCTGGTTTGTAGTGAACAGTTTTCATTAGGCCATTGCTTATGAATATACATTGCATTAGGCCATTGCTTATGAATATACATTGCATTAGGCCATTGCTTATGAATATACATTGCATTAGGCCATTCCTTAAGAATTACTTAAAGCAGATGATCAAAGAGATGATGCTGGAATTGCAGAAAATCGAGAGGCCTTTGAATAAACATAGGGAGGAAAAGAAAATTAAGCAGCAAAATAAAAAGCAACAAAACACTGAATCGGGTAAGTTGGTAAGTAAATAAAATCAGGTAAGTAATGTTTGTAAAAATAAGGATATTATTTGGCATGGTGACTATAATAAAAACCATGCTGTTGATGAGCAGGTTATAACTTAGTTTTCCAGGAACAAAAGTTAAAAATATGATGCAAGCATTTCAAAAACAGAAACTAAAAATAAATGAGATCATAATTGTAGTAGTTACTAACAGCTTAATGTGATAAGTTCAGTATAAGAGAGGACATGAAAGGGTTTTTGGAAGCGGTGAGAGTGAGGAGTGAGAAAGTGACAGTCATCAATATTTTACCTAAATATGATAAAAATGAAATAAGAAGGGCTATTATGGCAAACAATTCGATGTGTAGGCTGTGAAGAAGGAATGGATGCGAGTTTTTGGATGTGTGGAGTGAGTTTGAGGAAAGATTGGATTTGTATAAGAGGGATAGCCTTCACCTGAATGCGTTTGATATCAGGAGTCTAGAAAAACTAATAACTGGCATGAGACCTAACACAGAGAGTCAGGAAAACTAAATTATAAAGGGAGCAATTGTGAGAATATGAGTGTAAGAGTGACAATGTTATATAACTGTGTTAATGATGAGAATGGGCTTTGTCATGGAAATGTTCACAAGGAGAGAACAATTTTGACCTTGTGTTCATCCGGTTCGGACCTGTCAAACGTGCAAAGATGACTACATATATAAGGCACTATAGAAGAATAGAGATCTGCAAGTTGTCCAACTGTGTCATGCAGACTGCAGACAAGAGTATACTAAAGAACATGCAGGCAGATTATTATGTCTGTACACAAATGCTAGAAGTATCAGAAATTTTTTGTTTAACAAAAAAAATGTTTGCACTATATCTGGTCAATATGTTGGGACCTCAAACCATCAGACATATTAACTGGTATCGAGTGTAAAGGGTACACTATTTTTAGGAAGGATAGGAGAGGAGGGGGTGTGGCTGCTAATATCGGATAACTTGAATCCAGCTAGAGTTGGGACCTATGATTGTACTACTACTAATAGTATTTCATGTGGCAGTGAGTCTGAAGCCATCTAGTGTGAGTTGGAATCTAACAAGATCAATTACATAGTGGGGTGTTGGTATCGACCTGGTAGATCAGTTGCTAGTGATGAAGAAATGCATCACCAAATAGACAAGATGAGTGCAAAAAGAGTGATCGTAATGGGAGACTTTGATTATGCAAATATTGATTGGGTAGCAGTAGAATCTCATGAGAAGAATGAAAATGCATTTATTGAGCTGCTGCAGGAGAACTTCCTCAAGCAGCATGTGACAGAAGGAACTCGAGGTCAAAGAGTGTTAAATTTGATTATAGTGTCAGAGATTGTAACAGTTAAAGACATAACTATTCTGTCTCCAATTGGTGACATTGATCATGCTGTACACACTTGGAAAGTGACTAAGTTTATGAATGTTCCTTTCAGAAAAGGTTACGTGCTGAACTGCAAAACAGGAAATTATGACTAACTGAGGAGTGTGAATGGTATGTTGCTGGATGGGAAGCATTTAAAAAATATTTAAGTCATGCAATATCAGAATGTGTCCTGAGAGTTCAAAGAATAAATAGGATGCGAGTCAAATGGATGTATAATCTTATTAAGCACGAGATTCGTAAGAAACGGATGACATGGAAGGAATTCCGTGTACATAAGGATGGTTCTCCATTATGAAAATTATTAGCAGCAGGCTAGAATAGTCGCAAGTGTTGTACGAAAAGAAACTGGTTCTGCAAGCTAAAGACAACCCTACAAGAATTATTTCGATATACTGCAAGTAAAAGAAAGAATAATAGATAGCAAGTTGAAGCTCAGGGGCCATGCAGTAAAGATTACAAATATAACTCAAAAGATTATTGGAATGCTGAAATGAACTTTCACATGTAAAGATAAAGATGCACCATCTCCAAGGTTATTTCATCTTCTTCAAATTTTAGTGACCATTGATCCTTTTATTTGTTGTGGTCAGTGTCCTTAATATTATAGCATCATGTGTAGAGGCTTAAGTGCTGTGAGGACATCATATTGGAGGCTTAATGGATTGTATACAGCACTCAGAAAGGATTAAAATGGAATTTAATACTTCCTATATATTTTGTCTCAGTAAATGAGACAGAAAGGATTCCATATTCCAGATTTTGGAAAAACAAAATCTACAAGCAGATAGAGGGAACTGCCATGGGTTTTTCCCCCTCTCATCCCCTCTTGCCAATTTTTATATGGAAGAATTTGAAAAACGAGCCATAGACTCAGCCCCTCTCAAACCTTCTATCTGGCTAAGATATGTAGACGTTGTGTTCTCTATTTGGCCTCATGGCCCAGACACATTAGACTCTTTCCTCAGTCACCTCAACAGCCTACATCCAAGAATCCAGTTTACAATGGAAAAGGAAAAGAACAATTGTTTACCCTTCCTAGACACCTTAGTTACACGCCTTCCCAATGGTACACTTTCCTTCGCTGTATATAGAAAACCCACACACACAGGCAGATACATTCACAAACTCTCCCACCACCACTCCGCTCAACAATATGGCATTATTAAAACTCTTACCAAGAGAGCCCACAATCTTTGTTCCAGTGGAACTGCCCTTACAACCGAGCTTGACCACATACACAACACTTTCTTCTTCAGTGGCTACAACGATCACAGTATTAAAAAAATAATCAGGTCCTCCCCCCTCTCCTCGGTCTTCTCTTCAGAAAGAGTTTAGAAATGCTATCACCATACCCTACATCCGTGGCACATCCAAAAAAAAATAGCCAAGATTAAAAAAGTACAACCTACACACAGCATTTAAGCCACACCACAAACTTGCTACCCTTATCTGCTCTACAAAAGATCAGCTCCCTCCTCTCTCAGTACCTGGAGTCTATAAAGTACACTGTTCATGTAAACTCGCATACTTTGGACAGACAGGCAGATCAGCCACTATCCGCCTGGAGGAACATAAGTCATACATCCGCAAACACAACTATGGTCAGTCAGGCTTGGCTGACCATGTCTTGGATACAACCCACAGGATCTCATGGGAAAAAACCACCATGTTCCACCACAGCAAATTCAAAAAAGAGAGACTATTCTTAGAATCAGCTGCAGCTTTCAACCAAATCTCAACAAATATGGTTGCATTAAGCTTCCTAAGATTTGGGAAATGCTTATCACCAGAGGTCCCACTTTACATTCCAGACCACCTACAACCACCCTTAGAAGGCGCTTCACCTAGATAGGGCTTTAGTGTCACCCACATGGTTGGGCTTAGTATTGTGTGTTATTTGTTTTTGATGTTACATTAGTTTTTTTGTAATCCCTGAAGATGTCTCATTTACATCTTCAGGGATTACAAAGAGACGAAATATATAGGAAGTATTAAATTCCATTTTAATCCTTTCTGAGTGCTCTATACAATCCATTAAGCCTCCAATACGATAATATTATAGCACTTCTCTCAGTTGATATGCAATATGTGCACTGAACTTCAAATTACTATCTACAATCACCTAGTATTCCTTTCTTGCTCTGTTTCTTCCAGTATAACTCTACCAAGTGAGTATGAAGCATCCCATTTGCAGACCCCAAATTTCAAACCCTACATTTAGTTGTATTAAACTGATATCCCCATTCATTTGTCCACGTTTCAAGCTTATTCAAATCTTGAAGAGCCAAAGCATCACCTCTATTACTAATAATCTTCCCAAGCTTCACATCATCTGCAAACAACTGATTATTTCCCTGTAGTATCATTAGTATCATTGACATAAAGATTGAACAATAATGGTTCCAGTACTGAACCTGTGGAACTTCACTTGTGACCTTTTCCCTGATTCTGCTACCCCATATACAACTCTCTGGTATCTATCAGAAAGTTGGTTACCAATTCACTAACCTGATATCCAAACCCTTATGTTGTAACTTAAAAACCAACTTCTCATGTGGCAAATGCCTTTGCAAAATAAAATTTAAAAAAAGATTGTGTTTGCTTTACCGCTCTTGTTACACTATTGTAAAAAGTGATCCGATTAATAAAATGAGCATCCCTTAACAAATTCATGCTGATCTGCATCAATAATATTGCCCTTATCTGCCCAATTCTCTGTATGAGTTCTCACCAACTTCTCCAGAATCAATCTTCATAACTACAGAAGAAATACAAACTGGCTTATAGTTTGATACCTCCATTCTACCACCAGATTTTCCACTATCCAGGAACTTTCCCTGTTGCAAGACATTAATCAGCCAGGTTAATGGCACAGTATTTCCAAAACACGTGGCAAAATTCTGTCTAATACTCCAGCCTTACTGACATCTACCATATGCTGTATTCAGAATATTTCCTATTCATCCACTTCTAACACTTCACCTCTAGGAATAAAGCCTACTTTAATAAAATGATCACTAAATAGCTCAACGATGTCATTTGTGTTTGTCACACAAGTCCCATCTCCCTCCTGTAGGGTAATTCACGCACAATTATTTTTCCTCCCACTGGCCACATAGTGAAAAAACCTTTTGGATTCTCTTTGGATGCAGCACTAGTTTCCTTTCATATTCTAATTTTTCTCTTTTTGCTATACTAGTCATTCATAGCATGAGCCTTATATTCCTCAAGCAGCTGTTCTCTTTCTCTCTCTCTCTCCCCTCCATGTGGGTCACCTGTTCATGGTGGAGGGGACCTCCCAGTGATGCTACTGGCCCTTTTCATTCTTTTTCTTTGCTTTTCTTCCTGTATTCTTCACTCTACTTCTCCTGAGTCTTTTTCACTGTCCTTTTTTCCAGACCACCATCACTGGGATCCAACGCCCTTCCACTGTGTTTGTCGTGTGGTGCAACCCGTGGACATCCGGAAAAGGGGATCCTGGTAGTCTTGCACTACTTTGGCCCCTGCTTCAGCAAGACTGGTAGTTCTGGATGGCCCAGCCAGGATCAGTCGGCTAGTGGGCTTGCCTGCAAGGGTCAACGGTGTTGCAGTAAGTCCCTCACCCCATGTTCCTGAATGCTTCATCCTCAAATGTTTCAGGGGCCCTAACAAAGTCCCAACCAAATACTGATACCATAGATACAGCATATGGAAACAGAAGTAAGAAACAAAAGATATATAATGCTAACATAAATGTACCAACATTTTTAATCATTCATGCTACAGGCGAAAAACCAATAGGGAAAATGTCACCCTTCTTTATTCAAAAAGGTTTAGAAGGACTGGCAGGACCTCCCAAAACTGTTAAGAAATTGCATCCTGGTCCTTGTGGAAACATTGTGTCAGCAACATTCTGAGAAACTACTGAGAGCAAAAACAATAGGTGGAATAGAAATTACAGTAACACCTCATAAAACACTTAACTCCTGTAGAGGAGTGATATCAGAATGGGATCTCCTTGATGTTCCTGATGAGATATGTTCAGAACTTAAAGATCAAGGAGTAACAGGTGTGAGGTGCATCCTGATACATAGGGATGATCGCCTAATTCCTTACTTTTTGATACACCTAGGCCTTCAACATCTGTAAAAGCAGGGTATCTCAGCTGTCCTGTTAGAATGTACATCCCTAACCCACTGAGATGCTTTAGATGTCAGAGATATGGACATGTCCATACTGCCTGCCGTGGTTCTACTACCTGTGCTCGATGTGGTAGTAAAGATCATGATAACAAATCTTGCTGCGAAAAAAAGACTAAATGTGTCAACTGTCAGGAGGCTCATCCAGCTTACTCTCGTGCATGTCAGAAATGGAAAGATGAAAAAGAAATACAAAGAATGAAAACAGAACATACCAGGATGCATAAAGAAAGCTAGCCGCTATCACACCTGCTCTGAGATCCTCTTATGCTGAGAAGGTAACAATTAAGAAAGTGACACTAGCAACTCAAACTTGTATGTCTGTTCCACCATACCTGCACCTTATGATCATAAGTACTTCTCTGTTGAGCGCATTGTAATATTTTATTGTTATTTATTATTTTTATTTTTTAACCCTTTTATTTCAGTTCATTTATGTTGAACTGTGCCTTTGTAAAAATATCTATATTATTTATTTTCTTGTCAGTCGTAATTCCGAGTTGTAATCATTGCTTGAGCTATTATTATCACCTTTAATCTTTTAGTCTACAATTTCATCCCCGCCCCTTCTCTCAAGGTCATAACTATGCTACTTTCACGTGTGTGGAGTATAGATTCGGGAATTGCCTCTGGCAGGAACCAATTTCCTTGTCTGACTAGCTGACCTTCTCTTACGCTGCTCTTTAAAAATTTATTTGTATAACAACTGTGCCATTAAAGATCGCGCACAGGAATTATTTGTCTTTCCAACTATACATGTAAGAAAAATGCTCAGCAGAACACAGAATTATCTCTAAAACTCAGTTCTAAATCAAGCAACGTTTGAAACTTACTATTAGTCAGTCGTGGTTAACTTTAACTTTAAGGACACACAGGTTCTATATTTTTATGAGAAGTGCATTTGGTAAGTCGAAATCAGGCAAGTTATTAACAAACAAGACAATTTATTCATACTAAGACATGGAATTTACAAAATAAGAGGAAAAAGATTTCACACATATCAAATTTATCTGGTTCCTATTAATTCTACTAAGTAACAATGCAACGCACGTGTCTGGTTTATCAAAATACTTAAATCAGCACTTCTGGCCTTTAGCTTAAAGATAAATATCAATATATATTAAGTATAATTTCTGGGAAATTCCCATGCTACTCCTCTAAAACACTATTAATATAATTAACGGCTATTTTAGCCTGTTTTTGTTTAGGAGTGTCCCTTATATTTAATACATTGGCTAACATAACTCAAAAGGGATATGTATATATTTTAGGGCATTACGGGTGAGTGTAGAAGGCAATTATGGCAGGATAAAAAATGTGGAAAAATTATGTACATACCTTGACTTTGGTTTAAAGATGCCTTCTAAATCCAAGCTCTTGTTGAAAGGGGGAGGGAAGAGAGGGAAAGAACATGGGGATGTACTTGAGACACGGGAAATAAGTTTGGGAACCCAGGTTACTATTAATAATATATATATAAATATATATATATATTATTTTGTTGTGGGGGGAGGAAAGAAGGGGAAAGGTATCCTTATGTGGAGAACTGGGGCAAGGGTTTACGGGGTGTGAACCGTTTCGGTCATCGTCTGACCATCGTCGGAACTTTGTGGGAATGACTGTAGGGCTATGTCAAGGCTGTAAGATGTATCTGCCAAATTTGAAACTTACTATTAGTCAGTCGTGGTTAACTTTAACTTTAAGGAAACTACCTCCATTTCAATTCATACCACCCATATTCCGTTAAAAAATCTGTCATCCTATCACAATTTATCAATACTTACAAATTCTCCACCAACAGCAATTTTCTTAACATTGAACTCAAGTATTTAACACAGGTTTTCAAAAATCGCAACTACCCCACGCATCTAATAAATCACGTGAACTTTACGGCAAAATGCCGTCTTAACAATAATACAACAAAAGCAGACTTCCCGACACGTATGGTCATCAAATTGCCATACATCCAAAATACATACAAGGCTTACAAATACATTTTCAAAAACACGGACTATAAGCTAGTATTCACCACAAACCATAAATTAGGAACTCTCCTAAAACCTACTAAACCTCTCACTCATAAAGAATTATTCGAACACCACAATGTAGTCTACAAATTTCCCTGTCAAAAAGACTGTGACGTCACCTACACGGGCTCTACAATTAGGTCGTTATGGACTAGACTACAAGAGCACTTCAGGGATTGCAATATTCCCATTCCAGAATATCTGAACACGAAAAAGCATCGCAACATCAAAAAGAAAAACAAACCACAGAATACAGGGAAGACTGAAATTGCAGCTCACTCCCTTGAACTAAAACACATTCCCCAAATTGACAAAGCCATAATCATTGACAAACAAGAAAACGAAACGATGCTTAGAATATCCGAATCTATTGCCATAAAATGCGATGGTAATTCTATCAACGTCCACCGCCCCTACCTAATTTCTGAATGTTGGACGTTCCAAAACTTACAAATTAAGCCACGCCTCCGGCCATTTAGCGACAACAAATGTCCATATTTGGCAGATACATCTTACAGCCTTGATATAGCCCTACAGTCATTCCCACAAAGTTCCGACGATGGTCAGACGATGACCGAAACGGTCCACACCCCGTAAACCCTTGCCCCAGTTCTCCACATAAGGATACCCTTCCCCTTCTTCCCCCCCCCCCCCCCCCCCCCCCACAACAAAATAATATATATATATATTTATATATATATTATTAATAGTAACCCGGGTTCCCAAACTTATTTCCCGTGTCTCAAGTACATCCCCATGTTCTTTCCCTCTCTTCCCCCCACTTTCAACAAAAGCTTGGATTTAGAAGGCATCTTTAAACCAAAGTCAAGGTATGTACATAATTTTTCCACATTTTTTATCCTGCCATAATTGCCTTCTACACTCGCCCGTAATGCCCTAAAATATATACATACCCCTTTTGAGTTATGTTAGCCAATGTATTAAACATAAGGGATACTCCTAAACAAAAACAGGCTAAAATAGCCGTTAATTATATTAATAGTGTTTTAGAGGAGTAGCATGGGAATTTCCCAGAAATTATACTTAATATATATTGATATTTATCTTTAAGCTAAAGGCCAGAAGTGCTGATTTAAGTATTTTGATAAACCAGATACGTGCGTTGCATTGTTACTTAGTAGAATTAATAGGAACCAGATAAATCTGATATGTGTGAAATCTTTTTCCTCTTATTTTGTAAATTCCATGTCTTAGTATGAATAAATTTTTATTCTGCCTTCATGACCTTGGGACTTCTTCAGATCGAGTTCCCTGGATGTTTTGCCAGGGGTTCCTTCCCTCCTACGAAATTGCTGAGTCATGATGAGAAAATCCCGTAACTTCGCGCCTGGCGATTGCCTCAGGTCCACATTTCTAATCCTGTCTGGGCTATCTCTTTGTTGTACAATATTGGCGGTCAAATTATTTAGCAATACATTCTAATATTTTACCAGATTACATGAAACACTTATTAAAATTGTTAATTAAACTATGACTTTCTTTCTCAAGTAAAATTGGTATATAAGAATTTTGTACTAAAATTCCTTCTATACAAGATTTTACAGCATCAATCACATGACCTTACTCCTGAGACAACTCTAAAAATGATCCCACTCGATGAAAACCCACTTGTCAAAAAAATTATGGCAAAGATATCACTTGAAGATAAACCACCAGATACTCTCACAGAAAAAATGGATACTTCAGTACCCAGTGAAAGTAAACTAAACTTACCAACTGACCCTAACACATCAGGCGTATTGAATACTCTACAGGAAGAGATGGACACTGGCCGTCCATACTTCCCCAAAACAATTGATAAATATGACAGAGGTAAGCTCTCAACCTCCCAAAAACCAGACAAGTCTATGAAACCAAAACAATAGGAAAATTTGTACGATGGAACTGTTGTGGATTTCGCCAGAATATCGATGATATCAAGATTTTGTTGCAGAAACGCAAACCTTTCTGTTTCTGTCTACAGGAAACGTACTTAAGACCCAACGAGGACCCTACCTTTAGGAATTTCACTGTTGTACGAAGGATAGAACTAGAGGTGGTCCTCTCATGGAGGAGTAGCTATCCTAGTGGGCAGTCATATTCCTTTCCATCAGGTCCAACTTAATACTTCTCTGGAAGCAGTAGTGATTTGCTTCTCCGTGGGATTTCTTATTACATTATGTTCAATTTATTTACCACCAAATGCTGAGTTAAATGAAATTGATCTAGATAACCTTATCTCACAACTGCCTGAACCCATACTTTTGATGGGTGCTTTAATGGTCACAGTGCTTTGGGGTAGTGCCAACACTAATAGACGAGGTCGAATCATTGAAAGAATTCTTGATAATAATAACTTCTTCCTTTTAAATAATAAACTCAATACTTTCTTCCATATGCCTACCTGTTCATATCCTGCAATTGATCTTACAATCTGCTCCCCTTCCATTCTTCCACTGCTCACGTGGGATGTTGAAGAGAACATATATGGAAGTGATCACTTTCCTGTTCTCTGCATAATATCTTCACAAGAACCATGTTCATCCACGCGGATACCTATATGGAAAATGGACCAGGTTGACTGGAACACTTTCATCTTGCAAAATTTAATGCTGATGCCATCAGTCAAACGGTAGGCAGCAACAGCTTCCATCCCAAAAACATAATCTATGTTTTTGGGATGGAGGCTGTTGCTGCCTACCGTTTGACTGATGGCATCAGCATTAAATTTCCACTCTATCCAAAGCCTTGGTGGAACCCAGAATGTCAGACAACCAAAAAAGATCAACACAGAGCATGGGATATATTTCGTAGATATCCCACCACATCAAACCTTATAGCTTTCAAGCGTGCTCCAGCCAAAGCATGCTATGTGAAGCTTCAGAGTCCAATTTACTACATCAATTAATCAAATGACCAGTCCAAAAATTGTATGGGATGAAATCCAGAAAATGAAAGGCAGATATAGAACACATTCTTTGTCTACCTTAGACCATAATGGAAGTGTTATTGCTGATCCCAAAGCCATTGCAGACACTCTGGGAGAAAATTTTGCCAGAATCCCAGCAACAGCTTCATATCCTCCTGAATTTTTAATTCTAAAAAAACAGCAAGAGAAACATGGGCTAAATTTTTCTACCAATGTTCTTGAGCCATACAATCAGTCATTTGTTAAGAAGGAACTAAAAAGAACTCTCCTACTATCTCACCCTAGTGTAATAGAGTCTGATGACATCTGTTATGAAATGATAAAACATCTGTCATCATCCTCTATGGATCTCCTTCTCTTACTATACAATAGAATACTTGCAGAGGAAGAGTTTCCAAATTCTTGGCATAAGTTAATTGTCATTGCTATCCTAAAACCAGGAAAAGATCCAACAGAAGTAAATAATTATCGACTCATTGCTCTGACCAGTCTTTTTAAGACACTAGAGAAAATGGTTAATGCCAGACTTCTCTGGTATTTAGAAAGCAACAGTCTTCTCTCCAATACACATTGTGGGTTCCGTAGACATCGCTCAACTTTAGACCATTTGGTTCATTTAGAAACTTGTATAAATGATGCATTTCTGAAGCAAGAACACCTTGTTTCAGTATTTTTTAACATGGAAAAAGCTTATGACACAGCCTGGAGATATGGCATATTAAAAGGCATCTATAACCTGGGTCTTAAAGGACACCTTCCTATATTTATTAAAAACTTTCTTTCCAAGCAAATTTTCCAAGTCAGGGTGGGAAATACACTATCTCGATCATATCATCAAGAACAGGGTGTTCCCCAAGGCTGTGTCTTAAGTGTGACACTTTTTGCTATTAAAATTAACTCAATCACCAAACAGCTTCCTCCCATTGTAGATAATGCTCTATATGTTGATGACTGCACAATTTACTGCCATTCCCATAACATGAGGGTAATTGAAAGACAACTTCAGCAAACAGTCGATCATGTTTCGCTGTGGACTCTTAGTAATAGGTTTAGGTTTTCAACAGAAAAAAGTATCTGTGTACACTTCTGTCGAAGACGCACTCTTCACCCAGATCCTGAATTAAGAATGGGATGCACTATTATTCCAGTAGCTACAGAAGCCAAGTTCTTGGGACTGATCTTTGACAGTAAACTTACATTTCTAGCACACATTCGTCAACTAAGAGAAAAGTGCAAGAGAGCGTTGAACCTTCTTCACACTCTAACCTCTACTGAGTGGGGTGCTGATCGAGCTTCATTGCTCCATCTTTATTGTGCACTTATATGCTCAAAGCTGGATTATAGGTCTAACCAGCTCTATCATTTTGACGGAAACAGTTGTCTCTTAATTATGCCCTAAAGATAAAGTATCTCCCAGAGACTAGTCCATCCTACATGGATTAGTTTCTTTTCTCTGCACTGGGAAGCTCAATACCATACACTTCAAACTGCCATATATGCATGTTAAAGAGACTATGGTATAAAAGGCTCTTGGTATAAATGTTGACAACATTGCCTACACTAAACATAACAGCATCCCTCCATGGCAGGTTTGCACACTATCCTGCAACCTCTCACTTTGTCAGCTACAGAAATCTCATACTCTATCATCTGTCTATCTCCAAATGTTTCATGCGCACAGAGCAGCACACTCTGATTTCTTGCCTATCTATACTGATGGTTCAAGAACTAATATCTCTGTTGGCTGTGCTGCTGTGTTTTCTGACATTATTATCTCCAACCAGATCCCACCTGATTGCAGTCATTATACAGCAGTTACATGCCATTCAGCTTGCACTTGTTCATATGAAAGAAAACTGCTACCAAAAGTGTATAATTTATACAGACTCATTGAACTCTTTACAGGCTATCTCCTCTCCTATGTATAATCCACATCCAGTACTTTATGAGGTGTTACACCTGTTTCACAAAATGAAAATCCTTAATTTTGATGTTCAGTTGTGCTGGATTCCCAGCCACATTGGAATTAAGGGAAATTAGGCTGCAGATGTAGCTGCTAAATCAGCTCAAACTTTCTCCATGTACTGTTTGACAGTACCATATACAGACTACAGACAGTTTATACAATCAAAGCTAATTGCTCAATGGCAGGAAGCATTAACAAACACATTATATGTTAAACCTGAAATTAAGCATTGGCATTCTAGTCGATGAATAAAGAGAAGAAAGGAAGTTGTTCTCACTAGGCCCCACATAGGTCACAGTCATCTTACACATTCTTATTTACTGAGAGCTAATGACACTCCCACGTGTGAAGAATGCAATACACATCTCACTATTTATCATATACCGGTAGAATGCCAGCACTTTGCATGAGAGAGGAATGAAATTTTTACCTACCTGGCCAGACCATCTACACTCAGGCAGATGCTGACAGACTCGGGCAGATTGCACGATGTTTTTAATTTTTTATGAAGAATTAATTTATACAAACACATTTGACTGTAATTTTGTTTATATGTAAATACTGTATTGCTTCACTTAACTTTTGTACATATATATTACAAAATATATAATGTTTTGTGATGTGTTTGTGCAGGAGTTGAGTACTAATGTATATATTATTCATTAATTTAATTTCTGACTAATCATGTATCTCTGTAGCCTTGTGTTACCTTGTAGTAATTTCGTTAATATGTAAATACCACACTGCTAAACTTAATTTTTATGCATATATATATTGTATAATAATTCCTCTTTAACTCTATCTATCACTGTAATAATATTTGTTGTAATCTTATTGTAATAATCTTATATGTAGATACTGCATTCCTTGGTGTTGTACATGCATTTTGTTCATTAACTTGTATTGTTGTCTAATTATGTACTGCCTTAAATGCTGTAGTAATTTTGCTTATATGTAGATGTTGCATTGCCCAGTGTAACTTTTGTGTATGCACAAAAGTTACACTGGGCAATGCAACATTTTTTTTTTGACTAATTATGTATTGCTGTAGGATACCTTATATATTTGTGTAGCCTTGTAATTTTGTTTATATGTAGATACCACATTGCCAAATTTTATTCTTATTCATGCATGTATATTGTATAATAATTCCTTTTTGCCTATTTATGTATGGCTGTAAAAACACCTGTTATAATTTTAACTATATGTAGATACTGCATTCCTTGGCTTGGTGTCTTGTACACGCTTTTTGTTTATTTAACTTGTATTGTTGACAATTTTTGTACTACTGTAACCTTTTACCTTGTGTGTTGCTGTGCCCTCTGCAGCAATTCTGTTTCTACGTAGATGCTGCTTTGTTGAACCTAATTTTTGTGCAGGCATATTGTTTACAATTTTCTTTAACTGCTTATGTATAGTTGTAACCTTAGTATGGCACAGTATGACCTTTGTAGTTTTTGCACCAAATAAACTATAAACCAACCAACCAATCTCTCTCTCTCTCTCTCTATGTGTGCCTTCCATAATCTCTTTCATCTATAATTCCTGTTTAATTTCTATAGTCATCTATTCAACTTCGCATTATTTTCTTCACTCAAGGTATACAATCCTCCATTGCAATCAATCTTTTCTTGAGTATCTCCCATACATTTTAAATTCTTACACCCAGTTTACTGCTGCAAACTGATTTCTGTGATAACTGCCTGCCCTTATAATTCCACATAAATTCTTTCCCTTGATAATTCTACATGCTTATTCATCCTCCAAGTCAGGACTACATGAACACTTACCAGCTGGAGGCAAGTATGACCTGGAAGAGATTTATGTCATATACATACATATACATGTATATGACTTTTGTAGAGTTCTGTGTATGTATCATATACATATATATGACTTCTGCATTACCTTGGTATCCCCCCCCCCCCAAGTCTGGTGCCCACTGATGAGACCTCAATAAAAGTTGAAACTGGTTTGGGTAGTGGCCCTTCCCATTATGCAAAGCATTTTACATTTCCAAAAGTGTGTGTGTGTGTGTGTGTGTGTTGTATTATGGGATGTAGCTCAGATGTGAATATATTTATGTGCAAAACAGTGTTTTGCTTCTTTCGGTAAAGAATTAAAACAAAGTATATAATTTCTTGTCATCTTTAAATGTATAGCAGAACCAAGATTAAAAAAACTTTCAACATCTTTCTCTCATCCTGAGATTTTTATTAATAAGGTTTAGCACCTTTTGGCTACTTATGACTTCTGCATTACCTTAGTATCTTTCTAGGGTCTAGCACCCACTGATGAGACCTTAATAAACGTGGAAACCAGTATGTATCCCATCTAAATTATGGGATATATACTAAGGCAAGTGATGTGAAGTCATTAGCCTCTATACACAAGTAGCTCAGACATGCTACATTGTTTTGCTTCCTTGGGTAAAAGATTAAAACCAAGTATATGATTTTTTGGTATCTTTAATGTATAGTAGAACCAAAGTAAAAAAACTTGAGGTATACTACTGTGTATTTTCCATGTACTTTGTCCAATGAAGCCATCACCTTATTGCAATAAGTAGATTATTGAAACATGACCTCCCTTTAGTAAATCTCTTCTGCCCATCAAAGATAATATACCATTGTTGTCAATCCAATTCTGGATCCTGGTTCTCACCAGCCTCTCCAACACTTTAACCACAACAACTGACACACAAATAGGCCTATAATTTAATGCTTGAGTTCTGTCACTTCCCTTATGAAGTGGCACAATTTTGCCTTCCTTCCATTCATTTGGTACTTGACCCAATGCAAGACTCATATTAAACAAATATGTCAAGGCAGATGCTAACTTCCTGCACATTCCTCCAAAATACGTGGTAATATATTATCAAGCCCCACAGCCTTATTAACATCATTAGCTCAATTTCCCATATATCTCTTGTTCACTTATAGTCAGTCTCTCATCCTCATCATCAACTGTTCTCAAACTCTTCAAGACCTTTATGAACTGCTCATTAAAATCTCGACTATATCTTCTGCCGCAGTTGTTCTTATACCATTTTCTCCAATCAATGTTATCCTTATGTAATCAGTCCTTTTTTTTTTTTGCTAGCTACATATTGAAAGAATTCCCTAGGATTCTTTTTGGCTTCATTAGCTAACTGCTGCTCATAGTGAACTTTTGCTACCGTTATCAACTGAGTCACTCTCGGTTGGTAAGGGTAGCAAAAGTTCTGGAATTGATTATTACCACTCCTCTTATGATGCCTCCATAATGCCTTTTTCCTCTGTATTGCGTGCTTAATTTCTTCATTCATCCATTTCACACTTACCTTATTTAACCTTCTGACCTTTAGAATACATTTAGATATTGCTTCTACTAGATAGTTCTTGAATATTACCCATGCTGCATTGATCTCCTTTCCAGCCAACTCCTCGTTCCATGCTACACCTGTAAGCTGTTTCCTGGGCTTCTCTTAATCACTAGCCTTGTAGTTCCACTTATACCCTTTCTTCACAGAGGTCCTCACGCTGCCGGCAACCACCCAGGTAATCACTTCATGGTCACTCTCACCAACTGGAGGGTGATTTGACACCTCATTTATAATAACATCCTCTAATGAGATAACCAAATTCAAGACCCTCAATCCTTGCATGTCCTCTGTTACATACTGCCTGAGGTAGTTGTCCCTCAAAAATTCAAGAAACTAATTTTCTTTACTTCCAGTTGCTTTCTCATCATCCCAATCTATATTGCCATAATTAAAAGTGCCCATAATTCTCACATTTTTCTTATTTGTTTGGGTAATTTGATTATATATTTCCTGTTCACTATCACCCACATTACTGGGTCTATAACATCTGACAAGGAGGAGGAATACATCCCCTGAGGATATATATATATATATCAGGAATTTAATGATGCTGATAAAATTGATAATTATTTCATAACTGGTGAGAGTGCAATTTTCTTATAATTTATATAAGAGAGAGGATTTCTGTGTATGTGGTTTCTACTTATGAAAGGTTATAAATCTGTAATGCATTAATACTGGTAGTTGGTCAGGTATTTTTTTTATTATTTTTAATTTATTTTTTACATAATCTGGAAATTCTTCTCTAGAGATGAAATTTATCTTCCACCTAAAGGCAATTCACAAACATCCATGGTAGGAGTTAAACCTGTAGGTTGGAGCATGAGTAGGTTAAGGCCCACTTGGCCAATTAGGCCAGCCATTATTATTACCAATAATAATAAAGCATGTTTTGGATAAATGCTTAACTAATTTACTAGTAGGAGAATCAGTACTGTGAACAATAGTATTTGAAATGTGGTTTGTTAATTTTGAACAACTGATTTAACAATGTGTTTGTGTTGGGGATGACTTCTGTGACTTCCATAGATCAGGAAGTTACATTTGTTAGAGGTCTGTGAATATTATTTCTTTACGACTCTCACCGCAAAAGATTTTTTTAAACATAATAGTACATTAGTATCATGGGTAGACAAAAGATTTTTTCTTATTGTTATTAATTTTATGTACATATACTGTTTCATTTATTTATTTTATTTTTTTAAACGTGGTTACCATCCACAAAAGATTATTACTAAACGTATAGTACATTTGTACTATGGGTGGGCAAGGATTTTTTTTTTTCCATTTTTGTCAATTTTTTTGTAATTTTTTTTATTTATTTTTACATTGTCTGGAAACCCTGCTCTAGAGACCAAACATGGAACTTTTTCAGCCATTTCAGGTCTCCAATTAATGGGGAGGTGGTCTCACACTGGGCGATGAAATTCATCTTCCACCTAAAGACAATCACAAACATCTATACTCACAGCGGGATTCGAGCCTGCTACCTGTTGGTTGGAAAGCAGGTATGTTAACCACTTCGGAAACCAGTCCTTTGTGTGTGTGTGTGTGTGTGTGTGTGTGTGTGTGTGTGTGTGTGTGTGTGTGTGTGTATGCACATTTTATATTTTATTTATTTTTTGCAGTCCAGAAACACTTCTCTAGACACCAAACATGGAACCTTTTCAAGCCACTTGCACCTCATAAGCAGGACAGTTGTCTCACACTGCGAGATGAAATTCATCTCCTGCCTAAAATAGTATTATTATATGGTATCTCCATGGAGTCAAAAAATGCATCGCAGGAGACCCATCATTCATACACTAACCATTATTTGCCCAGTGCATATCCTACCTCCCTTAAATTCATTCATTGATGACACACTCACAACCACCTCTGGCAATCCCTTCCATAAATTCATGACTCTCTCCAATAAAAAAAAAAAAAAAAAAAAAAAATTAGTCTTAACACCTTTGTTAACCATGCTTTTATACAATTTCTGTGGGTGATCCCTTGTTCTCTCCCTTCCTGCCAAGTACTGATAAAGTCTTCAGTGTCAATTCTTAAAAAACTCCTTTTATAACTTATATGCTTCTATCATGTCCTCTCTTTTTTTGCATGTCAGCTAGTTTTTGAAGTCCACAGACTTTCAACCTATTCTCATTCTGCAGACTGCCATGATCTTTTCATTGCTTTTGGATCCTCTCACCACTTTTTCATTCCCACAGAATCCAGTTGACAAGATGCACAGTCCACACATGGCCTTATTAAAGCCTTATAAAGGAGAAAAATCACCTCCCTATCCCTGTCTCTCAATTCTCTTCAACAACCACATAATCTGATGTGATGATGTCCACTTTTGCAATATGTCCTGTAAACTTCAGCTCCCCTGTCCATAATAAACCCAAAATTCCAGGTTCATCAAGTTCAGTTCCATTAGTATAGTTTACAGCTTGTGAACCTCTTGTTCCCAAAACTGCATTACTTTACATTTGGTCATGTTAAACTGACAGCCGTTGTTTAGCTTACCATACTGTCAGTCTATTTAAATCATCTGCAGGGTCTCTATATCATCTTCATTAACTATTACTTTTCCCAGATTTGCATCATCAGCAAACAACTAAGCATTTCCCATAAAAATCATTTTATATATCATTAATGTATGCAAATTAAACAGCAGAGAACCAGTACTGAGCTCTGTAGTACACTACTAATCAACTGCCTTATGCTGGACTCAATATCATAATCATCATCATCATCGTGCTTGTCAAAGATTTAGGCCTAGAGCGGCCTGTTTTGGCCTTAGAAGTCAGTGTTGAATCTCTTAAGAGGATGTCCTGGTTTTCTTTTCCCTAATGGTTTGTAATTTAAGGTTTGTTTTGGTAATCTTTCTGTTTCATTCTTTCAATGTGTTCCATCCATTTATGTTTATATTTTTAAATTTTTTCTGTTATTGATTCCTGGTTTAATTCTTTCATAATTCCTTCATTTCTTTTATGATTGAATAGAGTATACTTTGCATTTTTTCTCATAAACTTAATTTCAGCTGTTATTAATCTTTGTTTGTCTTTTTGCTTTATTGTCCAGATTTCACTTCCATACAATAAGCCTGTGAGGGCTAATGTATTGTATACTTTTAGTCTGGTTTGTTTTTGAACTAGGTTAGGTTTAAATGTAGAGTTAATTACACCTCTTATTTTTAAATATGTCACAATTTTTAGGTTTATATTTTTTTCATTTTCATATGTAATCATACATCCTAGGTAGTTAAATGAATCCACCTGTTCTAATATCTTTTTATCTATTACTAGTTTAGTTCTTACTGGATCTTGTCCTTTAAAGGCCATCATTTTTAATTTGTTCATTAACGATATAGGAAAGGATCTGAGAGGAACGGTTCATTTGTTTGCTGATGATGCCAAGTCGGATAGGGCAATAGTGAATGCAGATGATGTCAAAATTTTGCAGGATGATTTGGATAGATTGAAGGACTGGGCTAAGGAGAATGAATATCAATTTAATGTGGCAAAATGCCAGGGATTTGGGAATGTTGGTGGATAGGGAGTTGAAGTTTAGGGGAAACATTGCAAAAGTGGCTAAATCAGCTCATCAAATCACTTGGTTGCTGAAGAATACATTGACGAGCAGAGACAAGCAAGTTATTGTTCCTCTGTATTGAGCCTTGATAAGGCCCCATCTCGAACTGTGCCCAGATTTGGTTGCCTGGGTTTCTTCTAGATGGGGAGGAGGTGGAGAGGATCCAGAAGCAAGTGACCAAGATGATAACAGGTCTATGGAATGAACCTTATGAGAACAGGTTGAAGATTTGTGGGTTGCAGAAATTGGTTGATAGGCAGAAAAGGGAGGATATGATTGAGACATTCAAATTACTGAAGGGTTTCTATAAGATTAATTCAGAGGATATTTTTGAGAACAGGACTGGTGGTGGGAGGACTAGGGGCCATCCATGGAAGCTGGGCAAGAGTGTGGTTAGTAAGGTTGTTAGAGCTAGGTTTTTTACTTTTAGAGTGGTAAATGAGTGGAATAAGCTGCCAGAGTCTGTTGTGGGTGCTATGACTGTGAATAAGTTAAAGGCAAAGTATGATAGATACTGTGTGAATGTCAAATAGTTGTGATGGATATGATGTTCAGGGCCTCCCTCGATGAGTCTAAGGACTCTTTGGAGTTGCCCGTAGTAGTAATAATAATAATAATAATTTTTGATTTTTTTCTGTTGATATTATCGTTCCATAATCTTTGGCTATCTCGTTTAAATTTAAAATATCTTTCTGTATGTTATCTTCAGAATTTGCAATTATTATTTGGTCATTAGCAAAAAGGAGAGTGTTTAAAGTTCACAGTAGGAGAAAGTTAAGTTTAACGCCTTGATGGAAATTTTTATTCTATTTTATTATTATTTCATTTAAATAAAGATTAAAAAGAATTGCTGAAAGGGGACATACCTGTTGGACTCCTTGCTTTATCTCTTTCATACATGATAATTCATAATTTAATCTTATTTGTATTTGATTATTTTCATATATATACTTATGATAGCTTTTAGAACATTATTTAGTATTTGTCTTTCTTTTAATATGTTAAATAAAATGCTTCTTTTAACTTTGTTAAATGCTTTTTCAATGTCAATAAATGTAATATGTGTTTCTAAACTGTATTCTCTTCTTTTCTTTGTTATTAATTTTTAGACAAAAGGGCAAGTCTCCACATGATCGTCCTTTTCTAAATCCATACTGTACTTCTAAAATAAAGTTTTCAGAATATTTTATTAGTTTGTTATTTAAAATTCTGCTATATATTTTGCAACAGGAATTTAGAATACTTATAACGCTATAATTTTTAGGGTCATCTCTACTATCTTTTTTTAAAGATAGGGATCACAATTGCTTTTTTTTTATTAGATTTTATTTAAAAATAATAATAGTCTTTCTTTGAATCTTATTCCTGCATATTTATATAATTCTGAACCTAACTTATCTTTTCCAGGTGATTTTCCATTTCTCGTTTCTTTCAGGCTGATTTCTAATTCTTCTTCAGTTATTTCCTTTTCATTTTCATTAAATGTTTACCAGTTATCTTTTTTTAAAATATTTATCAGACCACACTTAGACTATTGTTCTCAAATTTGGTCCGCAGGATTTGAAGGGGATAAATTAACTGTGGAAAGGGAACAGAGGCCGATAACAAAGAGGGTTACGGACTGTACAATGGTAGTTATGAGGATCGGCTGAGGGAATGTGGACTGCAGAGTTTGTTGGATAGAAGAAGGAGAGGTGATATGATCGAGGCTTTTAACCTGTTGAGAGGTAGTTACAGAGTTGACACTGGGGAGTTCTTTCACTTCCCTGGAAGTTACGAATGGAAGCTGTGAGCAAATCATGTTCTAAATTAGAAACAAATTTGTTCCATGATTCTCTATGACTTTTTCTGACTTCTCTTTTAGCTATGGCTCTTATTCTTTTATATTCTATTTCATCTTCTAATCTTTTACTTAACCATTTATGATATATTTCTTTCTTCATTTTGATGATTTTTTTGATTGTATCATCCCATATCTTCAGTTTTTTCTTTTTGCCGAATTTTTTTGGTCTTTCCTAAGCTTTCATTTGCTGCTGTATTTGGTATAATTTTTATATTAAGCCATTCTATTTCTTCATTTCGTTTCATTTTATCTAAATATTGGTTAATTTTTTGTTCATATAGCTATTGTATATTTGTGTCATTTAATAATCTAGTTTTATAAACAAATATTTAAAATTTTCTTTCTGTTCTTGTTATTTGTAGCCATTTAGGTGGTAATCTTAATTTTATTTTAATGAGAAAGTGGTCACTACTTATTTCATATCCTCTGTGAACTCTAACATTTAAAGAGAACTTTGATGTCTTTTCATTTAAGATAAAGTGATCTAATATTGATTTATCCTCTTTCTGCCCGAGTATATTTATGCATGTTTTTATGTTTATATAAAGAATTCATTATTTTAAGGTTGTTATAAACTACAAAGTCGATCAATTTTTTTACCATTCCTGTTTAGAGTATGTTCTCCATATATTCCTATATTAGTATTTATTTTTGTGTTTCCAATTCTTGCATTTAAGTCTCCTGTTAATATTACATAATCATTTTTATTTATTTTATTATATATATTTTTTGTAACATAACTGATTATAAAATTCAATATTATCATCTCTTCCTTTTTCTGGGGCATATAAACCAATTATTGTTAAGTAACATCTATCTATTTTTATTCTAGCTTCTATTATTTGTTCATTCCATAATTTATAATATTTTAACTGTTTTGAAAGGGAATTATGAATCCAAATCATAACACCTGCTTGTGCTCTTTGGTCTCTGTCAACTTCATTATCTATTGCATTAAAATTTTCAGTTCTCATGGTTCCTTTTAATTTCTTTTTTTGTTTCGGTGATTACTGCTATTTGAAAATTTCTTTCATTTAATATTTGATCTAATTCTATTTTTTATATGCTATTTGTCTTATGCTCCAGTTTACTATATGTTTTATATTTTGTCATTTCCATTTTCATTTTACCTTTTCCATTTCATGGTTGTTTTCCATAGATTCATTTCGATTAGTTGGCTTAAAAGTAGATTAATGTTCTCCATGTCAGGTGATTAGCCTGGCGATGGATAGCCTAGTGGGAGGGCTGCTACCTTAAGGCTTCTGAACTAGCCTTCTTCCAAATTTAAACCCATATGAGAAATAGGGTATACCGAAGAAGAAAGAGCAGATTAAAGAGGAGATATAGCCAGAAATGGAAAGACCCCCCTAGCCTTCGAGTACTGTAATAGCATAAGGGTCATAAAATAAGAAGAGTTGGCAGATAATACCGTATAGGAAAGATTAAAGTGAGTGGATCTTCCTCAGAATAGAGGAAGAAGAGGATAGATCTAATTCCTCCATATATTTAGAGAGTTACGGGTAAATGCTAAGGACTCTTAGGGAGAAAGAACTAACTTTTTAGCATAAAATAATCATAGGGATTTAAGATGATTGTGATTATCTTTATCAGCTTTTGTTGTGATTTTTTTTTAATTGTTTCATAACTCTTTTAAGGCTATGAATTCTTTGACAAAGATTATGTTTAGCTCAATGCTATTAGCTAAATGAATAGGGAGACTGAGTATCTTTGCTCTGTTTAGATTATGAAAGCATTTGTAGGCATCTTAATGCTTCAAATTTTTGACTATAGCTCTGGGCACTAATGTCATTGTCTTTTAGGATAAATGATAAATCACTGCATTTGCTAAATATAAATTTCTGCATGTTTAGATATTAAATGAAAAGTTGAAATTAATTAGAGGAAGACCAATACACTATTTAAATATTTGGCAAAGCTTTTTCTGGTAAATTAGTAAGGATGTATAAGATGTCTTAATCAAAAATTATAAATTGCTTAAGTTTTTGTGACTAGCTTTAGTTACACAGAGGAATCTTATACACATAATCTAGTTTGAAGTATCATGAGCTGCCACAGGATATTAGCAATGTGTTGTGTTTAGCCTGCTCTAAGAAGCAGTTTGTATTCACTCAACCAATCATAAGATGAAATCTGAAGCAGCAATTTAAGACAACATAAGAAAGGACCCATTACATCATCATCAAATTCCTGCCATGTACCCTCAAGGGATATATAGAATATGATAGTACTACATGAAAAATTTACATCATTACTAACTTCCTATCTACAATTTTCCTCCAAATCAGTCTGTTACCTGTCAAGCCTCCAACATTATCAGATTTTATATTTCTATTGTCAAAGGCACATTGTACCGTATCAATCCACCTATTTCTTGGTCTTCCTCTGGGTCGTTTTCCTGCCAACCTGGCAGAGAACACTTGTTTTGCTAATCTTTCCTCGCCCATTCTGTTTAAGTGACCATACCACCTGAGATTAGCTCTGCTAACGCATTCCTGGATGCCGATGATGTCAAGTTCTTTCCTAATATCCTCGTTTTTAATATGATATTGCCAATGATGCCATCTGTTCATGCCTCTAATCTTTCTCAGGACTCATATCTGCGGTTTCTAGTCTTTGGTCAAGTGTTTTACTTCTGACCCAGCTCTCAGATCCATAAGTTAAAACTGTTTTGAACACTGTCTTGTATACAGCTAATTTAGTGTTCCGACTAATTTCTCTCTTATTCCATATGAATTTATTCAGTTGACTTCCTACCATACCAGCTTTGTTGATTCTGTTGTCTATTTCTATATTTAATTTACCATCTTCACTAAAAATCATGCCTAAGTAGTTGAAATGTTTTACTTATTCCACAGGTTTTCCACTCACAACACAGTTGACATTTTCAATGATTCTGCCTATTTTTATTGCCTTTGTCATTTTATTGCTGAACCTTCATACCATATCTATTACAACAGTTATTCAATTTAGTCAGAGAATCTAGCAGACTTGTAACGGATTTATTTAGAAGTATAACATCGTCCGCATAAAGCAAAGAGCTGACATTAACATCTTCAATTTTGATATCATGTTTAATACCACTCTCCTTCATAATGTGATCCATATAGATAATGAATAACAGAGGGGATAATGTACATCCTTGTCTCACACCAGATTTAACATTAAACCATCTTCCTGTACTTCCTTCAATTCTAACTGCTGACTTGCAACTCGAATAAAGACTAAGTATTGCTTGATATAATGCCCCACTGACACCATATAACTGTAGTGTATTGAATAGCTTCTCTCTTGGCACCTTGTCATATGCCTTTTCCAGATCGACAAAACTTGAATTTACTTTTTGCATTTCTGATGAAAAGCTCTAAAATTAATAACTTGGAAATTTATAGAAATTTCTGATAAATTCTCTGCCTCCATGGAGTCATAAGATAAGACTTATCGTGGGAGGTCCATTTTAAACAACACAGTCAATCATGCCACTCCTTCAACTCATTCCAAAATTCATGCACTCACTACCCTATCTGGCAATGCATTTGATTGCCCATCCACCTTTTTAGATTTTAAATTTATGACCTGGTTTTGAGCATAAGCTAAGTTCTTTCTTGTAGTCTGGATCTGTTCTGTGAGTAACGCTCTCTCCATGCAGGGGTATATTCATAGTACTTTCATTGAGATAAATTTTCTTTTCAGTTTGATGCAGTTTGGAATGATATTGCTGTCTCTACATCATTTTAAAAATGCCAGTGTTGGTTAATCAAAATGGAAAAATGAATTTTCAACTTACAATAGTGATTGCATCACTTGTGCATTGAATCTCCATGAATTCCCCAAGAATTTATGGTCTGCCGAAGATTCACAAACAAAACACACCATTCCGGCTAATAGTGAAGGTATAGACAGCCCCAATTATCACCTAGCCAAGAAACTAGCATCAACACTCAATGAGTTGGTAGGTCTTCCCCCCCCCCCCCCCCCATATTAAAAACACACAACACTTTGTAAACAAAATCAAGGACATCACACTGGAAAAAGATGATTTAGTCAGTTTTGACGTCTTTGCCTCCTTCACAAATGTCCCAATCAATGACACAATCCTTTTATTACAGGACAAATTCCCTCCCGACATCACAGCGCTCTTTGTGTATGTACATGTACAGTTTCTTAGCACATTCTCTTAAATTCTGGCTATTTTGTGTGGCAAAACACTTTCTACTTGCAAAAAGAAGGCACAGCCATGGGCTTACCATTATCCCCTACTATTGTTAACTTTTACATGGAACATTTTGAGCAATGTGCTCTAGATTCCTCTCCTTTAAAACCCAAAGTCTGACTTAGATGCGTTGACATTGTTTTCGCTATTTGGCCCCATGACTGCTAGACACTTTCCTCAGCCTTCTAAACAAATAACACAAACGCATATAATTCACAATCAAGATTGAAAAGCAGAACACACTTCCATTTCTAGATACACTTGTCACACATCTTCCTTCAGGTAGTCTTTCCTTCACTGTTTACTGGAAACCAACACATAACTGGCTAATATATACACAAAAACTCCTACCACCACCCAACACAAAAACTAGGGGTCATTAATGCAAAGGAATAGGGCTCTTATTCCTTGGGCTCCCTTCCCATAGCCAGACTCATTGAAAAGCAAAGTCAATGGATCTGCCAGTTTCTTAGCACATTCTCTTAAAACACATGGCAAAACTCATTGAGTCCCATTGCCTTATCGATATCTAGAGTACTTAGTATTTGAAACGCTCTTATACAATTCCAAACCTAGAACCCTCTCCAACTGTCCAGAAATAAAATCTTCTTTTACAGGATGGAATACTCCAATAAAGCAATCATTAAATAAGTCTTCTGTAGTAGTCACTCTACTCCCATTTTTGTGTGACAGTGTCATTCTGCCACAATCATTTCTCCTTCCATTGGCCATATAACAAAATAATTCCTTGGATCTCAGAGCTAATCTTTTCTCATATTCAAGTTTTGTCTTCCTTACCATGCTAGTAACTTTCCTGGCCTAACTCATATTCATCATACAACTGCTATCCACTCCTCTCCTTATACTTTTTCAATAACCTCTTTTTCATCTGCAGTTTCCATTTGATATTAGTCGCCCACTTTACACCAAATCATGTTCCATCGCATATCTAATGAGTTTCATTCAGATACATTACATTTTTAGTTTTTTATTAAGTCACTTATCTATAATGCAGTGTTAATAAAAATAGTTGAGTTAATTAAACAGATATCTCTCCTCCCCTCTATTTACCATAATGTAATAATATCTTTTAATACTCTGTTGTAAAATTTAATTTAGTGTTGTAATTAAATTCACTTCTCTACAAAGAAATAATTAATGTTATGTGATTCATTTTGAAAATATTGTTATTAAAATTAATTGTAACTTTAATTTATGTTGTCAAGTATTGTTCATTTTATTAACATTACATATTGGTGAAAAAGACAAACACATGGACTTGAAAACATTCATAGTTTTCAAGTACTGTACTACTTTTGGCCAATACCAGCAAATTTGAAGCTGGCACACAGATTTAAGATAGAAAGTGGAGAGAGGTAGAAACATGGCTGAGTAATGTATTGTTATGGGGAGCCATTATTGATGGGAGAAAGAGTTATAGGAATATATTCAAAAACCTCTCACACAGAAAGTTTGTGTGTTTCTTCTAAACAGTATTTCTTCATGATAGCATATTACAGAATACTAAAGACAAGAAGAAAACTATTATTCATTTAAGGATTAGAACTGAATTCATATAATGAAGATTGTGTTTAGAAAACTGTAAGGCAA
The DNA here is from genome assembly GCF_054136105.1 of Typopeltis vanoorti. Lineage (NCBI taxonomy): Eukaryota > Metazoa > Arthropoda > Arachnida > Uropygi > Thelyphonidae > Typopeltis > Typopeltis vanoorti. The sequence goes on from NC_143557.1 coordinate 77,016,567, forward strand.
ACAGTTTTCATGCTTAACTTTCTGGGGCGAGGTAAATACTTCTGAGAATAATTTGTTCTTAAGTTATAGAGGTAGGGTGCTCTTTATTTTGTGATTAGCGTTAACTTTGGGCCAGAGTGAGATGATTTCTTCTTAGAACTGATTGTATTAAAATGTAGTGGTTGTTAATCCTAGAGAGGATTACTAAAGGAATTTGTTTCTTTTGTTTGCTGGTTACTGACTGTAGTAATAAAAAGCTGTAGTCATCTAATCCTGGAGGGAATTGGTAAAGGAATTTGTTTCCTTTGTTTTGCTTTTGTTGGAATTTTTAATTCAGGAATTTAAATTTTGAGTGGGTGACTCTGAGAGAAAGTATTCTTTTACAATTTTCTTTATGTAAATAATTATGTTTTAGTTATTTAATTAAACATTCTTTCTTTTGTATTAAAATTTCTCTTGTCTTATTTTAGAGATAAAGATAAGTGAATGTAATGTATGAGTTTAATGTGTGCAAGGTCCATTCTTCTAGCTTTCGTTTGAATCTTTCTGTCTCAGGATCTCAATCCTTTTTTTTTTTAATATTTTTTTCATGAAGTAGTTCTTTGTTTTCTTTTATTTTTATAAACTTTGATTCTTTCTACCTTTGTTTTTGTCTGCTTGTCATCCTACCAAAGATGGGAAGAATGACATTTTCTATGGTTTGAAATGCCTTAGTTTGATTTCGTCTAGGTTATGAGGAACATTTATAAACACTTTTCAGCTAGAGATGAGTTAGCTAGTCCTATTCTGATGAAGCAGGATTTTTCAATGTGTGAGTTCATGTTTTTGTTGTAAAAACAGACAAACTAGCTGGAGAATGGATATTTTTGAAAGGACATAATGCATTTTCCTCATGTTAAACATAAATGCTCTCATTTTTAACTTTTTTTTTTTTTAATATTCTGCAATGCTATTTTTATGAAGTTTCTCCATTTCATTATGTTACTTCATTGCATTAACATTCATTTACATTCAGTGTATTTCTTCTATGAAACTGCCCTTGAGACAATTAATAAGCTACATTTTTTTCAACTTAAAAGTTGAACTTGTTTGATGATCTTTTAAACTTGGTGACACCTTCTTAATATTTATTAATTAAGGCCCCAAAATTAGTTTTCTGCCCCCCCACCCCAATTAAAATAGATTTTTCATAACACTACTGAAGAATTTTAGCATTTCACCTTTTTTTTTTTTTTTTTGCATGAACCTTTCTCCTCTTTTTAAGGATCCAGAGAAGAATAATGCATTTATTGAAGACATTTTGCATTCTTCATCTCAATTTCAGCACACATAAATTATAATGCTTTTCCATTTTTTATTTTTATTTTTTGTTAAGCAGGGGTCATTTTTCTTTCTTTGTGTTCATTTTCTTAAAAGCTGTTCAGAATCTTGTTTTAAAATTAGTATAGATGAAGAGGATAAATGATTTTCTTTCAGAAGTGGATTTATGCTGTGTCAACTGATGATAGTGCAGGAGAGCAATCTGCAAATTAAAAATAAAAGAGAATGGTGCTGTCATTATCTCTGCTAAAAAAAAAAGTGTTAAATCATAGTATAATATAAAAGCCTGAAAGATTAAATGTGTCACATATGAGCAAAAGAGACACTTTTCTGTGATTACTTTTCTTCAGATTAAAAACCAATATTTAAATTAAAGCTGATCCAAACAACGGGAGTAAGAATTCTGCTTCGTGTCTTGGATATTTTCTTTTTGACAAACAGTCTCTTTCACTTCAAATGGTGTTTTAATAATATTTAATGAATGTTCACAGAATAATGGCTATCATTAATAGTGACAGGTAGCTGCTGCACTCAGCTTATCAATCTTCATTGATTGCATGTTTCTTAGGAGCAGAGAGCTCAGCCACACATTCCATAGAGAGAGAGAGATATCAGCCATACAGAGAGAGGGAGGAGGATTAAAAAATTATTCTAAAGGGAGGTTGATTGTGGCTTTTATTTTTTTACTGTGCATCCAGTGAATAAACACTGAATGCAAAACAAAAATATATTTTACATTTTCGTTTATATATTTTTTATATTTTAAACATTTTTGTGACAACTGTTTCTCCTGTTTAAAGTTTAATGATTCCATAATGGTGTACTATGTATCTGTTTGCTAGCTCTGAGTTCTTTGACTTTACTCTGAGTCCAGTGAGTTGATGTACAGTTCAGCTTTCTAATCAGTTATATATATCTGATAACTATGTTGATTGGATAAAGCTTTGGTGATTGGCTTTCATTTTTCTGATTCTGCCTTTTTGCATCTGATATTATATAAATTTATTTTGAAACATCAAGATTTTGCACATAAAGTACATCAATTATCAGATATGTAGATGCAAACAATAGCTACTGATAAATTACCACTTCTTTCTCCTATGATATTCTTTTTGCTTGTTATTTAAATATTTCATATTTATTATTGTATTATTTAATTTTTATTTTTATTTTTTCGTTGTCTTCTCTCAAATATTTACGAAAGTTAAATTTAATGAATAAATAGAATAACTTTTTATTTTATCAGTAATGGTAAATATGACACATTTTAAGTTATTATTAAAGGTACATTTAGTCATGTGTACAGCATTTCGCATGAAGGGCATATTAGCCATTCTTTGTTTGGAGAGGTGTAGTTTTTTTCCTTGAAACTAAGGTCTTTTTGCACAAGTCACACTGGCAAAGAAGCATTTATTTGATAGTTAATACACATAGGTAATGGTTCACTGTTGTGGCTGTGGGATTGTTGGTTGGAACTTTCTGGTAATTTGTTGTGTGAGCAAATTTTATATAATGGGCATTACTATAATGAGAACCAAATGAGTAATGTTTTGTTTTTAACATTTTTTATAGTAGCATATATTTTGCAGATATTTATAGTTTATTTTACTTTGTAAATAAAAGAAAAAGAATTTGAAAACATGAAGTTATGAGTATGTGAGAATGAAGAAACATTAGTTATTGAAAGGATGAAACTAATGGAGAATATTAATTCTTTCAACAAGATTATAAATTGGTATTTTCTGATATTGGTGGAAAATTTTATTTGGCATATATTGTGCAGTTTTTTTCACATTCCATTAACTGTTTTTTTTTTTTTTTAATTTCAACAAAATTAGAATAACTGTGTTATTGAAGTAGGTGAGCAGTAACTTAAAAGTAAGGACCATTCATCACATAGCACATTTTTCTTCTTTTCATCATTAAGCTTAGTTGTTTATTATTTTAACGGTATAATAGAACACAGAAACTAAGTAAATAATTAATTTATTAACTTGATGCTAATATTTCGCTGGTATTATAACCAGCATCTTCAGAGCACAAAAAACACTTTGTCACAATACGCGAGACTAAAACAACATGGTGTACTTAAACAAAATTGTAGCAGCAACACAAAGACTAAAGTCCTGATTTTGGCGCCCTCTATCTGAAAAAAAAAAAACTATCATATATTACTAGAGTCCTAGAAAAGTGCTAGTTTTTTCTTAATATGACACACAAAAGAATAAGGCACGAAAATTATTAAAAAAAGTCACTTCCTGGCCCAAAGACACAGTTAACAAACTCAAACCCTTCCATGTTAAAACACCGAGGATCTATGGATCGCCAAAAATTCACAAACCAGGCACACCCCTACGCCCAATTGTGGACAGTATAAATAGTCACACATACAAACTGACTAGACATTTAGCGAAGCTAATAGCCACTCTCACTAACAATTCTCCCTCCTTTGTCAAAAATTCAGCACACCTAAAAAAAGCATCTTACAACACCTTACCCTAAAAAGCTCAGACTTAATAGTAAGCTTTGACATCACTTCACTATTCACAAATGTACCACTAATAGAAACCCTCAATCTACTGAAGTCACACTTCCCCCTGATATATTTGAACTATTCAAATTCACAATACATGCAGGATATTTCACATGGAAAGGGAAAATATACAAACAAATTGATGGGACAGCCATGGGCTCCCCCCCTCCCCCCCAGCCAACTTTTACATAGAACACCTGGAAAAACAAGCAATCAATACAGCCACTCTCAAACCAACACTTTGTCTACGCTATGTTGATGATGTGCTTGCTATTTGGCCACATGGCCCTGAGACATTAAAAACATTCTTAGCACATTTAAATAACCAACATCCAAAAATCCACTTTACTATGGAACTGGAAGCCAACAACTGTCTGCCCTTCCTTATCATTTTCAGTTTTTAGAAATCCCATACATACAGGCAGATACTTACACAAACAATCACACCATCATCCTTCTCAACAATATGGCATATTAAAAACGCTAACCCATAGAGCGAGAGCAATCTGTTCCAATGACAAGGCTCTTACTGCTGAACTGACTCACTTACGCCACACCTTCTTGGCCAACGGCTACAATCCACATAAAATAAACAAAATACTAAACACTCCTAAGAAACCCCTCCCACCATCCACCACAGAGAACTACAACAAAACAGTCACCATCCCTTACATTAAAGGCACATCCGAAAAGATTTCAAGAATTCTCAATAAACATAAACTACGCACTACATTCAGACCATGTAGCAAATTAGCCACCCTCATCTGCTCACCCAAGGACAGCATTCCGCCTTTATCACATCCAGGAGTCTACCAAGTACCCTGTTCATGCAATCAAGCCTACTATGGTCAAACAGGAAGAACTGTGAATATCCGCATCAGCGAACATAAACGATACGTCCAGAATTATCATTATGGGAAGTCGGGCCTAGCAGACCATGCTCTGGATACCCCTGCACACAGGATCAACTGGAAAAACACAAAAGTACTACACAGAAACCCGTATAAATCAGAGAGATTGTTCTTAGAGGCGACAGAAGCCCTAAAACACACTCCAAATCTCAACAAATATGGCTGTATTAACTTGCCGAAGATCTGGGAGACAGTCATATTAAGAAAAAACTAGCACTTTTTTTAGGACTCTAGTAATATATGATAGTTTTTTTTTTTTTTTTTTCAGATAGAGGGCGCCAAAATCAGGACTTTAGTCTTTGTGTTGCTGCTACAATTTTGTTTAAGTACACCATGTTGTTTTAGTCTCGCGTATTGTGACAAAGTGTTTTTGTGCTCTGAAGATGCTGCTTATAATACCAGCGAAATATCAGCATCAAGTTAATAAATTAATTATTTACTTAGTTTCTGTGTTCTATTATACCGTTAAAATAATAAACAGCATGTTCGACGAAGACATAAGTCTGTCCACACGATTAAGCTTAGTTGCTTGTAGTGTTGCCATTTTCAAGACCATTTTCAGTTAGGTTTTCCTTGGGCTATCTTTCCTTTTTAACTGTTTCATAATATTTTTTTTTTTTTTTACTGTGCATCCAGTGAATAAACACTGAATGCAAAACAAACATATATTTTGCATTTTTGTTTAGCAGTTTCATAATATGAAATATTATGAAACTGTTTCATATAAATTTTTTTGTTAGTAAGTTAATTTGCATTATTTCTATATGATTTTTTCATTTTTATCTTTTCAAATACAACCATTAAATGACTGGCTGTATTTGACAGTTTTGTTAGGTTTGTGTATTCCTAATTTTGTTTATGCCTCAGTTTTTCTTAATTTTTTCATTTCAGAAGTTTTGTCAATCAGTTAACTTGCATTATTTCTAAATGATTTTTTTCATTCTTTATCTTTTCAAATACAGCTCATTTTCAAATAAGTTAAATGACTGGCTGTATTTGAGAGTTTTCTTAGATTTGTGTATTCCTAATTTTATTTATGCCTCAGTTTTTCCTAATTTTTTCATTTCAGAAATTTGGTCAATTTGTCTAATTTCTGCTACCTATGTTAGGCCTGATCTGACAGCTCTTTTAGAGATTGTTTCCTGGTGTTTAGGCTTATACATTGATTCTCCAGCAGCATGTTAAAGAAATTAACAATGTAGACTAAATAATAACTAAAGATATTTAATTATTACTTCCTATATTTTCACAAAGTTAAATTGGCATCTTCAGGGATTAATATACTGGTTAAACACTTCAGTAATACAAAGATGTCAACAAGAGAGATACTGGAAGACCTAAGGTCCTATAATTGATGATAGAGAAAGAGTTATGTCCTTACAAAGTAGAGATGCAAGACGGAAATAGTGCCAGTGGTTTTGAGGCAGTATGGTGTGAGATAGAGGTGAATGGAATCAAATACTTGGTGGGATGTTGTTATAGACCAGGTAATGTGGATGGTGGGGATAGTGAAATGTATAGTCAAATTAGCCAAGCAAATAAGAAAAGTGTGATCATTATGGGTGATTTTAATTATGGCAATATAGACTGGAATGATGAGATAGCAACTGGAAGTAAAGAAAATGAATTTCTTGAGTTTTTGAGGGATAACTACCTCAGACAGTATGTAACAGAGGGCACATGAGGATTAAGGGTCTTGGATTTGGTCATCTCATCAGAGGATATAATTATAAATGAGGTGTCAAATCATCCACCAATTGGTGAGAGTGACCATGAGGTGATTACCTGGGTGGTTGCCAGCAGTGCGAGGACCCCTGTGAGAAAAGGGTATATGTGGAACTACAAGGGGGGTGATTATGAAGAGCTCAGGAGACAGCTTGCGGATGTAGCATGGAATGAGGAGTTAGCTGGAAAAGAGATCAATGCAGCTTGTGGGATTTTCAAAAACTATCTAGTAGATGCAATGTCTAAATGTATTCCAAAGGGTGAGAAAGTTAAATAAGATAGGCGTGAGATGGATGAAAGAGATTAAGCATGCGATACAGAGAAAAAGGGTATTGTGGAGGCAGCATAAGAGAAGTGAAAATAACCAATTTCATGAGGTCTACAAAGACCAGACAAGGAGGGTGACTTGGTTGGTGAGAGTAGCTAAAGAGAGAGGTATAAACAGCAGTTAGCTAATGAAGCCAAAAAGAATTCTAGGGAGTTCTTTCGATATGTAGCCAGCAAAAGAAAGAATGATTATGGAAGGATGACATTGATTGGAGAAAATGATATAAAGACAGCTGTTGGAGAATGTGTGGTGGAGATGCTTAATGAGCAGTTCATAAAGATCTTTCAATCTTGTGAATGTGACTTCATGGAGAGATTGAGAGCAGTTGATGATGGGGAGGAGAGACTGACTGTAAGTGAGCAAGAGGTGTTTGGGGAGTTGAGTAAATAATGTTAATAAGATGTTAATAAGACTGTGGAACTTGATAATATATCACTGCGTATTCTGAAGGAATGTGCCAGGGAGTTGACATCTGCCTTGACATATGTTTTTAATATGCGTCTTGCACTCGGTCAAGTTCCTAGGGATTGGAACGAGGACAAGATTGTGCCACTTCGTAAAGAAGGTGATCGAACTCAAGCATCAAACTATAGGCCTATCTGTGTGTCAGTTGTTGTGGTTAAAGTATTGGAGAGGCTGGTGAAAACCAGGATCCAGAATTCAGTCGACAACAATGGTATTATCTTTGATGGACAGCATGGATTTGCTAAAGGGAGGTCATGTTTTAGTAATCTACTTACATATTACAATAAAGTGACCACTTCCTTGGACAGAGGAGAAGGATACACAGTAATATAATTAGATTTCGCAAAGGCTTTTGATAGAGTACCTCATGATAAGTTGACAGTCAAACTAGAGCAGATGGGGTTTGATATTAGATTAGTGCATTGGATTGGAGACTGGCTATCTGATAGGTATCAATAAGTTGTGTATGGGGGTGCAATATCCAGGAAAAGGAAAGTCACTAGTGGAGTGCCTCAGGGGTCTGTTTTAGGGCCATTACTTTAAATTGTATATTAATGATATTAGCGAAGATTTGGATGGAGATATTCAATTGTATGCAGATGATGCAAAGTTGGGACGAACCACAAAGAGTAGTGAAGATGTTGTGGCCTTGCAAGAAGACTTGAATAAATTGAGTGATTGGGCATGGAAATGGGGATATGAGTTCAATGTTGCAAAATGTAAGGTTTTAAAATTTGGAAAACAAATATAGGATGCATAATTTATGCTTGGTGAGAATATATTGTTGGAGGTAGAGGAAATAAGAGATCTGGGGGTGATAGTGGATAAGGATCTAAAATTTAGGGGAAACATCGCCAAAATTGTGAAGACAACACAAAGGCTTCTGGGAATGATGCGGAGGACACTGACGTGTAGAAGTAGGGAGATTCTTTTTCCATTGTATAAGGCTTTGATCAGGCCACACATGGACTATTGTGCCCAGATTTGATCACAAGGTTTTCAGAAGGATGAAGAGATGTTGGAAAGGGTCCAAAGGCGACTGATTAAGGTAGTTTCTGACCTCTGGAATGTCGAGTATGAGGAAAGATTGAGAAGATGTAATTTGCAGAGTCTGGTGGACAGGAGGAAGAGGGGAGATATGATAGAGACCTATAAGTTGGTAAGGGGTTGTTATAGGATCAATGGTGGAGAAGTTCTACAGAGAATAGTGGGAGATCAGGGGAGAACCAGAGGTCATCCCTGGAAACTGTATAAAGAGGGTGAGAGGCAGGTTTTTTCCATGCAGAGTTGTGAATGATTGGAATGCCTTGCCTGAGAGTGTGGTGTCTGCAAGGAGTTTGAGTGTGTTTAAGACACGGTATGATGAGATGTGTGTGTGTGTGTGTGTGTGATAAAAGGACCTCCCAGATGAGTCTTTGACTCTGTGAGGTCTTGGGGTAATAATAATAATTATGCCACTATTGACTTTTTTTTGGATATTCTTGGCTATTGGGCTGACTGTCTGCTGATGGTTTCGTATATGAGAGGCAGTTTGATACAAAAATACGTTATGATACAATGTGTGAAAGGATTTTCATACAGTGTATCAAAACATAAACCCTCATCGGCATACAGTGAGCCCAACATCCAAATATATCCAAACAAAACCAATAGATGGCATAATTATAGAATCTTTGGTCTTCCTGTGTCTCTCCTGCTCTATCTTTGTTACTGAAGTGTGCCAGTGTGCATGTGTTTAATACCAGTATAATCCCTGAAGATGTTTGTTAACTTTGGCAAAATATTGGAAGTAATAATTAAATATTTTTGGTTATTATCTAGTCTAAATTGTTAATTTCTTTAAACAACATGATGATAGATTGTTTGTTTCTTTACTTTTTTTTTTTTAATTACAGATAAGCCTGTAAAGACAGATATTCTAGTTGCTTTTGTTCTTGCCTTTAAAATAGCAAGAATCTGTTGATCTGTTTTTTCTAAATCCTTATTGCTCATCAAATAATTCAATCAAATTATTTGTCATATTTCCAGTTATTTTTGTATATAATTTTAATGTTCTGCAAAGAAAATTTATTCTTGTTGTTTTCTGGATTTCTTGTTTCCAGTCTCTACTACAACATCACACTTTTTGTGATGCCATAGTAGTAATTTAATTCTATCCTTAAGTAAACATGGAACTTTTTAAAACCACTTCAGGCCTTGAATAAGCATGGTGGTGGTCTTACACCAGGCAATGAAATTCATCTCCTACCTAAAGACAATAACATCCATGCTCATGGCAGGATTCGAATTCATGACCTGTTGGAGAGTGGGTATGCTAACCACTCGACCAACCAGACTGACATCTTACTAACTTGTTTAATTATTTCTCCTTTGATTTTTAATTTATATCTTATGAGTAAAGCTTGCGTAGCCCTTTGGAAATGGTATTTACATCCTTAGTGCTAGGCCATGCAAAGAAAGACTTCTAAGTTTGATTCTAGTCACTGAAGTCTCTGAGTTTCTAGAGGAACTTTTTCTAAGCCTTTCTTAGCATTTTCTGAGTTAGACAATCGTTAGCATGGTAGGCAAGCGGGTTATTTCTCCCAGAAATTTGGACTTTTTGATTCTGTAACACTAAAAAAAATAGACTAGAATTCTCACTATTTCATATAATAATATATGGCAGAAAAGTCAGGGGCCACGAGATGGCAGCAATTGTCTGCCACACCTTTTCCTTAATACCAGTTAAAATTACTGATAGTTGAGTCAACTGTTGTGTGATTGGCAACGGATGGAGACTAGCTGTCAGACAAAATCATACTAGAAAATTTTCAAGAGGAATGCAAAGAGGAGTACATATTATTACTTGAGGTAGAAAAAGCCATCAAAAACTTGATATGTGGAAAGGCAGCTGGAGTAGATGATATTTAACCAGAAATGCTTTAATATGGAGGTATAAAAGTTTTGCAGTGACTACTGCATAATTCAGAGGGCCTGGTCAGAAGATCAAATTCCTGATGATTGGAGTAGAGCTCTCATATAGTCCATCTATAAAAAAAAGGAATAAAGCTGAATGTGAGAATTACAGAGGAATTTCTCTGCTAAGTGTTCCAGGTAAGATTTATGCAAGTATACTTGAAAAGAGGTTGAAAAAGATTGTGGTGGAAGAGAAATTTGGAGAAGAGCAAGCTGGATTCAGGCCAAATAAAGGTTGCCAAGATCAGATTTTTACTTAATGACAAATAGTTGAGAAATCGTGAGAATATGACTTAAGTTTTGTAGATCTGAAAAATGCATACCACAAGGTGCCCATAGAGAAGCTTTTCAAAGCACTGCAATTATATGGGATGAATGGAACATTATACAGAGCAATACATAAACTATATTTAAGTTGTCAGTCAGCAGTTAGAATTAAAGGAAATACAGGATGATGGTTTCATGTGAAATCTGGGGTAAGACAAGGATGATTAGGTAAATTTCAAAATATTAATATTGTGAAAATATGACCTAAAATTGTTATTTATTATCCCACTTATCAAAGGTTTTAAACTTATTGTGCATTTAGTGTCATGGATAGGTTAAAAGGTTAGATAATTTAGAAACCATACTTTAGAATCAGATATGGAACTCCCTCTGCAAGCCATTTGAGGCCTTCCTCCAGTAAACAATGTAGTAGTCTCTCACTGGGATGGAATTCACTACTACCTAAAAGCATTCATAAACCTTCATGCCTGCAGTATGATTCAAATCAACAAGCTGTTAATTAGCAAGTACTCTTTACCTGGTCAATCAGGCCAAGATATTTTATAACTGAATGCAGAGAGGAAAAGAAATGAAATCAAAAGGTTTATTTCTCTTCCACAATCTTTCTCAACCTCTTTTCAAGTATACTTGCATAAATCTTACCTGGAACACTTAGCAGAGAAATTCCTCTCTAATTCTCACATTCAGCTTTATTCTTTTATTTTTATAGATGGGTACTATATGAGAGCTCTACTCCAATCATCAGGAATTCGATCTTCTGACCTGGCCCTCTGAATTATACAGAATAGTCACTTTAGGGGTGCTTGTGGTGTAGTGGTTATCACGTCTGCCTAACACGTGGAAGTTCCAGGGTTTGATCCCTGGCAGGTTTAATTTTTGCCAGCCAGGTTGGCTGAGTGGTCAGTGTATCCGCTCTCCAGCCAAAAGGTTGGGGGTTTGAATCCTGCCACAGGCATGGATGTTTGTGATTGTCTGTGAAAATACTAGTGGTGGTCGGCGGTAGATGGCATTGGTGTAGATGATGAATGTAGTTATAATTGGTGGATTTGAGTGGTGGAGACGGAGAATCGTGGAGTAGGTGCCCTCCCTCGATGAGCCTAGACCCCCTGGAGGTGCTATGTAATAATAATAATAATAATCAAGTTACTTGTTTGCAGACACAAAATTTCAATATGGCATAAAGCTACAAAATTCCCAGGAACTTGAGAACTAGGAGTTTAAGAGTATGCCAGATAACTAATTTTTTTATGTTTTATAACAATTTATACTTTACTAGAATGGCACTTTCCTGCAAATACACACAAGAGGTTTTTGTGGTGCTTCTTTCAGATTCATTATTCAGACTCAAAATATTTTTCAAAAGAAAAATGTTTTGTCAGATAATGAATAAGATATACTACTATTTATTTTTCAGAATACATTTCTTATATTTTAAATTATGAATGTTGTGCTCATAAAGTGATACTGAGGAACTGTAGGAAGCTGACATAGAAAAACTAGGAAATTCTGGCCATTGCATCTAATTTTATGATTAACATGTTAAGGATTGGTAAAAATTGGGTGAATGTGAATAGTGGTCATAGTTTGGTACTTTGCACTGAAGAATAAGAAAAAAAAGTTTATCTATTCACTGCTATATGATTCATAGTCATTATTTTGTGGAACTATGCTTAATTTTGATTTATTTAGTCAGTTTATTCCTCTTTCTAGTAAGATAATGCTTATGTGATTTGTTTTTGATTATTTTAGTTATTTTATTTTATGTTTAGTTAATTGCTATTCATTTGAGAAAAATCTAGTCTTGAAATTGCAAATATATTATTTCTGTTTATTTTCTGTAAATTAAACTGAAAAAAATTAGTTTCTGAAAATGAAACAGTGGTGTATAATGATGTCACAAGTATTTTATTTCTTTGTTTGATTTTTTCCTTTCTTTTAAGTTGATTATTGATGGCCCTGTTATAATTTAGGTTAGCATCCTTTGATGATAAGCCAATAATTGAAATCAGTTAAGGAAGCTAGATGAGTAGGTAAGAAAACTTTTTAAGCATAGTTTCACTGTATTTGTTATAAAAGGCAATGTCATTTGCTATATGCAGACAGAGTTTTTCCATAATAAAGTTTGTTTCCTTCTTGTTTAGATACTGCATTTTTTTTTAAATATATACTGGGTGATTATAAAATAACGTCAAGTGTTCAGAGCTCTCTAGCGAGTAATGTATTGGACGAAACACACCAATATTCGGCAGGCGTACACAGTGGAACATGGGGATTCAATTTAACGGGGAAAAAGTACCAAAAGTTGCCAACAGGGGAAATTTTGGCGCTGTTTACCGAGTAAAATGCATTAATTTGTATTATCGGGTTTCTTGTGAGCAACCATGCAATAAAAGGAAAGCCTTTGAGATTTCTTATCATTCATAGACGAACTGCTTTTCAATGCCTCTTACCTTACGTGAGCGTGCTTTGTTATTCAAACTCTATTATCAGCGGAATGATAATGCCAGTGCTTATCTTCATGATTTTCGATGTATGAGAAATTTATGAAAAGGACCGATTAGCGTAACAAACTTACGAAAACTGATTCGGCGATTTGAAACTACTGGAACTCTAGCAGTGCAGGTAGGCAGGGGGATGCAAACCAATCGATCACCAGTAAGTTGAACAAGTTGCAACTGCTATTGTGGAACAGGAGATGACGAATGTGCAGGGTACTAGCAGTGCACGAGCAATATCCCAGCAAATGGATATCGCATACACAATAGTGTGGAAAATCCTACATCAGATGTTGAAGTTTTATCCCTATAAATTCAGTCATGTTCAAGAATTACGCCCTGGTGATGCGACCTCATGAATCGACTTATCTTTGAGATTCTTAGCGCGCATGGAAGTGGATGATGCATGGCCATGGCAGATTTTATGGAGTGATGAAGTGCACTTTTATTTGAACGGCAATATTAACACACACAAAACTGTGGCATTTGGGTTGCAACTAATCCGCACGTGTCTGCAGATGCCTATCCACTCGCCCAAAGTCACAGTGTGGTGCGAATTTACGACATCTTTTATCATCGGTCCATACTTTTACGAGGAAAATCACCAAAATGGACCAGTGACCTGTTCCGTCAATGCTAACAGGTATGCCAACATGCTACAGAACTTTGTGGTTCCACAACTGCAGCAAAGAGGATGTCTCTATTTGACCATCTTCATGCAGGATGGTGCACCACCCCATATCAAACTTCAGGTACAGCGTGTTTTGCGACAACATTTCTCTGACAGAAGAATCATTAGTCGTGCATTTCCCATGCTATGGCCACCAAGATCGCCTGATCTCAATCCTTGTGACTTTTGGCTGTGGGGATTTCTTAAAAGCATTGTATATCAAGGACATGTACCTGATATTCCAACTTTGAAAGATCGAATAATGTTACACGTGAGACAAATCAATTCAGATATGTTGCGAGCCACTGTGGAAAATGTCGTGCACTGTATGCAGTTCCTGGAACATCAAAATGGTGGTCATATTGAACCTCATTTGTAATTAACAATAAACGTCATGAAATTGATGTGTGCTATCTCTCATTTGCCATTTAGTCATTCATTAGTCACACCTACTAAAATTAATTTGGTAGCGTCAAAATTCCCCCTGTTGGTGACTTTTGGTACTTTTTTTTTTTTTTTCGTTAAATCGAATTTCCATGTTCTACTGTGTTCGTCTACCGAATATTGGTGTGTGTCTTCCAACATTACTCGCTAGAGGGCTCTGAACACTTGACATTATTTTATAATCACCTGATATATAAAGGAGGTATGTATGTTATAAGAAGATTCTTAATAAGCTACATAAAATAGGATGTCATAAAAAATCATAACCTTTTGACTGTGTGTGTGTGTGAGAGAGAAAGAAAGAGAGAGAACATATTTTCAACTTGCATATTAACAAAGTAGGTTTTAATTTGTTTTTTGAATTTGAATTCCTACTTTGTATACATTTAAATATAAGAAAGACCAGTAAATAATATTTTACATTTATTTGATAATGTAGTATTTTCCCATAATATTTAATATCAGTATAATTCAGCAGATTTAATTTTTGAGTAAGCATAAATTTCAATGTTTTAATGATTTTGGTATTTTGACACACTTTTCATGTCCAACATGTAATTCCACTCAGAATATTCCAACAGTAAATATGATCTGATATGAGGATTTTTTTATAAATTGGCACTGATGATTTAGTCTTATCTGAAAAAGAGAATTAAATGGATGATTACACATACTAAAAAGGATGGATTTTTCATAATTATTATTATGCAAAAATTTATAATTGATTATTATTGTTATCCCAAGACCCCTGTGAAGTCAAAGACTCATTGCATGTCTCTTTGGCATACACACACAACTCATATCATGCCTTAAATACATTCATATTTTGTGCAGACACCACATTCTCTCAGGCAATGTATTCAAATCATTCACAACTCTCCATGCACGAAACCTGCTTATTGCTCCCTTGTTCACATCCTCCTTATACAGCTTCCAGGGATGATCTTTGTTTCCCCCCTCCATCCCACCATTTTATGAAAAACTTCAGCATTAATCCTATAACAACTGCTTACCAACTTGTATGTATCTTATCATATAATCCCATCTTTCTCCTATCCACTAGACTTTGTAAATTGCATCTTCTCAACCTTTCTCCATACTGAAGATTCCAGAGAACAGAAACTACTTAAGTCAATCACCTCTGAACCCTTTCTAATATCTCTTTATCCTTTTCAAAACTAGGTGACCAAATCTGTGCACATTAGTGGCCTAATCAAGGCCTTATACAATAGAATAAGAATCTCTTTACTTCTGTGTTCTCTGCATCATTCCAGAATTCGTTGTACTGTTCTCACAATTTTGGCAATGTGTCCTCTAAATTTTAGATGTTTATCTACCATGACTCCAAGATTTATTTCCTCCACCTCCAACAATATATCCTCACCAAGAGTAAATTCTACCTCCCATCTCTGTTTTCCAAATTTTAAAGCCTTACATTTTGTAACATTTAACTGGTATCCCCACTCATGTGCGCATTCACTCAGTCTGTTCACATCTTCTAGGAAGGTCACAACATCTGCTCTACTCCTCATAGTTCTTTCTAACTTTGCATCATCAGCAAACAATTTAATATCCCCATTCAAGTCTTCCCTAATATCATTAACATACAGGTTGCAGTCAAAAGACACATTCTGATGTAGGGTACTTCATAACATAAAAGTTTTGCTTATCTCTTTATATCAAAGATTATAAAAAAAGAGCATGTGAACTATAAGTTCAAAGACAATATAAAGTGATTCTTAAATATTTTACAGTTCAGGATATAAAAGGTTAACACAACAACCAGTTGCAATTCATAATGATTTATAATATAATATCCTGAGATGAGCACTACATTGAACTTATTTTAGACAGGACATCAAATTAGATGATTTTGCTTTCATATGTCTATATGCCCAAAGCAGCATCATACCAAACATTAAAATAATGTTTGGTAAGTTTGCTTCTTCCTTTAAAGCAGCTAGTACACTAGCTGCTTTAAAGGAAGAGTAAAAAAACATCAAAATATTTTTCTTATTATAAACAAAGATTCCCATTGTAGTTCGTAGTGTTCCATGATCCTTTGCAACTTTAGATATCTTTTTTTTTCCTCTTCTTCGTTTGATCAGATGAGTTTTAGAACTTATTCATATGAATTCCATTTCCGCTTTGGTTGAACTAAGATTATTATTACCCTAAAACCCCATGCTGTTAAAGACTCATCTGGGAAGTCCTCTATCATACATATAGCTCATCATACTGCACCGTAAACACATTCAAATTCTCTGCAGACACCACACTCTCAGGCAAGGCATTCCAATCATTCACAGCTCTGCATGCAAAAAAACCTGTTTCTCACTCACCTGTTGACACCCTCCTTAGACAGCTTCCAGGGATGATGACTTCTTGCCTGATCTCCCCTGCCATTTTATTAAAAACCTCTTCAACATTGATCCTATTACAACCCCTTACCAACTTGTCTCTGTCATATTTACCCCCTCTTCCTCCTATCCACTGGACTAAATTGCATCTTCTCAACCTTTCCTCATATTCAGCATTCCAAAGAAACTACCTTAGCCACCTCTGGACCCTTTACAACATCTCTTCATCCTTTTGAAAATCAAATGACCAAATCTGAGCACAGTAGTCCATGTGTGTGGCCTAATCAGAGCCTTATACAATGGAATTAGAATCTCCTTACTTCTACAAGTCAGTGTCCTCTGCATCATTCCCAGAATTCATTGTGTTGTCCTCACAGTTTTGGCAATGTGTCCTCTAAATTACAGATGCTAATCTACCATCACTCCAAAATTTCTTATTTCCTCCACCTCCAACAATATATCCTCACCAAGAGTAAATTTTACATCCCATCTTTTTTCCCAAATTTTAAAACCTTATAATTTTGCAACATTTAACTGGCATCCTCACTCCCATGCCCATTCACTCAGTCTATTCAAGTCTTCTTGTAAGGTTACAACATCTGCTGTACTCCTCATAATTTGCCCCAACTTTGCATCATCTGCAAACAACTGAATATCTCCATCCAAATCTTTCCCAATATCATTAACATACAGGTTAAACAGCAATAGCCCTAAAACAGACCCCCTGAGGCACGCCACTAGTGACTTTCCTCTTCTGAAATATTGCTTCCCCATACACAACTTGCTGACTCCTATCAGGTAGCCAATCTCTGGTCCAATGCACTAGTCCAATATCCAACCCCATCTGCTCTAGTTTGACTATCAACTTATCATGCAGTAATCTATCAAAAGCCTTTGCAAAATCTAAGTGTGTTACTGTGTATTCATCTCCTTTGTTCAATGAAGCCATCTCCTTATTGTAATAAGTAAGTAGATTACTAAAACATGACCTCCCTTTAGCAAATCCATGCTGTCCATCAAAGATAATACCATTGTTGTCGACTGAATTCTGGATCCTGGTTTTCACCAGCCTCTCCAATACTTTAACCACAACAACTGACACACAGATAGGCCTATAATTTGATGCTTGAGTTCTGTCATTCATATTCCTTCAAAATATGTGGTGATATATTATCAATATATTGCTCATTTACAGTCAGTCTCTCCTCATCATCAGCTGCTCTCAAGCTCTCGTAATGTCATATTTACAAGAATGAAAGATGATTAAGACATTACAAGTATATGCTGGAATTAGGTTGTTGTTAAGCAACTTGCTTCCAGCTGAATATGAAAACAGCTCACTTGATAACCAAGCTCATTTCATGTTCATATATTCAGATAAAATTGAATTGCATGAGCCTGTGGTGATTCCAACTTCTGCCATCTTGCATACAGTTAAGTCCATCTAAACTTTTCACTTTTTTCTGGAGCTGCATCATTTCTTGATGGCCATATCCATAGTGTGGTCACTTTCAGTTAAGGTTATGACTCCTTTAAATCAGTAAAATGATTCAAAAAGTCATTCAAGTTGCATGATTTACTGATAGCGTATATATTCATATATGCATGAACAAAACACATTTAGCTTTATTAGCTCTTGCAGCAAGTTAATACTACATGGTACCAGTATTATGTAGCCTGACATGCCTAAAGCCTTCAAAATGTGTTCTACATTGTCACGAATATGACATCAAATTTACACATCCAATATACAGATACTTTTTGATATCAAAGCTCATATATCTTGTCCTTTTAATTAGTATTATAGGATATATTAATTGTTCTGTCCAGGAAATATATTATCATATATTTCCTGGACAGATCATTTTATCATGATCAATTTATGATCATAATCGATCATTTTGTGATCAGAGATGTTTGGTTATAGTAGAGAGATAGTGGGAAATGGTGATGTGTGACTATTTTGACTGCATCTTGTATAACTTTCCAAGTACTATTATCTCTGTTTGTCAGGGAGAGGGATTCCCTGTAGTTAGACTAAATGAATAAATTCTTAGTTGGACCAAATGAATAAATTGAATAACATGGATTTTGAAAATACTAAAGAACAGTTATACACATATACACTATGTTGACTAAAGTATTTGGACACCTTACATGCCATGCAAATTTCATATCCTATCACATGCAAATATTCAGGGAGTCTGCATAAGTCTGTTAATATAAGGTGAGTTTGGCTGCTTGTTTTGCTCTTTACTCAATGTCATGATGCCACTTTCAACTGAACTAACAGACTTTCAATGTGTCATCATCAGTGGTCTTTGTGTCCGTGACATCGCTACCCGTCTCAATATACTGAAATACACCATTGCTTATGTCATTCATAGATGGAAAGTTAATGGTGCTACCACACCAGGAAAATGCCCTGGGAGGTGACCAACACTCATTGACCAAGATTGATGAGCTCTGTCTTGAAGTATTGGAGCATCTCACACATCATCAGTGGCAGACCTTGCAGTGAACCTGGAAAATGCTGCAGGGGCATCTGTCAGCAAGTACAATGTTTTGCACAGAATTGCATGTCTTAGGGTATCATGGCAGAGCTGCTGTGAACTTGCCCCCCCCCCCCAATCAAATAACGTTTGAACTGGTGTTTTCACACCATTCCTAGAACGTAGATGATGGAAAAGGGTTCTGTGGAGCAACGAATCATGCTTCCAAATGTTTCACTCTGATGGTCATATTTGAATCTGGTGATTACCTGGGGAATAGTGCCAGTAGAACTACATCATTCCAATTGTCAAGTTTGGTGGGAGGTGTTTCACTGGATGGAGCTTTATCCATTGGTGATGTGCTCTTGCATGTTTCAACATGACATTGCTCCATGCCATACTGCACTGCATGTCTGAGACTGGTTTCCACGAAACAACGTTGAGGTGTTGGACTGGCCAGCTCACAGTCCAGACCTCAATCCCATCGAACATCTTTGGGATGAAATAGAATGCGGAATTCACAGCAGCCATCATCATCAGCTTCAGCATGGGGGGGGGGGGTAGCTTTGCATGAGGAAGAAGAATATTCCTGTTGTGATGTATCAAAAATTGGTTGAAAGCATGCCCAGAAGGTAATTGCTGTCATTCAGTCTACTCAGTACTAGAAATGTAATTAAAAAATAATGTAATTTTAATTAAAATTTTTTTTGACCACAACTATGTATCCAAACACTTTTGTCAACATAGTGTGTGTGTGTGTGTGTGTATATATATATATATATATATATATATATATATATATATCCATGAAAATAAGTTCAGTAAGTTAAAACTGAAACTAGCGAGAGAACTCAGGTTAGCCTTCTTTAAATAGCGTAGGTATGACAAAGTCATTCTCAATTGTGTAAAATTAAAACTGGTTCCATTCAAACAAGATGCTCCACATTTACACTAGGTTCTCACCCTACTCTGGGATCAAATTGACAAGACATGCTCTGTTTGCTGACATCAACGAAGCTCTCCACTACGGCGAATGCTAACCTTTGGATGATCCTCTTTAAAAGTTGGCATAATAAAAATTTCAGAAACCTAACCAAAAATTCACCCATGCCTCCATGACCTTCCAAAAACAATGTGGTTAATCTATCCACCACTATTCTCGAAGCAGACACCATCAGTGCACTCAGTCCCAGCCAAAATTTTATCATCGTGCCCAGACGCATATCGACAACAACAACAAAAGATTTCATGATCCAGATCGAGTGTGGAATCTACAACTTTCTGCCAGTGAGGCTAACAATATTAGGCTTGATGTAGCCAATTTGCTATAACAGGTGAAACCTCCTGCAAGCAATCTGCCCAGTAGTGAATATTAAGCTCTTCTACATCTTGGAAATTATAAAAAAAAAAAAATTGAAGTCCAGTATACAAGCCATCACACTCTGCAATAGTGACTTTATTCTCGGTTTCAATGTCTCCTTGTCAATGTCCCACTTAAGGATGCCTTGGATCTTATCCAAGCAGAATTTCTTCCCGATATCTCAACCGAGTTCACAGTGAACTGTTTCAGTTCACTATGAACTCGGACTATTTTGTTGACAAGGAAAATTCTACAAACAACTAGAGGATATAGTCATGGGCACCTCTCTTTCTCCCCCTTTGGCTAACTTTTTTCATGGAAACATTTGAAAAGAAAGCCTTTCTTTCTTTTCAAATCCCCCCCCCCTCAATTCCCCCCCCCCTCAATTCCCCCCCCCCCCCATTTGGCTATGCTGTGTGGATGATGTGTTCACAATTTGGCCACATTGTCAGGACACCTTACACACTTTCCTATCCCATTTGAATAGCTAACATCCATCCAAGGATCCAATTCACTACAGAAATAGAAAGTAACAACAATCTACTCTTCCTATAAATTAAAGATGCCAAGAAATTATATTATTGGTTTAATTCTTTATCCAAGTGTAAGCAAACAAAGTTTGCATCATTAAAATAATGTAGCCGACTTCACATCACTTGCCTTAGTATCTCATAATGAAAAGCACATATCCTTATTGACATGTATAATGCTATGCATTATGGGAAGGGTCACTACCCAGACCGATTTTGACCTTTATGGAGGTCTCATCAGTGAGAGGCAGACAAAGAAGTGATACCAAGGTTGCAGTAATGTAGAAGTCATATTTCCATATATGAATAGCCAAAAGGTGTCGCACCTTATTATTAAAATACTCTGGATTAGAGATAGATGTTGGAAGTTTTTCCAACCAGTTTTTCCAGTTTTGATGGAAAAAAACTGGTTGCACATCATATCCTTATGGATATTATACATGTCCGTAAGGATATGTGCGCGCGCGCGCGTGTGTGTGTATATATATATATATATGCATATTTTTAAAAAACTTTCTTATATGATGACACAGGTGCATTATATGGAGTGTCATTATTTGTGGCATACATGTTATTCTCTAGTTATTATTATTTTTTTTAAATTTAATATAGTGTTGTTATTATCTGTAATAAGTTCATGATGTATTTTATTGCCAACTAAAAAATTATCATGCTTATTGCAGTCTCTTATAAGACAGTGTACAGTGGGACTTCTTGCCAACTTGTCTTCAAAAGATTTTCAGGATATCGAAGGTAAGCAGCTTTATTAAATATATGGGCAATGGAACCAAAACATGACAAAATATTTTGTCACGTCAAAAAATGACAAAATATTTTGTCATTATTTATTTATTTATATAAATTTTTATATAAATAAATATTTACATTATTTAAAATATTTACAATATTTACATTATATAAATAATGTAAATATTTATTTAAATATTTACATTATTTAAAAAATATTTCAAACACTGATATTAGTATTAGTTTTAACTGATACTAAAATGAATGAATTTTGATAAATGAAAGGCAGGATTGGATTGCATTTCATTTCATTATTATGAAATACAATCCAATCCATTGAAAGTGTTGTCCGGATATGACATTGGTGATATGACAAAGGAGAGCAGAGATAATGAATAGTAAAATGTCTGAGTTGTGTGAGGCAAAGAGGATTTAGTTTGTAAATCTATGAGGTGAATTTGAAGGAAAGTTGGAATGGTTTAAAGTTGGTGAATTACATTTGAATGGGTTTGGTGTTGGGCATTTAGAAAGTCTATTGTGCTATGTGTCTGCAAAGTATGGAAGTTGATAGTGCATCACAGATTTTGAATCTGTGTGGTGTGAAGTTGAAATAAACAGTTTAGTATATCTGATTAGGATGCTGTTATAGGCCAGGGAATACAGAGAATACTGATTGTGAAATGTTTAGGCAAATTAGTTGGGCATGTAAAAGAAGGTGATCCTGATGGGAGACTTTAATTACAGGAATATAGAACAATTATATGACAGGAACACAGCAACAGTGAAGATAGGCCAAAATATTTCATAATGGTTTAAGATAGGATACATCCCTACCTAATCCCCTTTTCTATCTTCCAACCTGTTCAACTTCTATAGTGAATTCATAATAAGAAAAGCTCTTGATGGATGGAAAGGTGGAATCTCAATTGCAGGTAGGAAGATAAACAACCTCAGGTATGCAGATGACACTGTGCTTATAGCCAGCAATGAAAGAGAACTGATGTCACTTATTGGGAGAGTAGAATGGGAGAGCATTAAATATGGACTTAAAATTAACAGAAGTAAGACTAAGTATATGATGATAGGAAAAGAAGAAACATCAACTTAGAAAAAGTAGAGCAGTTCATATATTTTGGAGCCCTGATAGATGATAAAGGCGGTTGTAATACCGAAATAAAAAGAATTGTTATGGGAAGGAATGCCATGACACAACTAAAAATGATATGGAAAGATAGAAATATTTCTAACACTGCAAAATATAAACTATGAATACCCTTGTTTTCTCAATCATTCTCTGTGGTGCAGAATTATGGAGACTTGGTAAAGGACACTTGACAGCTTTGAAATATAGTACTGGAGAAGGATGCTGATTATCCCATGGATGGATAAAAGAACCAATGTCAGTATTCTCAATCAATTAAACATCAAAAAGAGACTGAGTGACATACTCAAGACGAAGATACTTCAATACATTTACAACACATCATATCAGAACGAGATGGTGATAACATCGAGAAGGAAATTATGCAAGGAAAAGTAGAAGGGAAATGCAGAAAAGGAAGACCAAGAGCAATATGAAAAGAACAAATCCAAAAGATTTCAAGACTTTCCTTGGAAGAAGTAGCTGCCTTGTCAAGAGATAGAAGTAGATGGAGAAACATTATTGCCAAGGTCACGAGTCCTCAGGCATGAGGAAATTGATGAAGAAGAAGATTGGAAGGAAGAGATGGTTTATGGGAACAGGGAGAGCGGGTTTGTGGAGTTTCTGAGAGATAAGTATCTTAAGCAGCATGTGATCGAAGCAACTAGAGGCTTTAATGTTTTGGATTTGGTGATAACATCATGATGCTGTTAATGAAGTGTTGACACTGCCACTGGTTGGTGAGAGTGATCATGATGCACCTGTTTGGGAAGTGATGAAACAAGAAATGGTTATTGCCAAAATGGATACATGTGGAAATATAAAGCAGGTGATAATAGGAGGCTCTGTAGTCAGTTAGCATCAGAACTTTGGGTAGATGAGCTATGCAGAAAAGATGTTGACAATGTATGAAAACTCACAAGGCAGTATCTGACAAAAGCAACGTATAATTGCATATCAAGGTTTAAGCGAGTAAGTAGAGTAGGAGTGAAATGATGAACAGTGAAATCAAGCATACTGTGCCGGAAAAGAAAATGTTATGGAAGAGATACAAGAAAGTTGATGGTGATCAGATCCATGAAGAGCATGGTAAAGAAAGAAAAGGTGCAGCATGAATGGAGATTGGCTGGTCAGGCCAAGGTTAACTAAAGGGAATTTTTCTGCTGCATGGTAAGCAAGAGGAAGAATAATTATGGCAGATTAACGTTGGTGGGTAATCATGGTAGCAGACTAATAGCTGCAAAGGATATAGTGGAATTATTGAACAAGCACTTTATCAGTATATATCATACTGGTGTAAATGATGCCATGCAATATATAGAAGAGAGGCAAGTATTAGGAGAATTGGAAGTGAAAGAAACAATGTGAATAAGGCTGTGGGAGTGGATGACATATTACCACATATTCTTAAGGTATGTGCATCACAATTGGCTATGCCCTGATTTATATGAAAGTCTTTCAGTGGGTAGGGTTCCTAAGGAGTGGAAAGAAGGCAAAATAGTACCACTCCACAAGCATGGTTCTAAGACTTCCAACTATAGCCCAGTTGGATAACTGCAGTTGTGGAAGGTGTTGGAGAGATTGGTAAGGAATAGAATACAGGATTGGGTTGATGGACATAGCATTCTTTATGATGGTCAGCATGGATTTGTAAAGGGTCAGTCCTGTTTTAGTAATTGACTTGCATTTTATGATAAGGTGACAAGTGTGTTAGATAAGGGAGAATCATATACAGTGATATTTTTAGACTTTGCAAAAGCATTTGATAGATTACCACATGATAAGTTGGCGTACAAGCTGCAGAGGATGGGAATAGATAGTATATTAGATGGATCAGAGATTGGCTCTCTGAATGATACCAGCAGGTTGTGTATGATGGAGCAGTGTCTCAAAAAAGGAGAGTAACCAGTGGCATGCCCCAGGGTTCTGTTCTTGGGCCTTTGCTGTTTAACTTGTTTGCAAACGATATATCATGTGGAATGTGGACTGACTGGGGATCTTCAGTTGTTTGCTGATGATTCAAAGTTGGGAAGAATTATTGCAAGGGACCTGGTGTATACCAGGTCCCTTGCAGCTGCAAATTGTCCTACTTTGGCCAAACAGGCAGAACAACAAATATCAGGATTTCAGAACACCAAGACTACATCCGGTTTCACCAGTACAGCCGCTCTGGGCTGGCAGACCATGCCTTAGATACCCACCATAAAATCCATTGGAAGAAAACAAAAATAATCCATCGCAGCAAGTTTAAATACGAAAGATTATTCAAAGAATCTTCAGCAGCTCTAAAAAAACGTTCCTAACCTCAACAAATTTGGGTGCATGAAACTGCCCCAAATTTGGGAGACTTTCATTATGAGAACTTCAGCCCAACTGCCAAGACTACCAAATTAGCCCGCAAGAGGGCACCATTAGGACTTTAGGAACGATATTAGTTTCTTGCTTTCTTCCTCATTTGCTTTGTGTTAGTTCCTGAGTGCACATACCATATCTTTATGTTCCCGAAGATGGCAATGTGACATTGCCGAAATATAGAAGTTATTCATTAAAGTTATCTTTAATTAATATACTTTATATGCGTTGTTAATTCCGTAAACTAATTACCAGTTGTGGATTACTGAGTTTGGTGGATAGGAAGAAGAGAGATGATATGATAGAGACATTTAAGTTAGTGAGAGGATTTTATCAGATTAATCCAGAGGGGATTTTGAAAAGAGTAGAAGGTGAGAGCTGAAGAACCAGAGGTCATCCCTGGAAGTTATGTAAAAGTGCGGTGAAGAGGGGTGTGAGGAGTATATTTTTTACATGGAGAATTGTCAGTGAATGGAACACACTACCAGAATGCATTGTAAATGCAAGATGTGTTAAGGATTTTAAGATTCTATATGATAAATATGTTGTCAGTTGAATGAACCTCCCACAATGAGTCTGCCATCTCCATGGGGAACGTATTAATAATCATAACATATATCGTTGTAGTTATTCAGTGCTTTTTTTTTTTTTTTATGTGATGTACCATGTATGTATAATATCCATCTTTGATATATTCCTTCAAAGTGAAATCTGATCCTGACAACCTCTGTTTGGCCTGAACCAGCATGTTCTTCAATTTCCTTTCCACAATTTTATTAGCATTTTCTCAAGTTTGCTTGCATAAATATTACCAATCTCTAACAACCAGTAACAATTAGTAACAATCTCTAGAGAAATTTTCTATAATTCTCACAGTGTTTTATTTCCCTATTTACAGATCAGTATTATGAGAGGCCTACTCCAGTTATCTGCAATTGGATCTGATCATGCCTTCTGAATTATTACACAGTGCAACCACTATAAAATTTATACCTTACTATTTCAGGTTAAATATTATGTAATCCAGCTGCCTTCCCACATTTCAATTTTGGCTTTTTCTATCCTCCATATGTTGTGCAATCAGGAGTACATATCAAGTATTGATATGTGTTCCTGACTACATTCATCTTGAATGTTTTCTACATCCACCTGTTACTTTGTTCTATTTAGCAATTCAAAAGCAATTACTGCAGACATCTAGAATGTCTTCAGTTTTTATGTCTCATTTATTATTTCCAATTCCTCTTACAGTACTCTTTCCTTCATTTCTATGCTTTTTCAATAGTTTCCAGAATATTTGCCACATTCTTTATATTTATTTTCTGTATTCTTACAAAAGTCTTTCCATGACTTTGTTTAGCCAGTTTTACATGATGCTTCACTTTCTTACATTGTTATCTGTATTCTCTATGAGCATCAGTCGACTTGCCAGGAACTTTTGATACATCTTCTTATCTTTCGCTGCCTCTTTAACTTTCTGGAGTTTGATTTTTCTATCCTTGCAGACAACCTCACCACATTCCTCTCTCTCTCTCTCTCTAGCTGAATGAATCAATTTTTCTTCAGGTCTGCCAACAAATCTGCAGCATGTTTCTTATTTTCAAACTGTTTCAGTTTTTCTTTAGTAATGTTTGTATATTTGAATTTACAATTCTCTGAAAGCTGTTCAACTCTTACTTTTAGGAAAACAACAGAATCAACAATAGCGTAGTCATCGAGATTTTTTTTAATTTCTTGTCTCTTCTTTCATGTGAATTTGTGCATATTTCTACGTTGAAATATGGTGACAGTAATAATTAGTCTATGTCTGGAAGTCCAACAGGTGCTTATAATTATTATTATCTTTGCTCTTTTCTCCAAACCTTCCCAAAAAATTTCTATGTCGGGTAATAATTTTCTACTCTGCTATGTAAATCTTCAAGAAGGACCAAAGTTTTCTTTTTCTCTGTGCCAGCTGCCTTCCCTAGTGCCTTGAAAAATTCCTCCACTTCTTCCCTTGTAAAGCCTTCCATAGGACCATAAGCAAATAAATCTCATCGTTGTCCAGTTCTTCATTTTGATATTGCCTGCCATTCAAGATTATCCTCGTATTTAGTGTTGAATATTCTAGCTACTTGTATTCAATACTCTAACATCTTGTATTCATTGCTTAGAAATATCTCACCTGCTTTTTTCAGCAATAACATTGTTGTTCTGTTGATCTGATACTTTATTTTTGATTATGAATCAAAATTAACATACCATTCATTTGCACTCATTTCTCACCATAGCAAACTCCAGTATAACACTAAAACTACTGCTAACTGAGGTCTCATAGGCACAATGCTAGTCCAAAAAAAAACTAGCAGCCTGTGCACTGTAACAGATTATTGCAGTGATCTTTCATTTTTTTCAGGGTTACACAGTGATCGACAATCATTATGAGTAATTATGGAGAACTTACTTTAATTATATTAAAATAAAATTTGGCATTTCAACCCTTATATCATGGTCATCTTGAGGAATATGTACACACACACACACTGGGTTACAAGCTACATTGCTGCATACTACAGTGGGCTGAGATTAACTAGTTTGGCCAGCTTTTGACCATAGCCCGACCTCTGGTCAGAAAATAAAAGATAAAATAAATAATAAAATAAAAAATTTATAATTACATGGTAAAACTACATCATCAGTTACTATTCTCTTTTAGTTTTGTTATTTTAAATTTCTGAGTGTTGTTTGAGTGTTACTGTGTGATTATCCAGTTAAATTTCTTTTATTTTGGTGTTCAAAACGTTTATATAAACAAACATTTTGTTCGTTATTTCAAATTCATTTTTCAGAGCCTGCTTACAGAAACATCCTCAAAAACCTTGCCTTAACAAGCTCTGTTTTTGAGGGTGCTAATAACACCTAGTTTCTGTGTATGGTGATGGCATGAGTCTTTGTGTATCTGTTGGCCTCTGCATGTGGATTTACGGTAAACAGCGAAGGACAGACATCCTGAGGAAAGACGTAACAAGCATATCCAGCAAAGGAAGTGTTATGGTTTTCAATTTCAGTAGTGTATTGAATGCAGATGTGTTGTTTGTTTAGGTTAGCTGATGGGACCAAATATATTTTGTCAATATATCTTAGCTAAACTTTAAGTTTTAAGGTTCTCGTTGCTCAATGTTCTACATAAAAGTTAGCTTGGGGGGGGGGAGGCATGGCTTCACCTTCTTCTTCTTATAGATAGAAATGGTTTTGCCACATGAAAAAACTCAAGAAAATCGACCATAGAACCCACACTATTTCCAACAGTATAAACATAGTGTTAGGATTAGGGACTGTGAGATGGTAGCACTTGTCAACTGCTTCTCTTCACTGGTCTGTGTATAATTAGTGGTAGTCTTGGGCCAGCTATTTCTGATTGGCTACTAGTGAAATTGAACTGCCCCCTCAGTCTTCAAAAAGTTGGATAGTGCTAAAACAGCCTCTCCTACTCCCTATGGGGGATGAAAGGTAATGGCAGGTGAAATAGTCAGTTTTGTCAGAACTGACTAATAAATCTTTGTTGTTGACTGCGATGTCCTTAATTTTGTTTATGAAGTGTTGTGTGTTTTTTATGTATGAATGACCTACATAAACGAACACATATTTAGAGGTAATGGTCTACCAACTCCTTAAGTTCCATTACTAGTTTCTTTGCTAGATGATAATTAGGGCTATCAATTCTTTCATCTGTTGGCTGTAGTGATATGTTATTTTTATGTATTTTTAGGAAGGCTGTAAATTCTGGGAGAGCATGCATAGTGCAATATCAAATTTTTAATGGTTTCTGTTGGCTATGTGGTTATTGACTTAAGCAAGCCTGTTTGTTTCTTTTTAATGTTCTGATGGAATTATAGTTCATTGGTCGGCATGTGTTACTGATGGATATCAGTTGGTTCATGTTTTCAGGGTAAGCTGTTCTGTTAAGAATGACTAGCATCATTATCTTTGTAGGCTTTGATAATCACGATATCTTTATTTATTTTAAGGTATTTCATGGCTGCCATTTCTTCTTTATTAATTCCCCCCCAACCAGTCAGGACGTCTATAGATGTCCAGCTAAATCTGGATACGATTCTGTAACACTTATTGAATAACATAGATAAGAAGTGCAATTTGGTCTCACTATTTCTCCACCTCAGCTGGTAGGGAGGTTGAGATTGTTCTTTAGTGTTCCAGAATCCTAAACAACAGGTTATCGTTGTTTAGGATGCTGGAAGTTTCTAACTATATTTTTTGGCTATATTGGCATGAAGGGATTTTAGGCCTATTTCTATGTTATAAATAAGATCTAGTTTACAATGCAATTGCTGTATATTTGTGGTGGGTTGCTTCTTGGTCCATTGTTTCTATGTTGTTTGTTGATTTCCTGTTGTTTAAGCCTTTTGAACTTGGTTATAAGGTTCTCTTTGTTTTTATCCAGGTTGTGCTTTGATGAATTGTTGATTATTATTTTAATTTTAATTTTTTTAAATTTATTATTATTTTTTCCACCAGAGGTCATGCGGTGATCAGTAGTTAACAAAAGCAGTTATACTCAGTCCACTGTAGTATGGACCAACGTATCTTTTGATCCAGTGTATATGTATTGATATATATATATATATTCTTCAGGATGAAACATTAGATTTTATTTTAATATAATTCCATAATTGTGTTTCATTATTATTCATAATGATTCCTGTGGTCCTTATGAGTTCTCCATAGTTAGTTGATAGATAGAACTGTTGCATTCCATTTTCACATAATTTTATTCTTTAGCATGTGAAAACTTATTGTAGTTCAAAGAAATATTATTTCAAAGGGAATGTTTTTTTAATTAGATGATCTTAATGATGCAATATGCTCATACCTAACATGTGACAGATTCTGGGATGATTTTGACTTCAAGGTAAGAGATATAGTTTTTGAAGAAATTTAGCTTTCATGTCAAATTATAAATTAGGTTCACACAGAGTTTATTATGCATGTCAGGCTTTTGGTATTGTAGGAAGGTTGATAAAGTAGCCATTTTAACATTTTAGTTTTCTTTATTATTTAAGCATCCCAAATATCACATTATGATCATATGTATTTTCCTGTTACAACTGTTGACTGAAATTATATAATATCCTATCCTATCCTAATTTATGCTCATGCATAGACCTACACATTTTACCGGATAGGCATTTGGAACCGAAATCTTACGGAATAGGTTGGTTACTCCTTATTCCTGTGGGTGTCCTATGTCTGTAGATGCATGTGTTCATGGGGTCAGTGGGATGAAAAACTCGAGTTTCCAGGTGAGAAACCCCCTACCTCCATATGAGACTGGTTAACTCACCTTTAGTCGAAAGAGACTAGAAGGAGATAAAGGTTCCTCACATTACTGACAGGAATTGAACCCAGGTCTTTCAGACTAATGGGCTTCGTTTATACCGACTGAGATACGGAGGCTCTATGTAATATATGTAAATATAATTCAACTTGGCATAATTATTATACTGACAGTGTGAGAATTGTGGGGCGGGGATATGCAAATCAGCAGAAAAAAAAATTGCTGATGCTGATTCTTATTAAAAGTAACTATGGAATATGGAATATTTATAGAATGAATGCAATAGAAACTGAATGTCTATAGAACAGGAGCAGTAGGAAGCAGTGAACCATGGATTAATTCTATCTTGAATGAAATCTAGAATTTTTTTGAGGTCATAAGGACACCACATAGATATCAGAACAGAATTGTATAGGTGAATGGATTTGCTATTTGTGTCAAGTTAATGCAAGGTGAGTTAGCTAGTCTCATATGGAGATAGAGGATTTTTTCTCTCAAAAACTCGGGGGTTTTTTGCCCTTCAGAACAGACAAACCAGCACTGTGAACACAGTTTTACAGACAAAATACTTACACTTAGAGGGATATAACAGAGGAATGCAAGCTGGTTGCATTAAATTGTCTAAAGCCCCTAATTAGGGAACTTAACCCTTCTTGGATGTTGAGAAATGGATGGATGGAATCAGAAGTTCAGAAATCAGGTCAAATATCCAGAGCAAAGAAGAGAGAACCTATTTTCTTGGATGTGTATTTTCTTGACACACACTATGTGTGTCAAGAAAGATTGGAAATTATCAAAGAAATCTCACATTTTTGAGAAATTTGAAGATGATAACTTCATTAGTAAGATCATGGGAAAAGAATTCTTTTTGGAAAACTAGAATAAGTTTGGTTATACCGAATTTAAAAAGTTCATTGGATCCCTACAAAAGAATTTTTGGAAGATTGGTAATTAAGGCTGCAAAGCTAGATATTCCAGATGGTTCGTTTGTGTAGTTAAGATATTAGTATTATCATTATAGGAACCTCTATGGAGTCAGTAGACTCATTGTGGGAGGCCCATTTAACTAGCAACATGTTTATCATATTGAATCATGAAATCATTTACACTCACTGCATTCACAACATATTCTGACAATGCGTTTCACTCACCAGCTACTTTCCATTTTAAAAATATACGTGCACCCTTCTTCACTACATCTTTAACAACATACAGGGATGACCTCCGATTCTTCCCATCTTACCCTCTGCTCTTTTTATAATCCCCTCTGTATTAATCCAGTAAAATTCTTTAACTAACTTGAAGTTCTTTATTAGATCACTTTTCTGTTGTCCACTAAATCCTGCTATATTCTGTCAATGGCTCTATATAACCAACACTGCAGAGCTTGATATCATTTTGTTCATTTGTCTCTGGATCCTGTCTAGTGTTTCCACACCACAATGAAAACTAGGTGACCAAATTTGAGCACAATATTCCATGTGTGGTCTGATCAATGCCTTATACAGAGGCACCACCACCTTCTTGTCCCTACATCTCAGTGTATTTTCTATCATAGCACCAACATAATGTGCAGTCTTTGCAGTACTTCCAATATGCCCTCAGAACTTTAATTGACTGTTTACCATCAACTCACGATCCTGAATCTCATCTACTTCACGAAGCATAGCTCTACCAATACGGTATGCAGCCTTATATCTCTGCATCCCAAAGTGCAGAACCTTACATTTACCTATATTAAAACTACAACCTCACTCTGGCAAAACCAAAAGTCTGTTCAAAAGTCTCATCATTTGAAGATCCTCAATCACTCCACATGAAATATCATTAACAAGTAAGTTAAATAGTAGCTCAGGAACAGAACCCTGAGGCATGCCACTGATAACCTTCCTTTTCTGAGATGCTATTTGGTTACACCCAACTTGCTGGTACCATTCAGAATGCAATCTTTAATCTATCTAACCAGTCTGTTAGCTGATCCCATCTTCTGCACCAACTTGTGATATTGTAATCTATCAAATGCCTTTGCAAAGTCCAAGAATATTATTATATGCACGAATCTCACTTATCAAACACATTCATCACCTTATCATTAAATGTGAGCAGATTGCTAAATCAAAAACTTGCCCTTCACAAATCCATGCTGACCATCATAGAGAATCCTATGTCCTTCAACCAAATCATATAATCTATCCCTAACCAGTTTTTTCAATACCTTGAGTATAAACTGGAGATATACAGACAGGTCTAAATTGGAAACTTCTGTTCTAGAACCATGCTTGTAAAGTGATAGTATTTTGTTTTCTTTCCACTCCCTAGGAAACTTTCCCACTGCAAGACTTTCATCAAATAACCAGGTCACTGGGTGATATATAATTTATTTTCACTGCCTTATTAACTTCTAACCCAAGCAACACTTGATATACCTGATTTTTTCGCCTTTAATTCAAACAATATTTGCTTCTTCTACATGTTGCAAAGCATAATTTACTGTGATGACTGAGTATGATGTACTCCATCAGCAATACAAGGAATTGATGTTGCATTCGATTAGAGAAGATCATTGATATATAAGAAAGAACAGAGCAACCATTGTTGAATACTTGCAATTCCCCAGCCTTAAGTGTGTCGATTATGATCCATTACAGCATACATCTAGAAAGGAAACTAGCATCTATTACAAACAACATAAGACAAACTATGAGATTGAGAGAGTATCCTAGAAAAGTTTGATGATTGACCTTAGAGATAGATGCCTTAGAGATATCAAGAAATCAGCTATGTTTTTTGAACAAGAAAACACTATTAAAGTTCCAGGGAACCAGGTATAGTTGATTTTCTGAACTTTTTTCTAAAAATGGATGTCAATAAGCAAGCCTGGTTTCACTGGTTTGGTTGGCTTGAGTATGCATAATATTGTCAATCTCCAGCCCACAGGTTGCAAGCTTGAATCCCACAATAGCATGGATTGAGATTGAGAAATATTGAGTAAAAGAATTGCCTACAATATTCAAAATATGAACACAAGAATTAGTCAAACAGGATGAGTATACTTTTGCCTATCTTAGTTTCAGCTGAGTGAACAGAAGAAAACACTATTAAAGTTCCAGGGAACCAGGTATAGTTGATTACAATTATTAAATTAAAAACAAAAATAATAAATACAGTACTTACTTTTCAAAACTTAGTATAGGCATGCAGTCTGTTTTATTAAGATTAAGGCAATGAAACATCATGCACATTTCAAGGGATAAATGATTGAATTTGAATCTACTGTAGTGCAAAATCTTTGTTTGATCCTAGTGAACTGTCTAGTGTTGATGACATGAGAAGCAAATTCTGAACTCTGATTCTAGAAATCTTATGTAATCTTCAGGTTCTTGGATTCTGATCTTAGCATAACAGCCAGTCTGTCCTAAATAGCAAATTCAACAAGAACAAGATACTTGATTAACATGCGATAAGGATAGAAGTGGCAATTTATCCTTAGTAGATGGGAAACAGAAGTAATTCTGTTTCAGAATTTCTTCAAGCATTCAAAAAGAATGCACAGCAATGGACAATCCTATCTCACCTGCTTTAGCTGATTATTTCATGGAACATTTGGAAAGCCAACTTTTTAACACCAATTTTCTCAAACTCTGGCTACAATTTGTTGAGGATATCTTTGCAGTCTAATCCCATTCTGAAACAGAATTACTTCTGTTTTTGGGCAGAATAAATTTCCTTATACACCCACATCAAGTTCACTATTGAATGCGACTCTAATAAGTTTTTTTCTTTCTGGATACCTTAATAATCTGTAACTGATTAGGCACTATTGAATTTTTCCATTTACATGAAGCCCTTCCTTCACTGGCAAGTATGTCCATCACATAAGACAGTTATTATCAAAAATCTTGTATACAGATTATGCAGCAATTTGTTCTTTGGACTCCCTTCTGTTGGAAGAATTAAAAAAAAATAAGAATCATGTTATTTAATATAAATATAAAGAAACCACCATATAGAAAATTTATAATTATCATCCTTTAGCCAGACTACAATCTGATGTGAAGGGAATTTCCATACCTACCTTAAAGAGACTTCTGAACAAACAGCAAGGATTCTTTGCAAATACAATCTGTACACTGCTTTCAAACCAGCACAGAAGTTATCTTCTTTCCTGCCATCTACTAAGGATACTTCTTTCTTTTAAGGTTACACAGTCGTCACCAGACTACGATCTGATGTGAAGGGGAATTTCCATATCCCACCTTAAAAAGGACTTCTGAACGAACAGCAAGGACTCTTTGCAAGTACATCTGCTAAGGATATGTCTTTCTTTTTAAGGTTACACAGTAGTCAGTATTCATAGTAAAGAATTTATGGAGACAAAAACGCATGTTAGAGTAATTACTTTACTTATAATTAAGAAAATAACACTTGACATTTTGACCTCTGTGTCAAGGTCATTATCAGGTAAACATACATATGTACAGGACACAAGCCACATGACCTTATAGTAGTTTCATGTATTTTGTGTCCTGTGCATATGTATGCTTTCCTGATGATGACCTCAACTCAGGGATTGAAATGTTGAGTGTTATTTTCTTAATTATAAGTAAAGTAATTACTCCAACATGTGTTTTTGTTTCCACAAATTCTTCACTATGAATCTACTAAGGATAAATTGCTACTTCTATCCTTATCTGGTGTTTATCATTCCTTGCTTCTCATACCATTGATGCTAGACATAGAATTCACTGGGCTCAGACAAAGATTTTGCACTCAAGTAGATTTAAATTTGATTGTCTATTCAATCCAAGTTTGGGAAATAATTTTTGCAAATTGTTCATAATAATTTTTAAAAATTCATTTTGAATTAATCAACTATACCTGGTTTTCTGGAACTGTAATAGTGTTTTCTTCTGTTTGATTCATTGTGGTGTTCATATTTTGAATTGTAAGCAATTCTTTTGCTTTCTCCTTGAATAATGCTCATGTTACAGTGAGCAAAATATTTAGGAGTTTTTAATAAATTCATATTTCCATTACATGTGTCAAACCATTTTTTCAAACTATTATTATGGATACCACACATCTTTCTATAATGAATATAATAAGTTTCATGGTATGATTCCTAACAGCCAGTCATTCTATTATCCAATCTTCCAGTAAGTTTTTATCCCTGTGATTCATCCACTCATTATTTATATTAATGCTTATTTGTGTAATATAGAATAGTTTTTGCATAAAAAATGCAAGCGTTTGGACTTGATGATAATTTTTTCTGACCATTACATGTCCCTTTGCAGCATGTTTGAATTTATCAGAACACATGCCAGTGTGATAATAAAGGTGGTATAACATAATTGGCTACATGTTGACTGAGGTATTACTTGAGTATACATGGTTTTCACTTTTTATTATTATTATTATCAGAGAATTACTTTTGTACAATGAAAATTTATACTAATAGAACTGCCTGTGAAATGCAAGAGAATTCAAGGTAAGAAACATCAGCTACAGAGGAATCAGTGGAAAAAAGGTCAATAGTAAATAATACAAAGACCATATTCTCATAAGTGGCTTACTTGAGATTAAGAAAAATATAGGGAGATCCTTTTAAATATGACTTGTTCGGGTACTAGAGATCAGAAAAAGGAGTGGAGTAACTATAGTTTCAACACTGAACATCTTGACAGGCAGTTAATTTCAAGTAGACTGACATGATAGTACTTTTCTTTCTGATGTGATCTATATGGATGATGAAAAAAGTAGAGATAATGTGTACATTATCATTAATCAATCTTTTAATAACTATCATACCTGTAATAATATCAATATCATAAGATACAAGTAATATCATACTTGTAGTCTTATGTAATAAGAGAGTAGGTATGATTGTTGCCCTTTACATCACACAATGCAATGACCTATGTACTCTGTAGTGGATGGTTAATAAATTTAACAATCTTTACTGCTTCATTAAAATATTATGTAATTTAGGCAACATTTAAATTACACTATATACTGTGTATAATAAAATTAGTTTAATCCTTTTTCCAAGTGTGAGCAAACAAAGTTTGCACCTGAAAGTATCTTCAGGACTGGGGTAAGGTTGTACAACACCAGGACAACTCGTTGCAAAGGTGGAGCAAGATACCAACACTCCTATCTCAGTATCTCCTATAATGCAAAACACATCTCCTTGCGGATATGTCTAATGTTATGCATTAAGGGAAGGGCCACTACCCAGACTAGTTTCGACCTTTATTGAGGTCTCTTCAGTGGGAGCCAGGCCCAATTATAGGAGATACTGAGATAGGAGTGTTGGTAGCTTGCTCCACCTTTGCAAAGAGTTGTCCTGGTGTTGTACCACCTTACCCCAGTCCTGAAGATACTTTCAGGCGCAAACTTTGTTTGCTCACACTTGGAAAAAGGATTAAACTAATTTTATTATACTCTAACCAAGTGAAAAATAAACTTTCAACATCTTTCTCTAAATCCAGAGTAATTTATTAAAAAAGGGTAGCACACCAATTGGCAACTCCTATAGGTAGAGATGACCTGCTAATGCTTCTGCCCGGTATCTCCACTTGGGCCTGGCTCCCACTGAAGAGACCTCAATAAAGGTTGAAACTAGTCTGGGTAGTGGCCCTTCCCTTAATGCATAACATTAGGCATATCCGCAAGGAGATGTGTTTTGCATTATAGGAGATACTGAGATAGGAGTGTTGGTAGCTTGCTCCACCTTTGCAAAGAGTTGCCCTGGTGTTGTACCACCTTACCCCAGTCCTGAAGATACTTTCAGGTGCAAACTTTGTTTGCTCACACTTGGAAAAAGGATTAAACTAATTTTGTTATACTCTAACCATGTGAAAAATAAACTTTCATCAAAAAAAAAAATATATATATATACAGGGTGTTCGGGATAAATTTGACATATTTATAATTAATTATATTTTTCCGTAAGTTACATGTATTAACACACACTTCTCTTCATTTAAAAGTTTGGACCCTTCTTCATTCATATACAAGATGTCAGAAAGGATGGATAGCTGGAACCCACCTGAATCATGGAAGAGAATAACTTGTATCATGATGATTCGTGCCCGCCATCAAAATAAGGATATTACGACTGCTGCCCAATGCTCCCTGAATACAGTAAAAACAATCAGGCATGAACTAGAGACTTGCAATGGTGACTACGAGGATGTAGCAAGAAGAAAGATCCCTAGCAGACGATCTGATTGCGTTCGTACAGCAGAATTCCTCGCAAATCTGCAGGAACAGGTGTTGAAGAACCCTGGCATTGGAATTCGGGCTTTGTTCGTGGAGTTGCTAACTGTAGTCAAGCCCTGGATAACAAGGGTAGCCAATGGTAGGCCGTATGTATGGCAGCAGGATTCGGCCCCTTGCCACACCTCTGGGAAAAGTCAAAAATGGTTGTCTGAAAATTTCTACGACTTCACCAGTCCAAATGTTTGGCCTCCAAACTCCCCAGACCTTAACCCCATGGATTATTTTGTATGGGGCGCAGTTGAAAAAGACACCAATCGCACTTCCAGTAATACAAAAGCCCAGTTAATGGATAAAATTAAAACAGTTTTTGCGGCCCTTCCCAGGGAGACTGTAGCATCAGCTTGTTCGAGGTTCCGAAGCAGAATTGAAGCTGTGATCGATGCTAATGGTGGTTATTTTGAGTAAATCTTGTTGATAGTATTGTAATTAACTCTGCCTGTAATGTTTTTTGTCAATTCATTAAATTTAATAGATACAAAGAAGATTTTCTTTTTCCTTACGAAACTGTCAAATTTATCCCGAACACCCTGTATATACTGGGTAGTTTAGCAACTTCTTGCATTGATAAGCTCTTGTTTTGCAGCAAGAACTTGTCAAAGGAAGAAGCAATTTATCCAAATAGTAGTTGAATTTTAAAACTTATAATCAGTTCATTTTCCTTCCTTGTCTTCAAATTTGCAGAATTACAATGCATCTTGTAAACTTCAAGAAAATAATCAAAAAGACACTTTCCTATTGTATAATCAGCTATTGGGTTAAAAATGAACATATCTTCTCTAATACATTCATGCAAGTCATGAAAAGTTAACATGATGGCATATCTGAAAATGTTAATTTCAAAATGAATAGCAATAAACTCACTTTTCTTGACGTTCTGAAGCAAGTGGTCATGAACAATATTAGCCATTCCTCAATTTGTCTGGATACTCATCAGATGTCTATCATTTAATAAATGAACAATTTCGATTTTGTAACACTGGTTGGTTGTAATGTAGCTATTACCATATATACAGTTGACTTTTATTGTAGGCCCAAGAGTAGTTTAGTGTTTTAACTCTATACTGAAGTGTAAGCAAACAGTTTGTGCAAGAATTATCCTCACAACTAGGCTACTCAATTGCTTTAGTATTTCATAATGCAAATCACACTTCCTTTCAGAGATATGTATATTGCTATACATTATGGCAAGAGTCACTACCCAGACTAGTTTCAACCTTTATTGACGTCTCCTCAGGGGGAGCTAGCTACAAGATACCAAGGTTAATTCAATGCAGTTGTCAAATATTTACCATATACAAGTAGTAAAATTAACCACTATTTTTAATACCCTGCATTGATAGGCACAGAAAGATTTTGATAACTAAAACTTGTGGTACTTAGCTTAGAATTGTGCAACTACAGTTATTATTATTATTTTTTTTTCAAAACTTCAGTACTACCCATTTTTCTTTTCAGTGGGATTTTTATCCTGCTCAACCAATGGTAGTCCGTTGTGTTTCAAATTAATGTGCAAACTTTTTTTTTTATCCTATACTCAGGGCAGTCGCCAGATTAGATCGTGTCCTGAGGCAAACAATTAAATATTGCCCCTGATGGATTATAAGACAAAAATATAAGAAAATCTCCAATTGCTCTTTTGTTTTTATTACAACAGAAACATTAATTCAAAACAATTGCATAATAATATTAATTAAATGTTTACTCTATGGGGATATCGCACAGTAAAACTGTTTATAAGCTCTTCTAAATTTAAATTATAAGCTATGTCTATGTTGGAACACAATATCAGTAAACTTGCTTGTATTCTGAACAGACTTTTAGCAGGTACTTAACTATTAGTTTTACAACCTGTTCTTTTCTCCAAAATTTTTCAAACCATTTTTATGTCTGGGATTTATTTTTTACACAGCTATTTGGGTCCCCCAACAAGAACTAGCAAAATTTTCCCTTACGTCAACTGTTCTTTTGAATGACTCAAAAAAAAAATTCCTCTACTTTCTTATTAGAAAAAATTGAAAAATGTTGTTGTTGGTATCATTATCCAATTCCTGACATGTTTCCTCGAGAGATGTACAAGACATTATGATAGTACTACATGAAAAATTTACATCATTACTAACTTCCTATTGACAATTTTCTTCCAAATTAAACTGTTACCTGTCAAAGTTCTAATGTTATCAGATGTTATATTTTTCTATTTTATGGCACTTTTTACTGCATCAGTCCACTTACATCAGTCCCACACTTGTATATCTAACATTGATAGGTCAAGTTACCAGGATTTTAATAAGAAGTGATTATAGTTTTGAGCAGGATAAAATTGAATATTATATTAAAAAATCTGTAAAATATTGTTCAAGAAAAAGAATGAAAGAGTTTGAAAACAAGAACCAAACATTAGAGATACAGTGGCATATCCTGAAGAAAACATTGATTCGTTCAGGCCAGAGGGTGATGTGGTGAGGTTGTCTGCAAGGATAGAAGTCTTTCTCTGAGAGAATACAGAGAAAAATGTAAGAAAGTGGAGCAGTATGTGAAACTAACTGAACAAAAGTCATGGGAAGACTTTCGTAAGATGATAGAAAATAAACATCAGAAACTTAGCAAAAATATTCTGGAGGTTATTGAAAACTAGACATGCAAGAAACACTGAAAACAATTCAGAGATGATAAAGATGACATGAAAAGTGAAGATTAAAAATATCCTAGATTGTCTGGAGTAATTACTTATAAATAAATATTGCTAAATGAAACAAGCAGTGACGGTGCAGAAGTAGAAAACATTCAAGATGAATGCAGTGAGAAGTATGTACCAAGAAAAAGCTGTCAAAAACTTCAAGTGTTTAAAGACAGTTGAAGTACATGTTTTTTTTATGTAACAACCTAAAATTCTCAAATAGGAAGGTATAAAAGTTTTACCGTGGCTACACTACATAATTCAGAAGATAAGAAGGTCAAATTCCAGAAGACTGGAGTAAAGCTGTCATAGTACTCATATATAAAAAGGGAAATAAAACAACGTAAGAATTGGGCATCTCTGTACTGAGTGTCCCAGTTAAGTTTTATGCAAGCATGCTTGAGAAAAAGCAAGAAAAAATCTGGAAAGGAAGCTTGGAGAATAACAACCTTGAAGCCAAATAATCATTGTCAGTATCAGATTTTCACTTGAAGACAAATAAATAGGAAGTCACAAGAATATAAGAAGAATCTGTATTTGAGTTTTTTAGATTCGGAAAAAGGCTGTTCAAAGTACTATGGTTATGTTGTGTAAATGGGACATTATATCAAACAGTACTTACTCTATATTTGAGTTATAATTCAGCAGTTAGAATTGAAGGAGATACAGGAAGATGGTATGATGTTTAATCAGGTGTGAGACAAGGGTGCACATTATCTTAACTACTATTTTTCAACTATTATTTATTCTTTCTTATGGATCACATTATGAAGGAAAGTAGTTCTGGTGGAAAGGCTTATACATTTTTCATCCATAAGAGTATTGGAAGTTTTTTTTTTTCCACTTGATTAGACTATAATAAATTTAGTTTAATCCTTTATCCAAGTGTAAGCAAACAAAGTTTGCACCTGAAGTATCTTCAGGACTGAGGCAACTTGTCGTAAAGGTGGACCACGTGCTCATCACTCCTTGTCTTAGTATCTCCCATAATGCAAAGCACATCTCCTTGCAGACATGTATAATGCTATGCATTAAAGGACAGGCCACTACCTAGACCGGTTTCGATTATTGAGGTCTCGTCAGTGGGAGCCAGATCCAGAGATAGTGATACCAAGGTGGAAACAATGGAGAAGTTTTCTTTACCTATACGAGTTGCCAAAAGGTGTCTCACCCTATTATTAAATTATTCTGGATTTAGAGAAAGATGTTGGAAGTTTTTTTTTTTTTTCCCACTTGGTTAGACTATAATAAATTTAGTTTAATCCTTTATCCAAGTGTAAGCAAACAAAGTTTGTGCCTGAAGTATCTTCAGGACTGAGGCAACTCATGGTAAAGGTGGACCAACTCATGGAAGGGTCACTACCCAGACCTGTTTTGACCTTTATTGAGGTCTCATAATAGGTAAAGAAGACTTCTCCATTGCTTTCACCTTAGTATCACTACCTCTGGGTCTGACTCCCACTGACGAGACCTCAATAAAGGTCGAAACCATTCTGAGTAGTGGCCCTTCCCTTAATGCATAGCATTATACATGTCTGCAAGGTTTTGCATTATGGGAGATACTAAGACAAGGAGTGATGAGAGCTTGGTCCACCTTTACCACGAGTTGCCTCAGTCCTGAAGATACTTCAGGCACAAACTGTTTGCTTACTCCATAAGAGTATTATTTAAGGAAATTAAGAATATATACAATATATTAATTAGAAAAGAACTTAATAATTCCAAATATTTTGACAAAGTCAAATTGCCATCTTCAGGGAACAAAGACCAAATTGATATATACATGCAGGCACACTTAGAGTAGGTATAACTGAAGAAGAAACAACAATGGTAAGTCTAAAGTCCTAAAATAGTGTCCCTTAGTGGGCTGAAATAGGTGTTCTTGGCTGTTGGGCTACAGTTCTCAGGATCATTGCTTCCCAGATTTGAGGCAGTTTTATACAACCATATTTATTGAGATTAGGGTAGTCCATTAAGGCTGAGGCTGATTCTAGGAACAGTCTTTCATATTTGAATTTGCATCTGTGGAGTAAGATGGCCTTTTTCCATAGTGTCTTATGGTGGATGTTCAAAGCATGGTCGACAAGCCCTGAGTGACTGTAGTGGTGGAATCGGATGCAATGTATGTGTTCAGCAATTCTAATGTTGGCTGTCTGCCTGTTTGGTTATAATAGGACAGCTTGCAACTGCATGGAACCTAGTAGATACCTGGAAGGGTGCTAAGGACTATGGCACATCTTTGGGAGAGCAAATAAGGGCTGCCAATTTTCTTTTCAGAATCTTTGTCAGTTTTTCAGATGTGACTTGGATGTATGAGATGGTAATAGTTTGATGTGGTCTCTGTTTTGGAGATGGGAGAGGGTGGTTTTGGGGTTTTAATATTCTTTGTATTTGGTGGAGATTGTAGCCAATGGCTGACTACACTCCCCACAAGAGACTACACCAAGTCTACTACCATCCCATATATCTGAGGCACATCTGAATAACTGACAAAAATTCTAAAAGGATATAACCTTATAACCACATACAGACCATATAAAAAATTAGTGAGTCCCTATTCACTTCCCTAAAGATCAATAACACTCCCTAGACCTTCTAGGTGTCTACTAGGCTCCATGCAGTTGCAAGCTGTCCTATTATGGTCAAACAGGCAGAGCAGCCAACATTAGAATTGCTGAACACAAAGGCTATATCCCATTTCACCATTGCAGTCACTCAGGGCTTGCTGACCATGCTTTTGGACGTCCACCACAATACACTATGGAAAAGACCACCTTACTCCACACAAGGAAATTCAAATACGAAAGACTGTTCCTGGAATCAGCCTTTAGAGACTACCCTAATCTCAATAAATTTTGTCATATAAAACTGCCACAAATCTGGGAAGCACTGATCCAGAGAATATCAGCCCAACAGCTAGAGTTCTCTGAATATGCATTTCAGCTTACTATGAGGCACTAGTCTAGAACTTTAGACATACTTTTGCTGTTTTTTGCTTTAGTTATACTTACCCTATGTAGTGCCTGTGTGTATATATATCAATTTGTTCTTTGTTCCGGAAAGATGTGGTAATTTGACTCTGCCATACTATTGGAAGTATTAAGTTTTTTCTAATTAGGCCACAACCCCTCCACTACAATGCCAAGAATTAAAAAGAAAGGCCGTAAAGCTAATGGCCAAAATGGGCAAACACTGGATGTGACTAAATTTCCCCAACTATATGACTACTCTGATCGAAACCATTTATGGAGGCCAGAGCATGATGCAGTGGGGAAGCTTTCCTAAATAATAAGCAATATTATTTAGGAAACTGGAATAGCCCAAAGAATTCATAAATATAATAGTAACCAATGCAATCCTCTTTTCCTCTATATAGGAACATTTAATTGTCGAACACTTAAAGAAGAGGAAGACCTTACCGTCATACAGCAAGAACTAAAACATATTAAATAGAATAAATTAAAGATACCAAGAAATTATATACTTGGTTTAATCCTTTATTGTAAGCAAACAAGTTTGCTCTTAACTATTTTCAGGACTGGGGCAACTCGTAGTAAAGGTGGTATGACTTCACATCATTTGCCTTAGTATCCCATAATGCATTATGGGATATTAAGGGAACAACTAAGGGATACTATGGGAACTATAGACCAATTAGAGATAGAAGATAGTATCCCATAATGCATTATGGGATACTAAGGCAACTGATGTGAAGTCATACCACCTTTTACCACAAGTTGCCCCAGTCCTGAAAATAGTTCAGGCGCAAACTTGTTTGCTTACACTTGGATAAAGGATTTAACCAAGTATATCACCTCTGGGTCTGTCTCCCACTGATGAGACCCCAATAAAGGTCAAAACCTGTCTGGGTAGTGACCCTTCCCATAATGCATAGCATTATACATGTCCAC
This sequence comes from Typopeltis vanoorti, assembly GCF_054136105.1. NCBI lineage: Eukaryota > Metazoa > Arthropoda > Arachnida > Uropygi > Thelyphonidae > Typopeltis > Typopeltis vanoorti. The sequence goes on from NC_143557.1 coordinate 77,060,872, forward strand.
AAGGATATGTGCTTTGTATTATGGGATACTAATGCAAATATCCCATACTTGCCTTAGTAATTTCTTGGTATCTTTAATTTATAGTATAACCAAGTGGAAAAACTTTCAACAATATTAAATGGGACATCATAGGCTTAAGTGAAGTTTGCAGGCAGGATGAATATTTAATAAAACTAAAAAATGGAGACTGCTTATACTATTATGGAAAAACTAAAGGACAGTATGGAGTAGGATTTCTAATTAAGAAAACAATTAAGCACCTTATAGAAGAATTTAATTATACAGATGAAAGAATAATAGAAATCACACTTAAAATAAACTCCAAACTTATCCCACACTAATGAAGAGATAGAAGCATTTGATGATGCACTGCAGCACACTCTAGACAAAAAAAAAAAAAAATATAGCAATCAAAACTTTACTATAGTAATAGGCGATTTTAATGCCTATTACTAGGTCATTCCTTTTCACCAAATAGACATAATAGGATCATACATATATATGGAGAAGCAGCAATTCAGGAATGGCTCTTACAGAATTCTCTATCAGTAACAAGCTTTACATTATGAATACATAATGTAAAGACATAAATAAAAGCAAAATCCTAACGGAAATTATAATCTCAGCAGCCACTGAATGAAATGATATAAGATCTTATAACACTACAAAAATAAAAGAAACAATTGAAAACAATAAAAATATAAAAATACTAAGAAAACATTTACCAGTTGGTAAAAGTCAGATAACTGCGATAAGGAACCAAGAAAAAATCCTAAGGAGACTAGAAGAATTTTATAAAGAACTCTATAGTGATCCTTTAATAGATAAATCAAATATAAATAACTCTTCCCCATCACATATGGAATTCATCCCTTCACTCACTTCAGATGAAATAAAACAAGCATTAAAACAAATGGAAAATGTCCTGGTGAAGACCTAATTCACATAATTAAATGAGGAGGAAACAACAGAATTCACCATGTCACAAACTTACTAAATCTATGCCTAGAAGAGGGGAAGATACCATAAAACTGGAAAAATGCTACTCTGATACTGTTGTTTAAAAAAGGAGACAAAAAAGAATTAAAGAACTATAGACCAATTAGTATTCTCTTTAATCTGTACAAAATTCTGACAAAAGTAATAATAAACAGGTTAACCACTCTTCTAGACTCAAATCAACCAGGATTCCATAAAGGCTTTAACACAATTGATCATAATCATACAGTAAAACAAATAATAGAAAAAGTAAAAGAAAACCAATTGCCTTTCTGTTTAGCCTTTATTGATTATGAAAAGCATTTGATTCCATCAGAACTAATGCAATAATCAAAACACTCCAGAATCAGTGAGTTCCTTCAGAATATATGGACCTCCTCCAGGAAATATACCACACTGCAACAGCAGTAATCCAACTTTACATGAGTAGCAATAAAATATCAATTGAAAAAGGTCTGACAAGGAGACTCTATCACCCAAAATATTTACAGCAGTCCTTCAAGAAATATTGAATAATATAAACTGGACAAACCGTGGTATAAAAATTAATAACAGAAACTTAACATGCCTAAGATATGCAGATGGTATAATTTTTGCAAACACTCCAGAAGACCTACAGGGTGTTTGGGATAAATTTGACAGTTTCGTAAGGAAAAAGAAAATCTTCTTTGTATCTATTAAATTTAATGAATTGACAAAAAAACATTACAGGCAGAGTTAATTACAATACTATCAACAAGATTTACTCAAAATAACCACCATTAGCATCGATCACAGCTTCAATTCTGCTTCGGAACCTCGAACAAGCTGATGCTACAGTCTCCCTGGGAAGGGCCGCAAAAACTGTTTTAATTTTATCCATTAACTGGGCTTTTGTATTACTGGAAGTGCGATTGGTATCTTTTTCAACTGCGCCCCATACAAAATAATCCATGGGGTTAAGGTCTGGGGAGTTTGGAGGCCAAACATTTGGACTGGTGAAGTCGTAGAAATTTTCAGACAACCATTTTTGACTTTTCCCAGAGGTGTGGCAAGGGGCCGAATCCTGCTGCCATACATACGGCCTACCATTGGCTACCCTTGTTATCCAGGGCTTGACTACAGTTAGCAACTCCACGAACAAAGCCCGAATTCCAATGCCAGGGTTCTTCAACACCTGTTCCTGCAGATTTGCGAGGAATTCTGCTGTACGAACGCAATCAGATCGTCTGCTAGGGATCTTTCTTCTTGCTACATCCTCGTAGTCACCATTGCAAGTCTCTAGTTCATGCCTGATTGTTTTTACTGTATTCAGGGAGCATTGGGCAGCAGTCGTAATATCCTTATTTTGATGGCGGGCACGAATCATCATGATACAAGTTATTCTCTTCCATGATTCAGGTGGGTTCCAGCTATCCATCCTTTCTGACATCTTGTATATGAATGAAGAAGGGTCCAAACTTTTAAATGAAGAGAAGTGTGTGTTAATACATGTAACTTACGGAAAAATATAATTAATTATAAATATGTCAAATTTATCCCGAACACCCTGTATATCATGAAAGCAGAAAAGTCTGTCTAAAAATAAACAGAGAAAAAAACTAAAATCATGTTTAATCATTTTGTAACACCAAAAAACAGAATATTAGAAAACAATTTCTTGGAAAGAGTCTCTTCATATACTTAGGTCATCTCATTGATCTAAACTGTGAACTCCAAAAGGAAATAAATAGAAGAGTTCAACTTCCTAGAGTGTATTCAGAAAATTAAAAAGCATTTTTCAAAACAATGATGTCCCACTCTGTTTAAAAAGGAAGGCATTTAACCAGTGTATACTTCCAGTCATCACATATGGTTGTGAAACTTGGTCTGTAACAAAAACTAGCAACAACTCAAAGAAAAATGGAGAGGTTGATGCTAGGTATCACATTAAAAGATAAGAAGCAAAACACCTGGATAAGAAGCCAGACGCGTATCATTGACGTCATTCTTCACAATATTGTTCACAACATGATATTACACTATTAGAGTTCAAAGGAACAATTGTAAAAAGTTGCGTATATTAAAAAAAATTTTTCATTTCGTATAGTGATTCAACAACGGCCATGAGCCCTTTTATGGGGAGGTAGGTACCACCTTAAACCCTCCCCTATTTTTATCTGGGCTCGGGACCAGCATAGCTGACAATTCAGACCTATGGCTGGAGGGATTGTCTTAAGTATTCCTGACTGTATCCGTGTGTGTTCACAGGGCCACTTTGCCTGCTTGCGGGATGAAAAACCCCAGATAAAATGGGGGGGGACCCTGCTGTCCATGCCCAAGACCAGCTAATTTGGGTATGGCTGAGGAAGATCCTTAAGCTCCTCACATCGACAGGAATCAAACCTAGGACACTCCTTTCCCAGACATATGGTTGCGAAGCGCATAGCCACTAGGCTAACCGTGCAGACAAAAAAAAGATTTTCATATAATCTCACTTTTCACCAACATACCGCAACAAGAAACTCTTCAGTTTTTAGAATTTGATTTCCCAGAGGATATTATTAAGCTATTTAAATTCACCATCTATTTTAACTGGAATAATAAGTTAGCAAATAGAAGGAACATCAAGGACAGTCTTTTCTGACCAGCCTTGGCAGATTATTTTCTGGAAAACATCTAGAAGAACTCTTTGATACTAAATTTCCTCAGCCTGGTTACATTTTATCGATGATATATTCGCAATCTGGTGCGACACCGATTCAGAATTACTTCATTTCCTAGAGAAAATAAACCCTTTGTACTCCCATATCAAGTGTGTGCTATTGAACATGAGTCCAATAACCAACTACCCTTTTTGGATACATTAATTATTCATAATCCTACAGGTCATGTTGAATTTTCAGTTTATCATAAGCTAAGCTTTACTGGATGATACATTCACTCATCCTCACACCATCATTTACAACAAATAATTGGTTATTATCCAGAGTCTTGTACATATAGCTCATATGATGTGTTCTTCTGATCTCCCTTTTGTTAGATGAACTGAATAAAATTAAAAGCAGTGTGATATGTAATGGAGATGCAACAAAGTTACCATTCACTACCCTACCGTAAAGGAACCTCGAAACCAAGATCAAGGATTCTTTGAAAATAAAATTCAATCTATACACTTCCTTCAAATCAGCTCAGAAACTGTCTTTCTACCATCCATAAAGGATGCATTACCACCTCTTTTGTTACCAGATGTCTATCAAGTACCCTGCTCATGCCATCTTTGTTATTTTGGACAGACTGTCCATTCTGCCTTGATTGTAATAGAAGAACTTAAAGAGTATATTAGATTTTTGGAATCCAAAAAAGTCTGGCCTTGCTTCACATGCTAGATATAAAGTTTATGAACCTTTAAAAAAAAATCATCCAAACTTGGACTAATCAGAATGCATGCAATATCCATCAAGTTTTTGGGAAGTGATTACTATTAACTGTTCATAAGTTTTTCTTTTTTTTTTTATCTACACAACTTTTACAGTTATTCCTTTGAATGCTAAGAGTGTGATATCATGTACTTCAGATGAGACCGAAATATGAGCTAATACGTGCATGAATCATTGTAATTCTTCTTTTGAGTGTTGTTAATGGTCTGTCTTCCTGGTGAAGACCACGTAACATTGGATGAAATATATTGGAGTTTTTAAATAAAATTCTATATAATTTTTGCTACATGTGTAAGCCATAAAGTTACTTTATCATATAAATTATGATTATTTGCCTGAATCTTCTCAGTAGAACTGGACATTTCCTACAGCCTTTTATAGGAAAATCTCCTATTGCATTCCCTGTAAAATGCTGTAGGAAATGTATTTCTCTTCATTAAATGATTTTATTATTACTCAGAAAAATTTATCACTTTATTTATTCTAAAACTGTAATCAAATTTTTATAGTTTAAAATATTTTATCTATAGGGCAGCCACCTTCATACGCTATTGTTTATCATCATTGGTGTTATTATAGTAACAGGATTTAGCCTCTGTTATTACATTGCTTTGATTATCTTGGAGTAAGTACTTTAACTGATATTCATTAGTCTATTGTTTAGCATTTTTTTTATTATTTTAAAGTAATTTGAAAAAAAAAAAGTTTTGCTGAGCTCTTCCTGAAATGAAGCACTCAGCAAGAGTTTTTTTGCCTTGAAGTGAAAAATAACAAACTACTCCATGCACTTTTTTCTGTTTTAATGGAGGCAGCAATCACAGTCTAATTCACAAGTGTATGGATTCATTAATATGTTGCAGTCAGCTCTCACTATTATTATTATTGTTAATATTATTAATTCAGAAATGGACCCTTTTCCCACTTTGTTGTTGCACACAAAAAACCATGAAATGATCCCTAGTACACCTGATTTTATGGAAGCTCTTAAAAAACAACTCAGGACACCAAATCACTCCCAGATTGTATGTAGTTCCTGAAGTACATAGAGCAGATATCCTTTTCTATCTGGCTTGAGGAGGTTAGAAAGAAAATATGTTGGAGAGCCTCATATTTGACATTCAAACTCTTCTTGAAAAATTCTGTGCATTTTGTGTATAGACTTTCAAATACACTTGTAATTTTTCAAATGTATTTGAAAAATTTAAAAATATTTCAAATACTTTCAAATACATCCAGATATATTAGTTAGTTTAGATGCAGTTTTATTGTTTACAAATGCCTTTGTGGAAGAATTATTAGATATCCTTGCAGACCTATTTCCTTCTGACATTTGCTTGGAAAGGGAGATTTTGCTACAAAAATATGGTCTGGCAGTTGGCTCTTTATCACTTTCCATTGCTAATTTATATATGGAAAAATTTCAGGAAGAAGCTATAGCACAGACACTTCTATAGTGACATGTCTAGTGTATTTATTTGATGATATTTTTAGTATATGGAAGCACACTCAGAATGACTATGAAGATTTTGTACAATTCCTGAAGCACCATCCAAAAAATCAAATTCACATTGGAAATAGAAAAGGATGGTAAATTGCCATTCCTAGATATCTTTAGTCAACAAAAAGAATGCAGAGGATTAACATTCACAGGAAATAAACATGTATGGGTAGGTATGTATTTGAATGCAGGCTCTTTCCATCACCCCTCAACAAAAAATAGGTATTATCAGAACCTTAAAAAATAGAGCTCAAATAGAGCTTCAGTATACGTAAGAGTGATGAAATTAAAAGAAAAGAACTTCTTCAAATCCTATTTGGTCAGTTTCCTCCAAATGGCTATGCAAAGAAGTTACTAAAAAAAGTGTTATTCAATGAACTATTCCATGTTAACTTGAAAAGTAATTACAAAGGCACAGTCTTCTTACAATATGTTGTTAACTCATCAAGAAGAATAGCTCGGTTATTAAAATCAATGTCAGAACAGCCTTCTAGCTAGTTAAACACTTTGCAAAGTTACCTACCTTTCTCTAAAGACAATATTCTGTTCTACAAATATCCTTGGGTATACAAGATTCCCTGTTCTTGCTGAAAGGTGTATGTAGGTCAAAATAGAAGAAGTTTTGCAATCTGTTAAAAAAAAAAAAAAAAAAAAAAAACATGTAGGCAATATTGAAGAGAAGAGAGAATTAGCATGCATCCTTGCAGAGCATCACATGGTCGATTAGCAGGCTTCCTCCATGACTTACTTAGAAGAGAATACTTTCATTAGATTGTTCAAAGAGTTTTCTGAGGTCATTTCACACTAAATAGAAATCAAGTAATTATACTTCATGACATCTGGATGTCATTAATTAGCATATATATATATATAACATTTGCAACCTTTTTTATGCCCAGCAATCACATAGAGAATTTATACAACCATGTATTATGTGCTTAATGATACACATGATTAAAACTATCAATCCAGTTTTTTTCAATTTATAGAAATAACTTTTGGAAACATGAAATTTTTTTCTTAGTGTTAAATATCTTCCCGAAGATGCTGTCATCCATAAAGTCGGCAAAACATGTTAGAGTAACATTCAATCTTTAATGAATAAAGATCTACAAGTCAAACCAAATTAATCATTTATAGTTGATAGAAATTGCTGATATAAACTTGCATTCAACACCAAATATGAAGATATGATTGGAAGTGAGTTTCAAGTTATGTGGGCAATGGGAAAATGGGCAGTGAAACTTATTTGTGCCTATTGTCTCACAGAAGGCTCTCCTAAGGAAGAAGTAGAGGAATTTTCCAAGTCACTAGAGCATGCAGCTCGCATAAAGAAAATGGGAAAAAGTGGTCCTGGTTGAAGATCTAAATAGCAGAGTAGGAAATGAATTCCACCAGGCATATAGAAATATTTGGGGAAAATTTGTAGAAAACGGCTAGGCTAATAATAATGGTAAGTATCTTTATGTTCATCCCATACACAAGAGGTTGGTTAATCAGCCTATAGTATGTTAATACCATGCAGGTGTTGGTTTAGGAAAATAAAAAGTTGTTTACATTTGATTTAAAAGCATGTATATTGTATTCCTTGGGAAACACCTGGGGGGGGGGGGGAAGAGCTTGTTCCACAATACAGCAGTAGCAGAGATAAAGGAGGAGGAAAAGAAACTTGCTCTGTGGGTTTTAAGTTGTACTGTGAAAGGATGTTGGGTGGCAGCTGTACGAGTTCCAGTGGACTTAGTATTGAGTGGGGGAATTATTGATACTCTTTCATGTGAACATTTGCTATGGAAATATTTATAGAATACACATATTGCAGAAACCAAATGCCTGTGCAAGAGTGGGTGGAGTGAGTTGGTAAGAGATGGGTTATTAATCAATCTAATTGCCCTTCTCCATATTGAGTCAAGCATTTTGAGGGAAGCTAGGCAGATTTGTGATTTGTATTAGATTAACAGCTGTTTGAAGGTGCATCATCTTGAGCAAAAGACAAAATCCTAGTATTTTTGGAAGCTGAGGAAACAATAGTTGTGATATGTGTATGCCAGGAGAGGCTGGATGTCAGGGTGATTCCAAGAGGAGAAATCTCATCTTGTCTAGAAACTTGAATGTTGTCAAGAATAATGCTGGAAGGAAATGGTTCTTTTTTGTGGGAAATAAGGCAGAACTGAATTTTGCTAGCATTGAAATTGATAATGTATTGTGAATACCATTGGAGGATGGCTTGAAGATCAGAATTTAGAGCAGTGGTGGTTGATGTTCTGTGTTGGTTGAGGTGATTTGTGTAGGGTAACGATTGTCAAATGAAAAGGAGGAGTGCAATGTGCTGTCATCTGCAAAGCTGTGTATTGTGTTGGAGGTCAACTGAAGTAGGTCGTTAATATATAGAAGGAAGGGGATTGGTGAGAGAACAGAACCTTGTGGAATTCTAGCATTAGGTGAATGGTGAGAGGATAAGGAACTATCCACCATCACACATAGTATGTGTTCAGCCAGAAAGCTGGCAATCCAATTGCAGAAATCACAGGACAGACCAAATGATGGAAGTTTGCTTAGTAGGCTTTTGTGCCAGACTTTGGCAAAAGCTTTGAGGATATCAAGTGCGACCACTTGAGATTTTCCAAATTTCTCCATGGCATTTGTCCAGAGATGGGTGATGTGAGTAGATTTCCTCTTGATCAGCAGTGACAAAATCCATACTGGTTGTCATTTATTAGTTGAGTGCCTTCAAGGTAGTGTATGAGTTGGGAATTGATTTCTCTCTATTACTTTAGACAGGACTAAGGTGAGTGTGCTAGAATGGTAGCTTGATGGCTGTGATTTGTCACCCTTCTTAGGAATGGGTTAAACATAGGCTAAATTTCAGGCTGTTTATGTAGGGTAGATACCAGTGGAGTAAGAGAGTATATACAAGCAATATAGAACAAGAGTCAGTTCTAGTGCACATACATTCAGGACAATTGGAGGGATGTTATTAGTGCCAGGAGACTGTCTCCTGGCTCTGACAACTGACAAAGGGGGGCATTGAGTCTTGCATGTGGAATGGTTGGAGGAAATTTATCATGGTCAGTTATGCATGCATTGGAGGCAAAGAGAATGGCTTTTTTCTGTGCACAATGATGCAATAGAGCCATCTAGGTATGATAGAGTTGGGCAAAAGTTATGAAAGTTTAATCTCTTGCTTTCGCAAGAGAACAAAAGGCTTGGCTTCTGTTTGGACAAGTATAGGATTCCCACTTTTTTGTTTTTTGGAACTCTTGGAAGCATTGATAGTTTTGTTGCATCTATTTTGGGCTTGAGTATAAGTACTAAAAGAGGATGGAGTTCTTGATGTAAGCCAGATGGAGTTCTTGATATAAGCCAGCTCTGATATGCTTGATTTTTTGTTTGTACAACCTTGGCACATCTTCTGGAGAACCAAGACTTAGGGGAATGGGAGTTCAGAGTAGTGTGGGTAATGTATATTTCCATGCCAGTAAGGATTACTTCAGTGATATGTTCGGTGTACATGTTTGGGTTAGAATGCTGGAAACAATAGCTCAACCATTGGAATGAGGCATAGAAGTTATGGAGGCTGTCCTACTCAACACTGTTATGATGCTAAACTGCTATTGTATGAAAGTGACTTCCACTCCTCCTTATACAGTTTCCAACGATGGCCTCTTGTTCTACCCCCCCCCCTCTCCCATTCTATGAAAAATTTCTTCCATGTCAATCTGATAACAAACCCTGACTAGCTTACATGTCTCAATCATATCCCTCCTCTCTTCCTCCTATTCATGAGACTTTGAAACTAACATTCTCTCAATCTATCCTTGTACTCCTCATTCCAAAGACCACTGATCACCTTTGTGAATCTTCTCTGGACCCTTACCAACATATCCTTGTCACCATGAAAACCTGGCAAGCAAATCTGTACACAATAATCCATATGAGGCCTGATCAAGGATTTATACGATGGTCCTCTACATTACTTCTTTTAAAGTTTCTCCACCAAATGTATACTTTGCATCCCATCGTTGCTTACCAAATCTCAAAACATTACACTTTGCAACATTGAACTGACATTTCCACTTACCTGTTCATTCATGCAATCTAAAAAGTCCTCCTGTAAGGCCATAACATCTGCTCGACTCTGCATTGCTCTTCCTAATTGTATATCATCTGCAAACAGCTTAGGCATATCACTAGTTAAACTCATCCCAATATCATTAACATACAATTGAACAACAATGGTTCCAAAACTGACCTTTGCAGTACACTACTAGTGACCTTCCTCTTTCGGGATACTGCATCCCATATACAACTTTCTGATACCTATCTGAGAGCCAGTCACTGATCCAACTCAGAAGTCTGTTATCCAATCCCATCTATTTCAATTTATTTAACAGTAAGTGGTGTGGCAGTCTATCAAATGCGTTTGCAAAATCCAAGTACATCACTGTAAATGCATTTCCCCTGTAAAACATAAGTAAATTAGTAAAACATGATCTCCCTTTAACAAACCCATGCTGATAACCACAGAGAGTACTGCTGTTATCAACCCATTTCTGTATCATATCTGTGGTCTCTGATTAGAAATATCAGAGACCACAGATATGAGAGTCCTGAGAAAGATTAGGGGTGTGAACAGATCGTAATAATGGCAATATCATATTAAAAATGAGGATATTAGGAAAGAACTTGACATTGTTAGCATCCAGGAATGTGTTAGCAGAGCTATTTAAGTGGTATGGTCACTTAAATAGATTGGGAGAAGAAAGATTAGCAAAACAGGTTGGCAGGAAAAAGACCCAGAGGAAGACCAAGATGTAGTAGGATTGATACAGTAAAAATTGCCTTAGAAGACAGAAATATGAGATCTGATAATGTTGGAGAGGCTTGATAGATAACAGATTGATTTGAAGGAAAATTGTTGATAGGAAGTTAGTAATGATGTAAGATCTTCATGTAGTAAATAATATCCTGTTCCCCCCCTGCCTTGAGGGTACATGTTATATGGTGTAAATGGGGCATTATATCAAGCAATACTTAGTCATCAGGAATTTGATGAAGATGATACTTTCTGTTCACTCACAATTAAGCCATTCTTTAAGCATAAAAAACTTATTGTTTAATATTGACCATATACAAATATTTTAACATTCTTTGCCTACCATTTTCTCTAGCAAACTGTCTAGCTTTTTCAAGGCGTTGACAGAAAAGCATAAAAAATACTAGTAAATGCAAATTGAAAGGAACATAAAAATGTTGTAAACACTCTAGTAGCTAAGGTTGCACGTTCGTGTGACAGAGACTGAATGGACTTATTGTTCTTAATTATTATCACGCATGCGTGTTTGTTGTAAACGTATAATGTGATTACTAGCTAGCTGTAGTTCAGATGGATTTAGAGAGAGGATGAGGTTTTTCCATGAACTGTTAAGAATAGTACCCTGGTTTCTGTTGAGGTTTCCGCCAGTTTTTAACACTACAGTGGCTTCCTTGAATAAACGATGTCTATAATCGTCGTCTAAATATGGCATGGAGCTATTTTGCCACTCTATTGTGTGGTTAGACGTACAGAAATGATGTGCTAAGCCGGAAGAAATACTTCTGTTGTGGTTTATATCACCAACGTGCTCTCTCTGTCTGATCTCCCAACTTCGTGAAGTTTGTCCGATGTAGGCGAGACCACAGGAGCAAGGAATGCAATATACTCCTGGATATTTGTAGAATGGCACCTTGTCTTTTGGTGATCCTAAAAAATGTTTGATGCTGGTGGTTGGTTTGAAGATCACTCTGATGTTGTGGGCTTTTAGTATTCTGGCTATTTGATAAGAAATTGACTTGATGAAGGGAATCACTACAGTAGAAATGTGCTGGGAGTTTGGTTCTTCTTGTCTGGGGTTGTCACCATATAGATATTTTTTGATGATGTTCGGAGGGTATCCATTTTGTGATACTGTTTGGGCTATTAGTGAGATTTCAGTCTGTGTATCCTCCTCTTCTGATATAAACTTACGTGCCCTATTTTTCAACATATGGATAATGCTTAGTTTGTGTGTCTTGTGATGGTTAGAAGTATAATGAAGGTATCTTACAGTGTCTGTCGGCTTTCTGTAAATAGATAAATTGACACTATTTGATTGTCTTTTTATCAAGATGTCTGGATGTCTACAAGACACACAAACTAAGCATTATCCATATGTTGAAAAATAGGGCATGTAAGTTTATATCAGAAGAGGAGGATACACAGACTGAAATCTCACTAATAGCCAAAACGGTATCACAAAATGGATACTGTTTTGGCTATCGAAGGGGGAAATCCGAGCTTATCAGCAAGGGAAAGTCTTTGCACTACGTTGGAAAGACAAAAAAGATTTTTTCTGCTGTCTTCCCTGCACAATCCATCAGTGGAATCCGTGGAGAAGCATGGTTTGAAGAAAGAAAAACCCATTGCTGTGTGTGCATACAACGACACTATGGGTGGAGTCGACAGGTGCGATCAGCAGCTATCATTCTACTCTGTAATGAGGAAACACCATAAAAAATATTACAAAAAAGTGTTTGGACATGTATTAAATTTTGTTATTTGGAACAGTTTCCTCCTGCACAAGAAAAAACGTTTGTCTACCATAACATATCTAGAATACAGAATAAAAATTGCGAAAGCATTGCTGCATGCACATTTCGCCTTCTTCAGCAAGCAGAAAAACAGTAAATCCTGCCAGACATCTGAGGTTGAACATGGCTAACTCCAACCATTATCCCAAAAATCTACCACCAACGGCTAATAAAAAAAAACCTGCACGCAAATGTTATGTATGTAATAAAAAAAAATATCAGAAAGGAAACAAAAATCTGGTGCCCTGAGTGTAAAACTGCTTTGTGTGTTTACCCTTGCTTTAGGGTGTTCCACACTGTTCAAGAATTTTAAATTCTGAACAGTATGAAATAAAAAATGTTTGTTTTCAAGGCCATCAAAACAGTCCTTTTCAGGAGTACAAATATTAATAGAGGGATACCTGAATGAACTGTTTCCTTTTCATCTTGAAGGTGAATTTTTAAGTTCCTTTTATGACACAGAATGATATTTTCAAAGGAATAAAATATAAGAGGAACTGGAATACTCTTTCCAGTTCCAGAGGAACTGGAAAGAGTATTCCAGGTAAAGTATTTCACCAAAACAATAAAAAATAATGACGTAAAATCTATCCTATATATATATAAAATGCTAAGCCTTTTTATGTTATGTTTTTTGAAATGTTTTGAAACTCAGGGGCTACCCTGAGTGTCGAGTCTTCAAAATTCAAGTCATCAGAATTCAGGGGCAGAACCCCCCTTTCGAGTTATCACAATTGAAGGAGAACTGGCCTACCAGACCAGAACACGGGGGATTGAGCATTCCCCCCCCCCCAGTTAATAAATGAAATATATAAATAATAACGGGAACATTTTCACCTTGCCAACACTCAAATTTGATGTGATATGGGTTCTAAATTTCTTGTTTCGGAGATATATATATATATTGCAAAGTTTTGTAATAAAAATTTCTGCTACAATGAAGTTTGACATAATCAACAATATTATTACAACCTTATTTCTGTTTCTTGTGTGGGAGAAAAAAATGGTAAAATGTCACTCTTATAATTATATGAGATGTTATAATGGCAAAAATAGTAAGAAAAAAGTCATTTGCACTTTCTCTTTAAAACACAAAGAAAGAACATTGTAAATTCAGCCAGTGGAAAAGAAAATACTACATATTTTTCTTCTGTTATCTGATTTTTTTTTCTTGTAGTACAAAGAAGAAATCACTGCATATAACATGGAGTCTGCATGAGGGAAAAAATCTGGAAATTGGTTACATTATAACGAATAGAGAAATCATGTCAGAAAAATTATTCACGTAAGATTCTAATCTCAGCAGACATAACATTTTCTTCTAGATTACATATCTAAAGTAACTGAACCTTTGCTACTATTTTACACTAAAACGAATGGGTATGTTCCCCAAGTGATTTACGTTTGTAACAGCTGTCTTGCGTTACAAACGTAAATACCCCCCCCAAAAAAAAGAAGGTTATGAAATGCATATGCACCTTTTCTTTGAAAATAATTCAAATCCTCTTTTTCAAGATAATTGTATGATTTAATTTCTAATTTTTGATAATAAAAGTGAAACCGATCATTATAAATTAAGCAATTATTTTGGCATAAATAATGTATAAGCATGTAAACGAAATGTCAGTATTTCTGTTAGGATATAGGTAATCAACAATCGAAAAGGAAACAAGACATTCTTGACATATTCTGCACTACAGCCTGAGGCACTTTAGTGCGACTTTAGTGTTCTCCCCTTTCTTCTCAATAGCACTGAGAGTAATAAGCCTTCAATTTTTCCTCCAGCTAAGAGGATATTACCAAGTATTTATAAGACATAGATTATTTCAGAAATAGCTTCCAACAGCAGCAGAAGTAATATTTAGATTTTTTTAAAGAAAAACAAACAAAAATAATACTACTGAACTTTCTTTTGTGTGGTATGCATATAAACAATTTTGCATGGTGAAAATATAGCATATTATTTCTAAAATTTCACATAATTTCAGCGGACAGTAGAACAGCTGGTTTTAGATTGCAAATAAATAGAACAGAATTAGAAGCTTCACGGTACAATCTGATTGCCGTATATCTTTTGTCAAAATGGTAAAATGAAGTAATTGATTTTGAATATCTAGAAAAGCTTTCAAACCTGTATAGAAATTTAGAGTAGTTATGCAATTCAGTTCCAGGAGAGGATAAGGAGGGGGGGGGGGGAGCATTAGAAAATCTTCAAAATGAGCAAAAAATTTTGAATCATTCCGTATATGATATTTTTCACATTATATTTTCAACATATCTACGAGGATATGCACTGGATATTATTGTAATATGCATAATACAAATAAATAAATAAATAAATGACGAAGCCGAAAAATCACTGCTAAAATATCATTGGATATAAATTTTTGATACCAAAAAGACACACAATCGGAAATCGAGTAATGCAATGTAGCATTTTAACATTTTTTTTTTATTTTGTCTTTATGAATAACAAAAAATCATTTCTAAAACTGAAATGTGATGATCCATATAATACTATTTGGTTAGAAACGAAAGCAAAGGACATATTTATTTTAATAAATATTATTTAAAAATATAAATATTTGATAATATTTTCAAAGCAAACATTTGAAAATTCTGAAATTCGAAAAAAAAATTATTCAATTATTATACGTAAAGTGAAAGAACAATCAGTGCAACTCTTCCGGTGTACTGATTTGTAGAATAAAATACACCAAATTTACTATCACTAAATAGATTCATTGCAAAAGCTGATCAGTGGTCATTTCAGGATTGATTTTTTTCGCATATGTGAAATTCCTTTCAATTTTTGGGAAGAGACACAATAAATCATTTTAGAGGCAAGAAAGGTCAAATAACTTAGGACTTTAGGATTGATTTTTTTCACATATGTGAAATTTGTTTCAGTTTTTGGGAAGAGACATGATAAATCATTTTAGAGGCAAGAAAGGTCAAATAACTTAGGACAGTAAATGAAATTCTAAGCAGCACAATAGACGTAAAGACAGGGGGACACAAAGGTCACTCAGCAACAGTTAATCCACTAATGGCTATAGAATAGCCATAACGAGATTAACGGCGGGGGAAGGTGGCATGATAAAAGGTAGAATGCCGACGAAGTTTTGATCCATGAAAAAAGCTAGGGAGAGTTGACTATATCATCCACACCAGCCGGTTGGGAGGTTAAACAATAAGTTTTTTATGCTTAACTTTCAAACGACCAAATATGTTTAATTTAAGCCATTCTTTCCTATGTCCTCTATACTTAAGTTTCTCATAATTCCATCCTGATAATGATGAAACACCCTTATCAATTGATCACTAAATACCTCAAAAATATCTTCTGCAGCTGTTGCCATTATACCATTTTCATCCATTAATATCATCTTACCATGATCATTCCTTCTTCTACTTGCCACATATCTAAAGGAACTCTCTTTATGTTGTCTTCATCTTATGTTGCCCCCATAATGCCTTCTTTCTTTGTATTGCATGCTTCATTCATGCATTTCACCTACCTTATGTAATATTTTAACCCTTAGAATAGACATTATAAATGATTATAAATATATTTAGACATTGCTTCTACTAGATAGTTCTTGAATATCACCCAAACAGCATTGATCTCCTTTCCACCCAACCCCCACACTTCATGCTACACCTGTGAGCTCTCTCTCCTGAGCTTCTCATAATCACCAGCTTTGTAGTGCCACATATACCCTTTTTTAATGCCTCTGTTAATAAGGCAATTTTTTTTTTTCCCACTATAAACTGTGTTTGAAGGTTGGCTTCTTTTTTTTTATTCGGCTTTTTTTTCTCTCTCCTGCAACTTTCTGTGTTTCTAGATTTGTAAGTCTTTCTTCATTTCAGAACCCCTTTCTTCCACAGTTTCCACCAACTACTCTACATCTTCATTGTCAACCTCTAATTCCAACTCTGCTGGCAGAACCATTTTATCACCACTCTTTTGTATGGCTTTGAATCCTGTGAATGTGTGAACATATATTTTAAGCTGCTTCTTCCAAACACCATTCATGCAATCAACTGTCATCACCTTGCTACATGCTGCATCTACATTTTATGTACAGTTCAAGATATATTCCTTCCAAAAGTCTGATAGTTTTCCCACCTTAAATAGTAGCCATAGTGTGATCATAAGTATATTATTTCTTAAATAATATGCCTTAAAAGCAGCAATAACTCCTTGTTCTATGAGTCACAGGTGTGAAGTGATATTTGGTGAACATCTTTAAAGGTGCCTGTGCCATGATTATAAATAATAAATTACATGATAACCACAGTAATTAACTTTAATGAAATGAAAGTACAGATATTTCGTACTGAAAATAACAGTACATCATCAGCGTGTAGAAACAAGCAAAAGGAACCAGATTACAAAGTATATACAGCAGTCAGTAGTTTATCAATTAAAAACGTGGGTGAAGGCTACTGATTTATTATATTGATATTACTGATATATTTCAGTGTTCTGAAAATGAACTGACCACACTTTCCTGCAAACAGATCAATAACCTTCACCCACGCATTTAGTTCACCATGGAAAAGGAAAAGGCTGGTAGTTTACCATTCTTGGACATCCGCCTTACACGCATAGCCTCTGGTAATTTATCAACCAGTGTTTATCGAAAACCTATCTTTACTGGCAGATACATCCATCAAAAGTCTGCGCATCACACCTCTCAAAAAATTGGTGTTATCAAGTATTTAATTAATAGTGCACATAAGATGTGCTTCTCTCTCTCTCAAACTTACAACAAGAATTTCTCACTATCAAAAAGTTAATGGAATTTAATGGTTACAACTGAATCAAATCCAGCAGATAATTGACTCCTATGTTCTAACACCTCAGGATTCTTCAACAGGTCGCAGGGGTCCAATCCCTTATATTTCTGGCATCTCGGAACTGATTGGTAGAATTTTGAAGAAGTATCATCTCATTTCCACATATTTTCTGATCAACAAAATTTCTCATCTGTTGCCATCTACAAAAGACAAACTGGCACTCTATCAGCTGGCGTTTACCAGATATCATGTGAATATAATCTAACATACTTTGGATAAACATGCTGTTCTGTAGAAATAAGAATTAATGAATATCAATATTATATGGAATATATGAAACCTGAAAAGTCTAGTCTGGCATAACAGACCAGAGTTTTGAGTATTGTTTAGTATTGACACTAAACACAATATCCAGTGGGATAAAGCTCGTCTTCTCCATAGATGTAGGTTTAAATATGAACACCTTTTCAAAGAAAGTTGTGAAGCCCTTTTACATTGGCCAAATCTAAATCAGAACAATTGTCTCTCTCTCTCTCTCCCAAACGTTTCGGAGATTCTTATCATATGTAACCATCAAAAATAGTTGTTTAATAATATTTTTAATAATATTATTTATTAATACTAATTTCTAGCATGCAGCAATAGTTCTTAATTGGTAAACCACTAACTGCGGTATGTACTTCATAATCCGGTTCCTTTGATTGCTTGTTTCTACACACTGATGATGTACTGTTATTTTCAGTACGAAATATCTGTACTTTCATTTCATTAAAGTTAATTACTGTGGTTATTGTGTAATTTATTATTTTATTTGGTGAACATATTAATGGGGTGGTCATCATAAGTTGTGTACATTGTAAGTTGAGGATTAATTGCATTTTCTGCCCTGTGAGACTGTCTTTCTAATCATAGCAGAAGCCAAAATGGGACATGCAGTTTTTTAGTACTGTCTAGAACATAAGAATTTAATTTTTGTAAATATTTCTGTAGTTTTGAAAACTTAGGCTTTGTGCTCCTTAAAAGCATTTACTAAACCACTGATATCTGTAATATGAATATGTATTCCTTTTCTAGTAAGGAAATTTAAAAGAAAAATCTTGGGTGAGCAAGATTCTAAATTTGCTGTTTTATATTTCTTCACTAGAAATACAAAATTACAAGGCTGACTTTATATCTTTCAGTTTTATTGAGAACAATACTAGTTAAATACTTTGTCATGTATTTTGTTCTAGCAACCATCATTGCCACCGTTTTGAGAAACATCACACACAAGTCTTCAATACTGACCAGTATAGTAACATGCTGCTTAATCAACCACAAGCCGCTGTGCTACAGTGTGACTATCCTTGGCTAAAAAACAGTATGAGGGATACCAGAAGTAATGGAACACGCAGGTTTCAGTGACTTGATGTTTGTTTTTAACTTTGATTATTATAATCATAGAAGTAGAAATATGACAGTGGATAAAGCATCTAAATATTTATTTTTTGAAGTAATATATTCAGTTTACTTGATCATCAGATAATTTCCTATTTCTTTGAATATTTTTAAATCTTATGGAAGCAAGTTGATTTTTATTTCACAATTTTTGATTTTATTTTATCATACATGCTAGAAGAAATATGAAGAAAAAAAAACTTAAAATAAGTAAGCTTTGAAGTTATGAAATTGATTGCATTAGCCATGTTATCATGTAATTTTGGATAAACCAAATTACATGAATTAATGTTTACTGAATGTCATTAAATAATACAGGGACAGTATTCTATTTTCCAGAAAAAAGTAGGAAAAATAAGAAATGTGTTATTTGCAAAAAAAAAAAAAAAAGGCTTTCAATCCACTTGTTGCTAGTAAATCATTTTTAAATATTTCTAAATGTCATCCAAAAATTTCTAAACATTATTTTAGGCTTCTTTGAATGAGTGATAACTGTGTAAAATCTATTAGAATAAGAACACATTCGCATTAAAAAAAAGTTAAATTAAAAGGTAAAAATTAGATACAAATTTGGTTTAAGTTTCTTAAGCCATCATTAATCTGAATGAATGAATGATTGAAAATTCAAACACAACATTGGATGCACTTGGAGAGTGATATTTCTCTCTGTATGCAAAAGTGCTACATTAAAAAGTATTGTATATTGTACTATTAAGGTGTGTGTGTATGTATACACACACATTTAAATACACACCCAGGGTGGGTACATGTCAGGAATTTGATTATGGTGAATTTTTAATGATGATTTCCCTATTTTTGGCATAGGAAGAGTACCATTGAGGTTGAGATTTGGATTATGAACTCCAGTACTTTCTTTTGAAAAGACACTCATAATTGTAGGTGTTTCTATGTAGAAGCTTAGCATTATCCAAAAGTTCCTGTGGCTAGTGTTATCAATTTTGTGCTCTGCTTATTTAGTTCAATGTTTCAATTTTGTCTCTTTACAAAGCCTTGATACAACTGCACCTGGACCAGTCTGTGCATATTTGGTCTCCTAGGTTCTGAGAGGATGAAAGATGTGGAAAGTGTACAAAGAAAAGTTAAAAAGATGATATTGGAATTATGGAATGTAGATTATGAGAACAGATTGAGTATGTGGACTGTATAACAGTTTGTCTGTTGAAGTGGTGATTGCAACTAATGTAAATGAAATTGACTGGTGTGGACAATGCATGGCCACTCTCCTCTGAAGGTTTTATCTATAATTCTTTGGTTGTGTCCATTTGGAGAAGAGGTTTCCTTGATGCTGAAGATTTCTTGTTGAAAAGATGCTGTTGAAGAACTGACTGTATGTACTCTTGATAGTACTGATTTGATAACATCACATTTCTGTGTAGGATGGTGAGCTATTAGTGGCCAGGAAAGTAGGTTTGCAGTAGACAGAAGTGATGAGTGAACCATTTTCTTTTAATTTTATAAGTATGTCAAGAAAGGAGGAAAAAATTCCTTGATTGTGTTGCTGAACATCAATCCTGTATTAAACTAAACAAGGTTCATAAATCTACCATTGCAGAACCCACAATTGATAGCACTAGCTATGGGATCCTTCCAGCTTATTAGAAACTTATTCCTTACCTCAATAATAAATCTCTCAAATTGGCATCTAACACAGGATGAACTTAATCTTTTAGTCTGATTACATTTACAATAGTTCCAAAAATTTCCCTTTGATACTTGAATTTTCATATAATCTTAAATGCAATATCTGTCACCTTTAATATAAAGATAGAAATTAAACTATGATTTGAAGTCACAAATGTTACCAGATGTTAGAGTTCTAAAACACCTAAGCTTGATGTTCTTCTCACAATTAAAGGTCCTCCATAGACTAAAGCATAACAAAAGTTTAACCATTACCAGAACTAATAAAGAAAATGCCATAGTAATTCTAGAAGCTACTGCATATAAATGTAAAATAGATAATCTCCTCCAGGATCATAATACCTATATTGGCCATTAGATGGGACCTTATCAACAGCCAACTTAGGAAACTCAGTGATTTACTGGATAATGTCATCTCCCTTGATTGAGATACTATTCAAAAACTTTTAAATCTTAACATGCCATATCACCCATAATTTATGGTCTCACCAAACTACATAATTATGGTATCCTCTTGGACCAATACAAAATAGTTACTAATAGTTAGTTTGACTTCAGCTCTCTTCATTAGTGTTCCTTTTAACAACACCTTTGAATTTTTCTGTGTTCTAAATTCCCATCAGACTAGATCTTTTTAAGTTTGTTATGAATTCTGGATATTTTAGTTGGAATGGCAAACTCTGCAAATATAGGGATTTGCAGTGAATTCTCCACTATCTCATCTCTGCAACTTTCATTTAGAAGAAAACTATGTGCTCAAAGACCCAACCCTGCACTCTAGATCCAATATATGGCGATATTTTTGCTATCTGGATGAACTCGCATCAAAAACTAAAAAGTCTTCCTTCAGAAAATCAATAATAATATTCACCTCAGGATCAAATTCACCTTGGAAATAGAATCAAGCCAAACTTTTTTTTTTTTTGATATCCCTATAAACCAAGATGAAAATAGTTTGCTAACTTCTATCTACTGCAAACCTGCTTTCTCTGGCTGCTGTATCTATCAGAATCAGCTCACCATACTTCACAGAAATCATGATCCTACATAGTCTGTTCTTAAGCAACATCCTTTTCATTAGCAGCAGAAGTCTCCATCATCAAGGAAGCTTCTGCTCTAAATGGCTACAATCCAAGAATTATAGACAAAATCATCAACCATTTTTTCCCTCTCAAATTCTGCAAGAGGAAACAACTCCCATAAGTATTTATTTCTTGGATTCAGAGAACCTCTAAATGCGTTACTAAAGAAATTCCATCTTTCAGTCTCCTGTACAAACCCATAAATGAAATCAAGTTCCTTTTATCTTCTTCAAGAGATAAAATGTAACTGCTGTTGCTATCTGGACAAATCCCTTGTAACTACAACTTATCCTATTTGATTCAGACTAGTTGCTCCATCGCAACACATATTTCTGAATATAAATTATATTGAACTAAATAAGTGTCATAATCTCTTCTTGCAGAACACAGAATTACAACACTGTGTTGTTATATGATCCTTTGGGGATAGTGCTATGCTTCTATGTAAAGCACCTACAATTTTGAACATGGACAAAACGTTAGCGATAATGGTAGCTTGAATAACAGCCTGTACTCTCCGAGACATTGACTCCACCAGATGCAAGAGGTAATTCCAGCAATGTCTGTTGCAGCATTGTCCACAACTGCACCTTAGATGTTGGTCCTGGATACATGAATCTGATGTTTTGCTCTACAGCATCCCAGAGAGATTTGATCGGATTTAAATCCAGGGACTTTGGGGCCACTGGATGCTCTCAAGCTCAGATGAGTGTTCCTTGAGCTATGCTTGGGTGGTTGCAGCCCAGTGGGATGGTGCATTGTTCTGCTGAAACAGACCATTGGCTGCAAGATGCGTGAAGACTATGAAAGTGTGTAGGTGATCAGCCAGCACATTTTGTTTGCTTGCAGCATTTAAGGATCTCTCCAAACACTAGGTCCACCACCCCCTTGACCAGAGCCAACCTGGCACGACGGAGTCATGGCCTCATTCTGTTGATGCCACACCCTCCCATCAGCTCTATACAACTGATAATGGGATTCATCAGCCCACATGACTCTGGTCCACTCTGCAGAGGTCCAGTTTTGATGCTCCCAACACCAGGTGAGGTGCATTGCTCAATCACGAGTTGTTGACAGTGGTACACAATTAGGTGGTAGGCTCCTGTAGCCCATGGTATGCAGGATATGCCATACACTTCATTCACCGACACTACTAGGACCTCAGACATTGAAATTGGATGTGATTTGTGCTGCCGTTGCTCTGCAGTTGGTCTGACTGAGCCAGGACAGTCAACATTGACTCCAGTCATCAATGGCACGTGGTTGGCCACTACTTGCTCACTGGTGTCCATTGATGGTATACTTGACTCTTGGTACAGTTGCCCACTTGGACAATAGAATGTTGCCCAATGATCAAAGTTGCTAAGATCGCCACATTTACCCATGTTTGTCAATTGTGATACACTGTTGGGAAGCCCCAATGTCTATCTATTTACTTTCTGCATTTGGTTTGGGTATGTTTCGCTCTGTGCAGGGGATGCCAGTGTCAACTTACCATAATGTTTTGTCTATTGAATGTATATAACTCTGAATATAATCAGTGTTGCAGTTGTATACTGTAATGTTGATTCATATTTGAATCAACATTTGATTCATGATGAGAAACAAAGCATACAGTTTTACAAAGTAAAATATAACAGTGCTCTTAATATTTACAAGGAGATATATACTTTTTTTTCCCCAAAAAATAATATAAAATTATTTTTATAAAATAATTATTAAAGTTCAAAGAAATGGGTTTTAATGTGCTTCATTACTACTAAAACATTTCTAAGCTTCATACAAGGTCAATCAAACTTAAATTATTTTAATCTAAAAACAAATTTGAAATTTACTTTCTGCTGCTTAGAATCTATTATTGTCTAGCTATAAGTTGGAACTTGACCTTTCTTAAGCACTCTGCAGTGACAGAAAATAAAATGGAATATATATATATGTAATGTATCTTGGCTATAAATATATAGTATAATAATTTTGAGTATAAAAAGTAATCTTTTGGTTGTATTCTATGAAAGTGGTTCACAGTGAACTAAAATGAAGCACTAAGTTTTTTTTTTATAAAATAATTATTTTTAATACATAATTGTATTGTTAATATTTGCATTTTAATCTTTACTGTTATTTCTTTATTCCTATTCATTTTTGCTATGTTGAACAAAGTTCGACAACCTTGTTATTTAGATCAGGGTAGCCATATTTTCTATCATGATTCACACGTGTCATGATAGAATTACTGGAATCTGGAATACAAGCATCAATTGTAACTACCAAATTTATATTTATAACACCAAACTTCATTTTGATTATCCTAAAATAATCTGTTTAAATTAATTATTATGCTGCAGTCTTGATAGGAGTCTCTCTTTATTTGAACAGTGATAATCAATGCTTTATTTTACTTTTGTGCCAAATAATAGTTATATTATTTCATAGAAATGAATTGGTATACTCAAGCTCTCACTGAAATTCCAAAATTTCAAATTCTATTTAAAAACTTGATGTAGTGAAGGCATATTTTTAAGCATTTAGTCAAGTAATATTTTCTTGATACATATTCGGTAAATAAGTTTCAAAAACAAAGTGCCACTTCATTCCTGGAAGGATAGAAAATCACATGAATGATAATAACTAGTTATTTTTAGTGGTTGCATTCAAGCATCACTGTTTGCTGTTTTTATTATCTGAATTAATATTAAAGTGAAAAAAAAATAGTATATAGTTATCATAAAAAAGTGGGACATGCAAATAATCAGTACTGTATAATATATGATAACTTTGCATATCAGATGAAGCAGTTTTATTGTTTTGCTACATTTGGTTACATTATTATGTTGAATGGATAAAATAAATGCATCATCATATTATAACGTTTATATCATATGGTGGTCTTTTCTGCTTATAATATGGGTGGAAAGGGATATGTAGCTAACTATACTATGAAAAAGGTTAGTCTCACATTCATGATGTGTAATGTCTAATTCTGATTACAATTTTTGTTTAATTTTTATCTCTAAATTGGAATAAGCAACTTTGTACTTTGTGGACAGCATTCATATTCATCGTTTTAATTAGAACTAAATGACTATCTGTTTGGTGTTGGAAGATGAGAGAGAGAGAGAGATATCAGACACATTTGTAAATATATTATGTACAAAATCAGAAATAATTACATTTGTATAATTTTTCGTGCTTGAACCAATAGATGTAGTAGTTTTGGAATTTTTGAAATAAATATAGAAAAACATCATCATATCCCCCCCGGGACGGGTTGAGTTCCCCCCTTACCGAGGGGGCTTACAGCTAATTAGTGTGGCCGGGTTGCCACTCCTTGTTGCATCCCATAAGGACAGTATTTCTGACTGTAATCCACGTGTGTTCATGGGACCAGGTTTGCC
Source organism: Typopeltis vanoorti (assembly GCF_054136105.1). Lineage (NCBI taxonomy): Eukaryota > Metazoa > Arthropoda > Arachnida > Uropygi > Thelyphonidae > Typopeltis > Typopeltis vanoorti. Next base: position 77,085,755 of record NC_143557.1, read on the forward strand.
TTGATAACACCAAACTTCATTTTGATTATCCTAAAATAATCTGTTTAAATTAATTATAATTAATTTAAACAGATTATTTTTGTTTGCAAAGCAGCATGATAATTATCATGCTGCAGTCTTGACAGCAGTCTCTCTACAGGCTCAGATTGCTAATTATAGTTAATGGTAGTGTATTCTAGAAAATATTGGATTAACACATACCTTTTATGCATCTATGATATATAAATATAGTATGAGGAATTAAAAAAAAATACATGTAAAAATTAGAAAATTTGTATGAACATAATTAACATATTTCTTTATTGATTAAAAATAATATAGCATATTATAATAACATCATGATTAATATTACATAAATAATTTTTAATTAGCTTTAACATTTCTATATAACATATTTTTAAAATATAAAGATGCACTTAATTTAATTATATTTTATTTTTAAATTTTGTAAACTTTTTTTAAAAAACTCCATATTTTTTGTTGTTTGTTAACCCTTTTTTTATTAGTTTTTGATATTGGGTTTTGTTTCTAACCATATCATTAGGATTTTGCAAGTCTAGCGTAGAAGCGAGAGGGAAGGACATTCTGATATGCATTATATCTTAATGCATGGTATATGTGAAGCATTATACCTATGGTTGCTGTATTATAAATATTGTAAACCATACATCAGAAAGATCTTACAGTCATAACAAGGAAACTTAATTAGCTGTTAAAATTTGCAAATTGCACCTACTAGTTTCACGCACCTACAAAGAACTGGTGACTTCATTAGAGCTTAATAAATATCAAAAATACATAAATAGATAACAAAGTAGTCTAAACACTGAACAACTGTTACAAGAAAAATAAATAAATTCATGCTAAGAAATAATCGTAAAGTCTCATGGCATGCATCAAAAAGTCAACATCAGACCATTTCAAAACCTGTTCACTGTCTATTGAGGTCTCCTATTTACAAATACTCAGGAATATATAGAATTCTATGCTCTTGTAGCTTAAGCTTACATAGGACAAACCATGAATTTGAAGTGAGAAAGAAGGAACATGTCGCAGATGTCAAACATAAAAGAAAAGATCTGGTCTGGCCAACTATACTTCTGATACAAACCATGCTGTTGATTGGAATGTTTCAACCTTATGTAGAAGAAAATTTTTATTCTAGACTTCTGAAGGAATCAATTATGGTCATGCATTCCTGCGGATCACAAAAACCAAGTGACATATGCAAATAGCTTATTAAATATTTTAACATCATAGACTTCAACTTTGCTAACAGTTACCTTCTGTTGTTAACTGCACACAACTAATGCATACCACACAACTTCATATTTGTTTGTTAGCATGAATTTATTTATTTTTCTTGTAATGGTTTTTTAACATTTAGACAACTTTGTTATCTCTTTATATATTTTTGATGCTTATTAAGTCCTGATGAAGATTTGTAGGGATGAAACTAGTAGATATAGTTTTCAAATTTTAATGACTACATTTTTTTGTTATTACTGCATGCTCTTTAGTTATGAAACATTATCTCTTTAAATCAGAAAGACCTGGCAAATGTTATTTTAGATCAAATTAAAAAATTATCAGCATTGCCTTTTTTTTGCAATAAAAATTTGTATGAGCCTTTCCAACTTGTAGAAGATAAAAATAATAAAATTTAAGGAAATAAAATGATCTTGTTAAAGCTGTTCTTTCCTCCTCCCTTCTTTACAGAATGCAGTCCACATTGTTAGCAATTAAATTAACTGAAAACATGAGTCTTTTTTATATTTTAAAAGTTTTATTAGCATTTCATCTAGTAATAATAAATTTTAATGAAAAAAAATCATGGGGGTAGTGGAAAGTAGAATTGATTTTAGGAATCATAGTTTGGATGATTATTTACTGAGTTCTGTTTAAGTAAATATTATGAATATAATATCACTGTTATTACTGAGAGAGGAGGGAAAGGACAATAGAGTTTGTTGAATGACACGATCATTTATATACATATACTGATCTCATGCAGGAAACAGGCTTTTTGTCAAATTAAACAATAGCGCATATTAGTATACTGATCATGTTGTAGACTAAATTTAAACAAACTTCAAAAGCAAATGCAGTTCTATAGAATACAGTTGAATCTCACTACAACAAATCCTGTCAGGATCAAAGGAATAGTAAGGTTTGCTATAGTGAATTTCCTTGGCATAGCAGGTTTTTTTTTATTTTTTTATAAATGGGCAAGTATTATAGTGGTATTTGCTATAATAAGAATTTGGTTGCAATTAAAAAACAATAGAGGTTTGCCAAACCTATTTGGCATGTTATCAAATAGAACCTATTTAGATTGCTGAAATTAACATTAAGAACATATTAATGGCAAAGAACAAGACAGTGTGAATGTGTTCTTGTGATCATTTAGCATCAATCTTGAGAGTAATAATCATTTTTTTAAAATGAAAAATGAATGTTGCTTTATTTTACATTTTAGAAGTATTGTTTAATTATCCATTACTTAATATGAAAGTGGAGACTGCCTGCATTTCTTTATAAAACATAAAATGCTTGTAAGAGAGAATATGGAAAAATGAAGAGGGGGAACAAATCTTGATAAACATAAATTCTGCATAGCTCAATTAGAAGTTGAGAAAGCACTATTTTGGACATGTAATTCTGACATCTGTTAAGTAATTTTCATATTTTATATAAATATAAAATCAAGCATTTGAAAGTGTAATACACTAACAGCAGTAAATAATAATCAGCTCTTCAGGAAAGTTGATTAGTAGAACAAATTTCCCACAATTAAGTAGTTTTTAGTTTAAAATATGAAACTGTTAACATATGTGAATAGCTGAGCTGTTAGAGATTGACAACAAAAAATGCCCACATTAAATTTGTTGTTAACTCATAAGAATAAATGGCAGCAGAAGGAAACGTATTTTTATATTACTGTACTTTCCGCTGAAGTTTTATAAGCCTTAATTAGCATTAGTTTTTAAATAGTAACCATTGACATAGAATCTTTGCATAAAATTCTTGAATTATGGGAAATAGAATAAATAAAAGCCATTTACTACATTTGTACATTGTAATATATTAAATCTTTTTAAAATAAGTGAATCTAGGAATGCGAGCTCTTTTTCTGATAGTCTTATACAACTTCTAATGTAGTTAAGAGAAAAAAAAATCTTTCTATAAAATCCTGTTAAATATATGAATCATGTATTTCTAGAGCCTCATTTGTTTAACTCTTTCATTATGTATATTTGAGTTTTTATAGTGGCTTGGATTGTTTTAATTCTGTTGAATTAAAACAATTCAACAGAATTGTTTTAATTCAACAGAATAAGATTCAACAAAATAAGATTTGATTTTTTTTAAAAATCATATAATAAATATACAGGATAACTTTCTCATTGTCTACATTTTTATTACTTTAATATGTAACTCAAATATATTTTTGATTATACATGTACATTCTAAAAGTAGAAAATCGCTCTCGTAACCTTTATTTTTTTAAAAAAAGGTTCTCATTTAATCTGTTTATTAGGACCAAATTTATATGCAAAGTATCAAAAATTCAAACTCATTGGCAGATTTTACTATTAATTTCATTCAATAGTTGGCAGTCTTCTATAACTCATCACTATTTTTTGGTTATGATTCTGAAAACAACCATAAATTTTAGATATGTCTGTAAAAGAGTTGGAGTAAATACAGTAGCATGAAATCCAGAAATTTGGAGGCCAGTTTACTTGGTGACTAGAATTTATTGTAGTATTTCTTTTAAAAATAAAAAAGAAATTTTAGCAAAGTATTTAATGAATAATATACTATGCTGTAATCTTAGGCTTATATATAATCAACATCTCATCAGTTAAGTAGAGGGTCTCATTCTTTGACTCCACCAAATGTATGTATTAGTGGAATTGTGCTTCATCATTGAAAATGCTATCTAATAACAAGTCTGGGGTTAGCTGCTTACAAAACACTTTCAATTTGTTTCATTCTTTTTAATTTCCTATTCTAACCCAATATGATTGAGATCTACATTATATTACTCTTTGAACATCACATTAAATCCAGTCACTAATTCCAGCTAGAAATGGTGAAACTTATTGACTGTTTATTTAATAACAGTATTTTCATCACAGTAAAGATCATTAGGTCAAATGACATTAAGTTGTGCATAATATGACAACTAGGATAGGTGTCCTGTAGTGAGTGAATTGTGTCATTTCTCCCAATTAATAGCTAAACAATTATCCCAAAATCTTATTGATGGTCATGAGATGCGTTCACCATCTCACACCAATCCTAAGGAATAAATTAAGCAGTATGCAAACTGCACAATTCTAAACTTAAGTGAACTTTGATGTTATTTCCTTAGGTTGCTACATAGTGATATCATTAACTGGCTATTTATCATAAGATGGAATGCTATACAAATGAAATAGAGTGCAATATAAATAAAGGAATATCACTTTCTCCAACTTTAACCAGTTACTGTGCAGAAAGATAATTTGAACTGCGCTTATCATGGTATTATCACTTCACTTTTATATGGTGCTGTTCTATAGATATCATTTAGAATTGTATTTTTACAAAATAATTGGTTCTCATCCCCAAATACAGTTCACAGAGAGGACTGAATCTACAATCAGTTCTGTCTGTAAAAAGACAAGTGTATATGCATGCACACACACACACACACTAGTTAATTTAAATGGTATGTTACCCATGCAATATATATATATATTTAAAAAATTAATATTTATCTGACTAGAACCCGAAAAAGTATAACACAAAAAAAATAAAAAAACTTTAATAAATCACGACTAGTTTCACTTATAAAACTAACAAGATAAAAAACATGGACTTTTCAGCTTAATAAAAAGAAGAAGAATAGCAACAGTCATATTTGAATTGGTGACCACGTACTATTGTTAGCGTGAGTTAAATGTGAGTGACAGCTGATTTTAGAGCACCAGTACTGGATTACTGTGCTATGGGAATCAGACAAACTGTAGCTCAGATTGTTGTTCATGTGTGAAGGGTCCAGAACTATTTCTTTGGATTCTACAATTCGTCTTTCAAATTCATCATTGCATATATATAAATTGGTCGTGCGATCCCAATCAATTTGGTGTTGACGTTCTTCTAGGTTAGAGTTGGCGGAGAAAAGAACATGACTGGAAAGAGTGCTCGCTCGTGTTCTTCTGTAGGAGATGTCACGTCTATGTTCCTCAAGACGTAGTGAAATAGATTTATCTGCCTGACCAAAATAAGGTCGACCAGTCATGCATAACTTTCTAAACACCTGGAAAATGCAGTTGGTTGTGTTTTGGTTGACTCAGAAAAGAACTTATAATATCTACCGTAAGGTTAAACTTGATTTATTAAATGAAAGAATAGCAGACACCAAGTTCACTTTAGCTTCTTTTTTCTCTAAAAGAGATTCTTTAGAAAATAACTTAAGTTCATCTTTAGATAACAGTTCCTGGATTGATATTAAAAACATGAGAGCTCATGTTTTTAATAATTATGAGCTCTCTCCGTGCTTCTAGATCTCAACACTCCAACAAATTAATTCTTATCAGAAAATTCAATCAACTTAAACAGGAGCAAACTCACCAACCTCATATCAATTTACAAAATTTAAAAAAATGTTGTGATTCACAAATCCTCACACACTTTCTCTTGCAGAACTTAGTGTGCTCTCAAAAGGTCTTAACTTCGTTCCTTCTCCGACCTCCATTCCTAAATAACTCTTTTCTTACAAAAGTTGAAAAGGCTGCTGCGCAGTTACCAAAACAAACTGCAAATCTACTTAGGATCAATGCTATCTTCACTATAAACAACAGTCGTCGTCCTACAGATAATCTATCTTCGACAGAAATAAAAGCAATCCACCCGCTTTGTAACAACAATGATATTATTATCTTACCTGCTGATAAAGGGAACGCAACTGTAATCTTGGACAAATCTGATTATTGTTGTTAATAATAATCAGATTAGAATGGGTATCAGAACTTAATAACGACTTATTAAGTTCTGATACCCATTCTATCCTAGAAAGTGATCCCACAAGAGAACTTCATAACCGTACAAACAATCATCTGAACTTCCTAGACACACAAGACTATCTCTCTGCCCTCTGCATCCCCTCATTTGTATGGCCTGCCTAAGATCCACAAGGCTGACACTCCTTTAAGACCTATTGTGGAAGGTATTGACTCACTTACGTACAATCTGTCTAAATATCTTGCAGCTTCTTTAAAACATCTAGTTGGCAATTCCTCCTCCTTTATCAAAAACTCTGAGGATTTCATCTCAAAAATAAAAAACTTAAATCTCAAAGACTGACAGAATGGTGAGTTTTGACATCGTGTCTCTTTTTACGAATGTATCTACAGATGAAGTTCTGACTCTTCTGAAGGACAAGGTTTCTAAGAAAATGTTCGCACTGCATTAATTCTGGCTATTTCTGCTACAAAGAAAAAATATATAAACAAGCAAACGGGTTAGCTATGGGTAGCCCTCTATCCCCAGTCTTAGCAAACATCTTTTTACAAGATTTTGAAGAGAGAGCTATTTCTATCGCTATGTTAAAACCTGAACTGTGGTTACGATACATAGATGATGTCTTCCTTATCTGGGAACATGGCTTAGAGGAACTACAAAACTTCCTAAACCATTTAAGTAATCAACATCAGAACTAGAGATTAATGGCGTTCTCCCTGTTTTTGGATCTAAAGATCAGTAGATTACCTGACTGTCTTGATTTTTCGAAAAACCACCCACACTGATAGATATTTGCATGCCTCTTCTCATCACTTCTCTTCTCAAAAATTTGGCATCATCTCCACTCTTGCCAATTGTGCAAGATGTCTTACTTCCACAGAAGAAGACCTTCAAACAGAACTCAACTTCCTGAAAAGTACCTTCTTAAATAATGGATATTCATCTCATAACATCACTAAACGTTTGAGACCACATCAACAACCTCGACAAGAAGATGAATCCAACCCTATCACTCACATCCAGTTACCATTTATTAGCTTTCTTACCCCAAAACTAGCTAGGATTATAAAGAAATTCAACATAAAGACCAACTATACCACTCTGCCAAAACTTTGTTCTTTTCTGAGTCGGCCAAAACCAAAACACAACCAACTGCATTCTCCAGGTGTTTATAAAGTTATATGCAACTGTGGTCGACCTTATTTTGGTCAGACAGATAAATCTATTTCACTACGTCTTGAGGAACATAGATGTGACATCTTCTACAGAAGAACACGAGCAAGCGTCCTTTTTGGTCATGTTCTTTTCTTTGCCAACTCTAACCTAGAAGAACATCAACACTAAATTGATTGGGACCGCATGACCAATTTATATATGTGCAATGATGAATTTGAAAGATGAATTGTAGAATCCAAAGAAATAGTTCTGGACCCTTCACACATGAACAACAATCTGAGCTACAGTTTGTCTGATTCCCATAGCGCAGTATTCCAGTACTGGCACTCTAAAATCAGCTGTCACTCACATTTAACTCACGCTAACAATAGCACGTGGTCACCAATTCAAATATGACTGTTGCTATTCTTCTTATTATTAAGCTGAAAAGTCCATGTTTTTTATCTTGTTAGTTTTATAAGTTTTGTGTTATTTCTTGCTCACTTGAAGAAGTCAGGACCCCAATGAAACTAGTCGTGATTCATTAAAGTTTTTTTTTTTTTTTTTTTTTTTTGTGTGTGTGTTATACTTTCTCGTGTTCTAGTCAGTATAAATATTAATTTTCTAAATGTATACATCCTGAGTCAATTCTAATAACAATATATATATATATTGCATGGAGTGCATTATTTATATTCTATAGATATATTCTTATGATAGGATTGGATATTATTATGAAGAGATTTCTTGAGTCACCATCCTGTATATCAACAGAGTAATGGACAAGACAGCATCAAGAATGAACTAGATCCTTTAATTTATGCTGGTGTTTATGAAATTTCCCAACTTCTTAAGTCTCTCATACTGCAGAGTGGCAGATCTACAATTATACCAAGCAGTGATGACAAGACAACATTTTGCTACCTGGAACCAGAAAAATTAGGCATTGTGGATCATACCATTCAAATTAACCGTGGAGATATTGGAATATGGTATAACTACTGCAAAATTTTTTTGCCCTCTTTGTGATTTTGTTAAGACTACTTAAAGAAATCTAAGGCCTTAATCCCATCATGAAATCTAAATTGGGATGTTCTCGTAGAGAAGCTTATACGTTGGTTATGCATTACTAAATTACTTAAGGAATTGACAACGTACATTAGAATATAAATTTAATTACACTTTAATAAATATATTTCAAACATTTTGGCAATGTCATGTTGCCATCTTCAAAAGGAACTTACAAAAGAGGCAAGTGCACGTAGGCACTACAACACAGTAACTGAGAATGAAGTTATCGTTCTCCTAAAAGTCCTGATGGTGCCCCCTAGAGGGCTATGTAGGTGTTCTTGGCCGTTGGGCTAAAGGTTTGCTGATGTAATCCTTCCAAATTTGTTGAGGTTTGGAGAGTTTCTTAAGGCTGCTGCTGATTCCATGAATAGTCTTTCGAATTTGAACTTATGGTGTATTACTGTAGCTTTCTTCCACCATATTCTGTGGCGTGTATCCAGAGCATGGTCTGCAAGACCAGAGTGGCTGTACTTGTGAAACTGGATGTAGTCCTTGTATTCCGAAATTCTGATATTCGCTGTCCTGCCTGTTTGGCCAAAGTAAGACAGTTTACAGCTGCAAGGGACCTGGTATACACCAGGTAGGTCTAGGGGAAGTGTTTGGTCTTAAGTGGAGCGGATAAGGGATGCCAATTTTCTGTTTGGTCTGTAGAGGTCAAGTCATGTTTTTTTTAAGATTTTGGTAATTTTTTCAGAGGTGCCTCGGATGTAGGGAATGGTGATGGATTTAGATTTAAATCCTTGTTGTGAAGGGAGGGAGGGGGGGGGGGTTGTGGTTTGTTGGTTTCAATATTTTTTGGATTTTTTGGGTGGGTAGCCATTGGCTGAGAAAGTGTTAAGGATGTGATTTAGTTCAATGTTTAGGGCCTTGTCATTAGAACAGATTAGTTTAGCCCTGTTGTATAGTGTTTTCACCACTCCATATTGTGGTGAATGTACCTGCCTGTATGGGTGGGTTTTCTATAAACTGAGAAAACCAAGGTTCCATCAGGCTGGTGGGTGACTTGTGTGTCTAGGAAAGGGAGGCTGTTGATTTCCTCTTTTTCCAGAGTGAACTCGATTCTAGGGTGTTGGTTGTTTAAGTGTGTTAAGAAGGAGAGGAGTGTATCAGAGCCATGTGGCCAAATAGCAAACACATCATCAACATAGTGAAGCCATATGGTTGGTTTTTGTGGGGCAGAGGCTAAGGCTTTTTCTTCAGAGGTCCCTATAAAGAAAGTGGCCAAGGGTGGGGAGAGTGGTGAACCCATGGCTGTCCCCCCCAAACCTCAACAAATTTGGTTGCATGAGACTGCCCCAAATTTGGGAGGCTTACATCAGCAAGCCTTCAGCCCAATGGCCGAGGGCACCATCAGGACTTTTAGGAGAACAATAGCTTCATCACTTCATTCTCAGTTACTGTGTTGTAGTGCCTACATGCAAGCGTCTTTTTTGTAAGTTCCTTTTGAAGATGGCAACGTGACGTTGCCGAAATATCGGAAATATTTATTAAAGTGTAATTTAATTTATATTCTTATGTACGTTGTCAATTCCTTAAGTGATTTACTAATACTAAATTGGGATGATTGCTTAAAATCGCCTCAGTTTTAGGAATTTGTTTACAGCATGTTCTGCATTGATGTTAATATATATATTCATACTTTTATATACTGACTGAGATCCAAGAATTAGAACAAACAATTAAATTTATTAAATATGCAACATGTTTCATCAGAGTGGCTGTCTTCTTCAGCCATGAGAGAACATAGAAAGCCAATAAAAAACACTATAAAGAATTGAGTCACTATAAAACTATAAATTATAATACTATAAATTCGACTATAGACCACAGTTAACTTCGAACTGGAGCTACAGTCCATGTTAAAGTTCTATTGTTAGTGCACGTGTGGCTTCACAAGTGCGCCAACATCTGACAGCAGAGCTGAATGAGTCCGATAAATTGTAGCTGAGGTTACTGTTTATATGAAGAAGGTCCATGACAATTTCTTTAGACTCGACTGTGTGCCGTTCCACCTCGTCATGGCATATGTGAAGGTTTGAAGTTGTTGTCCAGTTTATCTCATGTTGGCGGCCTTCATTATTTGTGTTTACTGAAAACAGGACATGGCTTGAGAGGGCACTAGCTCTGATTCTTTTTAAGCAATGTCTCTTCGATGTTCTTCGAGATGTAGGAGAATGGATTTTTCTGTTTGGCCATAGTATAGTTTTCCGCAGTCACATGTGATTTTGTACACACCTGGGAATTGTAGATGGTTGTGATCTTAGTTTGCAAAGAATAGAGAAGCACGTTTTTATGTTAAACTTGCCCAAAATTCTTCTTAGTTTCTTGGAGAGCGTGCTGATGTATGGCAAGGAGATATAACCTTTGGGGTCGTCCTGTGTTTCTACGTTGTTTCGTTGATGGCAGTATAGTTGTTTATTGATAGTTTTTGAAGAGTAGCCATTGTTTTTGAAGATCCTTTTAAGATGGTGTAGTTCATTTTTTAGTTCTTCATCTGACAGTACAGATCTGGCACGATGTGCTAGAGTTGAGATGATACCCATCTTCTGTGTTGGATAGTGATGTGAGGACACATGCAGGTATCTATCCGTGTGCATAGGTTTTCTAAAGATGGAGATTTTTATGGAGTCAGATGTCTTAGTAAGTTTTATGTCCAGAAAAGGTAGAGATCCATTTTCTTCAATCTCCATGGTCAATTTGATGTCTTGGTAGAAGTTGTTTATGTGATTTAAAAAAGTGTGAAGATTGTCAATACCGTGCTCCCAGATAAGGAATATGTCATCAACATATCTAAGCCAAATTTTTGGCTTAAATGTAGAAGAGGAGATTGCCTTTTGTTCGAAGTTTTATAATTTATAGTTTTAATGTTTTTTATTGGTTTTCTATGTTCCTCTCACGCCTGAAGAAGTCGGCCACTCCAATGAAACATGTTGCGTATTTAATAAATTTAATTGTTTATTCTAATTCTCAGATCTCAGTCAGTATATAAAAGTATGAACATATCCCAATTCCGAGTTAATATAACAAATCATCATATATATTTTTTACATCTCTCCCAGATGGTACGCTGGAGGATGCTTATACTTTAGACTGTGCAGCACAAAGTTCATATGTTTCAGCTTAATAGTAAATGAATTATGCAATTCTATATGCACCTTAATGTCATCTATTTATTTTAAATTAGTTATTAAATGCCTTTGTTCAATTTTAAGGCTAAATAAGTGCTGATATTGAAAAACAATCCAAATTATATGTGTCACCATTTTTAGTCTATAATTGGGTCTTCATATTGCACCACATTAAAACAATATGACTAATTCTTGTTCCATTTTTTCAGTGATTTCTTTAAGCAACTTTCAAAAATAGTGTTATTGTGATACGACATTGAAGTCTATCAAGTATGTTTCATATCTGCATATTGTTACCTACTTTTTTTCACAAATATGAAATATAAATTAAAATATTTTAAAATGGAATACTTCAGAATGCTTGATAAAGCTCAACTTAAAAAAAAAAGACAATAAAATCTGCATGTGAAATGAGATAATTTTTGATGCACTGCATGTTTTTATGAAGTTATTCATAAGTTTTATTTTTAGAAACTGAATTTTTATTGTATACATTCTTAAGGATTTTTAAATGTTGAAATATAATCCTCCTTTTTTTTTTGCCAATTTGATTCAGTTATAAAACTTCTTGAAATAATACTGAGTGTGTTATAATACTGCTGATATTATGTATTTATATAACATATGTTACTTAGTCTTTTTTTTTTTTTTGTAAAAGAAAACAGCATATAATTACATCTGGGATTTATTCTCTATTAACATCACTATTTGAGACATCAACTTTTTTCTTTTTACATCTTTACAAATAATCATTATTTAAGATATTTATGATTGCTGCATAATATCAGAATTCATGTTAACATTCTTAAAATATGTTAGTCTTTCTCATGAATTAAGTATTACAAGAATTATTAATATATTAATGGCAAAACATTGTGACTTTTTTTATAAGCATCATTTGTCTGAATCAGCACACAGATGCATGCATTTGGGATATTATAAAGAAAAACTTCCCACATATCATGCATCTTTTTTTGTAGTTAGACAAAATACTGAAAAATAATCAGTTATTACAGGAACTATAGAGAAGATAAAGCCTGTTGTCATCTTCCTGCATTCTTGTTAGCTTCGTGGTACAAGTGCTATTTGGCATTGAGCCATTTGTGGGTCAGTGCGGTAATTGGCTATGCATATAATAATGCTGGAAGTTCCATCACATCACTTTGAAGATTAATCTTCAGCCTTTATGAAGTTGACAGAAATGCAGGACAGTAATGATATTGTCACCATTAATTTTTGTATAGTTCCTATACCAATGTTAATTTTTAGAAAATATGATGTAATGGTGGAGCCAGGTTATGGCAGGTATATGGGGCCTGACACAGTTAAGAGAAGGATGAGATAGTATATGATATAAGAGATGCCGTTTTTTTAGTGACATAGTACATCTGTTTATGTATGTCTCTATAAGTACGTATGGTTGTAATTTTTTTTCTTTTAATGTACTTTACACTTTTGGAAAGCTACTTTGATGTGCTGATACCTATTATTTACTATTTGCATTACCTCAAAATTCATGAGATAGCAAGACTTTTTGACTTAGCTTTCATAATTCATTTGGACTTATTTGTGAATTACCAATCATTTTTAATATGAAAACTGGAATATTACATTGGCTGTGGCTTTTCTGATTCTTATTTTTGATAGCTTTACTACTGCCAATCAAAACCAGTATTTGCCTCATTCCAAACACACATCAAACATTGCCTTGTTCTTACATAGAGTCCCAATTTTTATCTATTACTCACATATTTATATCTAAAAGATAGCCCCTTTACAATGTGAGTTGCTTTTAATTTACCATATTCCTTTGGATTGAAACTATTGCATTTTAGTATGATATTTCATTCCCAATCTGTAAAGCACATTACTATAATAAGCAGAATGCAAAGTTTTGGTTCAAAGAAGAATGGTATATATATGTATATAGATAATGAAACTAAATGTGATAGTACTATTTAAAATATTATTATAGATTCAAAAATATTTTTCATAAGATTATTTAATAAAGACAATTGCAGTAATTCAAGCTTACTAGCATTTTATAGATGCAAAAAATTAAGACAAGTGTTATTGTTAAAACCATTTCCATTAAAGATTTGACATTTCCTGAAGTTTTTAATGTATACTTTGTATATGAATTTATAATATTGGCAACAAAAGAAAAATTCTCTTTCACGTTCATTCCAAAAAGTTGAGGAAGGCGACATTATGTAGCGACTTGTAATTATAATCAACACCTTCATTTTGATGTGCTTGTTAAACAATAACTTGCTAATTACTCTCCTTTCTTCAAAATGATTATTAATCAACCTGTTTGAAATTTCATATTCTAAAAAAACATGTAATGCACTTTAACCTACTGGAATTTTATGCATTAAGTTTTTTTAATCTATTCTACTAACTTTTTTTTTAAATAGAATATGTAAATAGAAATTTAAAAATATTGACTACTCTTGTATTATGTAAACCAAGATTTTCATAAATTTATAAAATCTCAGGTAGCAGATCGGTATACTTATCCACTTTTTTCATAAAGCCTGCCGTCCAAAGTTATATTCCATTAAAAATCATGTATTCTTTGAGTAAATAAAATTCTGTTCCTTGCAAATTGTGTTAAATTTCTTTCTACATTCTAGAAAGCATGAAATTTCGATGCATGAGAATTGCTGAAAAGCAGCAGTCATGAAATAATTTTGGAAATCAGTAATTAGCATTATCTAAATTTTCCAAGGTAAAAAAAAAATTATGTTCAAAAAAAAAAAAAAAAAATTAATGACCTTTGCTTAAGTGGTATAGTTATATATCTGTACAATTTCTTTTATTTTGTATTTTTAATTTATATACTTCTTTTAAGCCTTTTTAATAATTATTTTTGGTTATAGACCTTTCTCATTTGTCTCCATCTTTCTCTGTTGAAAGCTTCCCAGTGCCCACTTTTTTAAACCATCTCCACTAGGTTATTCTTCCATCTTCGCTTAGCTCATCCAGGCATTTGTCTTTCTTCATGTGGATGCCACTGGGTGATTGTCTTTCTTCATCTGTGCAACATGTCCTGCCATCTCTATTTTAATTTTAAAATCTCTTCCCCCTATATCCAACATGTTTGTTTCTTTTCTTATATCTTCATTCTTTATTTTGTCTTGTGGTCTGATGTTTTGCATGGCTCTCTCTCCATTCTGTACTCTGTTTTCCTCATTTTGTCCAGTATTTGTTTGATTATTGGGCTCTGATCCACATGTCATAACTGGGATAATGATAATGCACTATGCATATATATTTAATTGAATTTATTGCAAAATGAAAATTCAAAATAAGGAAGTTTGAAATTATTATTATTAAGAGAGACCTCTAGGAAGTCAGGAACTCATCAAGGGAAGCCATGCTATTCACACCAGCTGTCATACCTCTTGAATTCATTCACGCTACTTGCGCACACAACATCCAATGACATTCCAATCATGCACTACACTATGAGAGAAAAATCTAGCCCTAATGCTCTTCTTGGCAGCATTCGTTCTCAACATCCATGGATGCCCTTGCTTCATCCATCCTCCATAAAATGAAAAATTCCCATCTACTGAAATTCTATATAACCCTTTCAGAAGTTTGTAAATCTCAATCATATCATCCCTCTTTCTGCTGTTTGTTAATGTCTGCAGCCTACAAGTTCTCAGTCTGTCTTCATAATCAATATTCCACAATCCTGATATAATTTTTGACATCTGTTTTGCACTCTCTCTCTCTCTCCACTGCATCAGAATCACCATGGAAATCAGGAGACCAGACCTGCAGTCAATTGTCCAAGTGAGGTCTTATCCAGGCCTTGTAAAGAGGCAAAAAAACTTCCTTATCTTTACATGTCAAGGTTCGTTTCAGCATTGCGATTATTCTCTCAGTTGTATTTATAATTTTTGCTATATGACCATTGAACTTCAACTTCCTGTCTACTAAAACTCCAATCCAAGGTGCATGACTTTACATTTATTAACATTGAAATGACCACTGTTTTCACATGCTCACCAACCTATTCATATGCAATACTTGCAGAATGATTTGAACAGCATGCCCGATGTGGTGAAAATTGATTTTATACCTAAATCAAGAAAAAATTCAATGACTTGGATGCAATTGCCTATTTTGATATAAGTTCTCATCATTTCCAGTGCCATTTTCAAATTCAGTATGAAATGTGGCATCATCCTTATCTCCAAAAATACAGGCTTGTTCTGACTTAATAATATTAATAAATTAAAAAAAAAATAAAAAAATTAATAAGTTATTAAAATTCAAATTAATAACTATTTCATTGTGGCATTTTATATTCTGTAATAACCCATTAACACAGTCTATATTTAGATAAAGAAAAGGCAGCTCCATTTCAGTTAAATAGGCTTTGCTATTTCTTTTTTGGAGTGACATGAAATTCTTTTCAGAATCTTCCTATATATATAATAATAATATTATTATTATTATAAAAACCTCCATGGAGTCAAAGACTCATCGTGGGAGGTCCACTGTTATACACACAGTTTATCATACTCTGCCTTAAATATATTCACTGTCTCTGCACACACCACACTCTCAGGCAAAGCATTCCAATCACTCACCACTCTCCATGCAAAAAACCTGCTCCTTGCTCACACCCTCCTTATACAGCTTCCAGGAATGACCTCTTGTTCTCCTGCTATCCTCACCCATTCTGTGCAAAACCTCCCCGACGTTAATCTGGTAATAACCATTTGACAGCCTATATGTCTCAATCATATCCCCCCTCCTCCTTCTATCCACCAATTTCTGCAAATTGCATTTTGTCAATCTGATTTCATACTCTACATTCCACAGACCAGAAACCACCTTAGTCAATCGCCTCTGAACTTTTTCCAATGCAATTTCATCTTTTTGAAAACCAGGTGACCAGATCTGTGCACAGTAATCCATATGTGGCCTGATCAAAGCCTTATACAAAGGAACCATAACATCCTTACTTCTACAAGTCAATGTCCTCTGCATCATTCCCATTATCCGCTGTGTTGTCTTCACTATTTTAGTAACATGTCCCTGAAATTTTAGGTCCTTGTCTACAATCACTCCCAAATTTCTCATTTCCTCTACCTCTTCCAAGATATTTGCATCGATTGTGTACTTTGCATCCCATCTCTGCTTCCCAAATTTCAAAACCTATATGTATTATGTCAATTTTTATTGTTTGTTACTGTCTCTGTAACAGTAAGGTTTCCATCTATTTTTGCTTTTTTTAAAAGGGCATAATTAATGTTAAAGCTGAACTAGCAATCACTGAATATTAATATTCTTTCAAAAGTTAGATTCAAATAAGCTTCATTTACTTTTGCACATAATCAAATCACTACAACAATGACTAAGCAATTTTTGTAGTTTGTGTTTGATTCTTTTTGTTAGAAGAAAATTCCCTCATGAATCAAGTTTTATAGAAAAAAGCAAATATTTTATTTAATAACTGTTAATAACTGATTTTAAATTATAAAATCAGTTATTAAGAGTAATTTAACAATAATTAATAAATAAGTGATTTATAATTTTTGTTGATCTGTCCATAGAACTTGAACAGTCATCCAGCAGATATACAGAAGTATTATCAGATTTGTCATATTTTATCAATGTTCTTCATGTTAACGCCATTCTATATTATCTTAGCAATTTTTTCTCTTCTTGCAGCAATATATATAATATTTATTTTATAATTGATTCTAGGCAACAGATGTTTTTTTAAGTAATACAGGTGAATCAAAATATGCCTTAAATGTTTCCTGTTTCATGAATTTCAAAGTATTAATTGTATGTGAATGTTGTGTAAGTATCTTATATAAATTTAGTAAATAAATAAATTTATAGGATTATCTTAGAGGTACATATTTTAGGTTAAAAATATCAGTTTACTAATACTAATCTTTAAACTGTAAGTGGAATAATGATCTGAAGCCTAGACTTGAAATTAGACCACATATTATTATAGCCCAATGCAATTTACTGTTTCATGTCAGCAGTTTCCTTCCAGATTAGTCTAATATTTATCATGTCTGATTTGATCAGCTCTTAGTTTTGTGTCTTCTACCTAATTGTATCAATCATTTGTTAACCTAATCTCACACCTCCCATGCAATTTTTATTTGAATATGAATAATGTTAAGGTCCTTTCTAGTATCCTCATTTTCAATATTGTTTTTTCACTAATGCCATCTGTTTGTTCTCTAATTTTTCTCAGACATATCTCATATCTATAGTTTCCAGTATTTTGATAAACTGTTTTTTTTTGCTTCTTATTTACTTTTCATATCCATATGCTAAAACTGCTGGAACATGTATTCAGCTATCTTCAATTCTATTATTCAGTATGCCGTCTTCATTAAAAATTGGACCTCAGTAGCAGAAATATTGTAATAAGTTTTTGACTAGGAACTATCTGCATAGAGTAAAGAACTGAGCTTAATTTATTACTCGACTTCATATTTAATATCATTTTTCTTTGTTTTTTGGAACAATCTGAAGATATCATTATCAACAGTAACTACCACAGCAACTTTTATCCATATACAGTACTAATGTAATCATTCACCTGATCTTTATTTTTCAAATTTTCCAGGATATTTTATAGGTCTGGAATTAATTTCCTTAAAAAATTCATCTGCTTCTTTATTGATACAATAGTCTTGCTGCCCAGTTTCCCATTTTTAAATTTTTTCCCATGACTACTTTGAAACTGCCTTTCATTCAGAATGTTATTTTTATATTTAGTCTCCTTTGTATCAGCAACACTATTATTATTATTCAGGCCTACATGGAGTCAAAAGACTCATCGTGGGAGGTCCTTTCTAAGAAACACAAAGTCTATCATACCACTCCTTAAATGCATTGACCGTTCTCGCTCTCACCACTCCAGGCAATGCATTCCATGGTTCAACCACCCTCCATGCAAAGAAACCACTCCTCACCCTCTTTCTCACAGTTTCCTTTCGTAACTTCCAGGGATGGCCCCTTGTCATGACTCCTTCCCGCTGTTCAACCAAGTGAAAGAACTCCCCAGTGTCAACCCTGTAACCATCTCTCAACAGTTTAAAAGTCTCAATCATATCACACCTCCTTCTTCTATCCACCAAACTCTGCAGTCCACGCTCCCTCAGCCGATCCTCATAACTAACATTGTACAGTCCCGACACCATCTTTGTTATCTGCCTTCGTACCCTTTCCACAGTTAATTTATCCCCTTCAAATCCTGGGACCAGATCTGAGAACAATAGTCTAAGTGTGGTCTGATCAGAGTCTTATACAATGGAATGATAACCATTTTATCTCTGCAGGTCAGTGTCCTTCTCATTATTGCAGCAATCCTCTGCATTACCTTCACTACCTTTGCAATATGTCTCCTAAATTTCAGGTTTCTATCAATCATCAAACCCAGATCTCTTATCTCTCCTACTTCCTCCAGTTTAACTCCTCCCATAGAGTATGCAGCGTCCCATTGATGTGTCTCAAACCTTACATTTTGCTGTATGAAACTGACACCCCCATTCATTTTCCCATCTATCTAGCTTATTCAAATCCTCTTGCAGGGCTACCACATCTGCACTATTACTAATAACCTTTCCCAGCTTTGCATCATCCACAAACAACCGAATATCCCCTTGCAATCCGTGGATTGCAAGATTTAAAGGTTAAACAATATAGGTCCCAGTACCGAGCCCTGTGGAACCCCACTTGTAACCTTCTGCCTCTTTGATATTGCTCCACCATACACAACTCTTTGATACCTATCGGACAGCCAATCCTGAATCCAGTTGACCAATCTGACATCCAGACCTATGCACTGCAACTTAGATATCAGCTTATCATCTGGCACCCTGTCAAATGCCTTTGCTAAGTCTAGGAAATGATAGTATATGCCTTTCCTTCATCTAATGCTCTCGTAACTTTATCATAAAAGGCTAGCATATTGCTAAAACAAGAGCGGCCCTTCACAAATCAATGTTGACTCTCACTGATAACATTACCATCATCTGCCAATGCTGTATATGGTCCCTCACTACTTTCTCCAAGATCTTACTATCTTAACTTCCTTCCATTCCATGGGCACCTTTCCCACAGCTAGACTTTCAGTGAAAAGCCAGGTCAAGGGCACTATCAGTTCCTTAGCACATTCTCTCAAAACTCGTGAAATACCATCTAGTCCCACAGCTTTACTAACATCCAGAGTACTCAGTATGTGGAACACGCTCTCCTCCTGCACCTCTAAACCTGCTCTATCCCTCTAATATTCAAATTGACTCCTCCAGGATGAAATACTCCAATAAAGTGTTCATTGAACAATTCCACTATGTCCTCTATTCCCATTTTTATCCCACAATGTCATTCTTTCACAGTAATTTCTCCTCCTACTGGCCACATAGCTAAAAATTTCCCTAGGATTTTCCTTGGATCTAAGGGCCAATCTTTTCTCATATTCCAGTTTCGCCTTCCTTATCATACTAGTCACTCTTCTAGTCTGTGTCTTATGTTCTTCATGCATCTTCTCTTCATCTGTCTCCTTATATCTCTTCCATAGCCTCTTTTTCGTATGTAGCTCCTGTTTAATATTGTTTGTCATCCACTATACTCCAAATTGCGTCCTCTTCACTCGTGGTGTACAACTTACCATTGCTGATAACAAATATTCTTTCACAATTTCCCACGCACTAGTGATATCCCAGCCTTCCAATTTCTCCCTCCATGAAACTTCCCGAAGTTGACGTCTAAGACTATTATAATCACCTGCATTATAATTCCACAGAAGTTCCCGTCTCTTTGATACTCCTGCATGTCTATTCATGTTCCAAGTCAAAACCATATGGTCACTCTCTCCAACTGGTGGGAGAAATGTCAACTCGGTTATTATCAACTCTTCTGATGCTATAAACAAATCCAAAACTCTTGAACCTCTTGTTCCCTCTGTTACATGTTGCCTAAGACATTTGTCCCTCAAGAATTCTAGAAATTCCATTCCCTTATTGCTACATGCATCTTCCTTTCCCCAATCTATACTGCTGTAGTTAAAATCTCCCATAACAATCGTTCTTCTTGCACTTGCCATGCTCAACTGTCTCAACATCTCCTGGTCCCCACCCTCTGTGCTCCTTGGTCTGTAGCAACACTCCACTGAATATCCTGTCTTGGCTGCCTCACACCATATGCTTTCAAAATCATTAGTGTCACAGCCTTCCAAAGTCCTCACTCTTAGAGGACATAGGTCGTCACTTATCATAAGCAGCTCCACCACCATGCTTTCCCTTCCTATCCTGCCGAAAAATGCTGTACCCAGCAACTTCTATTCCTGTTATTATATCATCTTCTGTCAATCACGTCTCTGTGATCCCAATAATCTTTGGCCAGGCTGATGCTATCAGTGCCACCAATTCCTCTCCCTTATTCCGAATATTCCTGGCATTGGTATAAAGCATAAAAATGCCACTGTTTCTATACCTAGCATTATCCCCTCTAGACTCCACTGGGCTCAGCGTTACCTGATGTCATCCCCCTTTTCCCAAGTACCCATTCCCACAAGAGGCCACCCCTGCTACCATCCACACTGGGACATACTGACTCGTTCAGAACAGCAATCTCTCCAGATTGCCTACATCCTTCCTCATTCAAATGTAGGCAGTCTCTCACATACAATTCCTCTCTGCTCTCAAACGCACTCCAAGCATCCACATATTTGAATCCTCTCTTCTGACACATTCTCGCTATTATGCCATTTAATATCACCGCTCTTTTGCTCAGCTCTCATATAAGAATCTCATATCTCCTGCTGCCCTGTTTACACCACCACTCAAGTCATTTGTTCCCACCATCACAATCATCTCATCCACCCTTTCACTTCTCTTAATTGCCATAGCCACACTTTCTATCTTTCCTCCTGGCAAACACTCCCCACACATCCTATCTTGAACACCACAGATCATTGAGTCCCCATACATTACACTTCTTACCACCATATTCCTCAATTGCTCATATGCATCCCTCACTCTCTTGTAACACTTTCTCTCTGTGCTCCCCCTACTTACCTGCCGTCCTGACATCACTCTATCTCTAGTCCCTGTGCATTCCTTCTCTCCTGCTGTTTCCATTCCTATATCTGACACTCATTCCCTTTCTTCCACTTATCCTATTCTCACCTCTTCTATCATTCATACAACTCTCTCTCAATCCCTTTCCTCTACTATTGTTTCTATTCTCTCCTCTTCTCTCATTCCCATAACTCTCTCTCAATCCCTTTCCTCTACTATTGTTCCTATTCTCTCCTCTTCTCTCATTCCCATAACTCTCTCTCACTCCTCCTCTGATTCGCCTTGCATTTGTCTCTTCCATTCGCTTAATTTCATCTTTCACACTTCTCATCTCATTCCCCAGACATTCCACCTGCTCTTTCAGCTCATCTATCTCCTAAAACTTCAGACTCATTCAACCTTTCCATACTCTCCACCTCTATTATTTTATTCATACTTCTTTCGCCCTCTATCATTCCCGTCTCTGACTCAACGAGGTCAGTTATGGTCATTTCTAAATCACCAAGTTCCTCCCATTTTGTGCATATACATTTTCCCCCTTCTTTCTCCTGCCATGTATACAATCGCTGGGACGCATACATTCCGCAAGTCCCGCATGCTACAAAATCCTGTATGATATGGCACAAAATGGAGTCCTTAAATGGGGGGGGGGAGACTTTGCGATACGCCATTCGTAATTTTAACTGCTGCTGCCACCATTATTTAAAATAGTGTCGCTAATTAGTGTCAAAAAATAAATGCTAAATAAGTATCAGGGAGTATAACTATAAGAAAAATTACAAACAATTTCAAACAGAACATTTAAGTACACTAGATATAAATAATAAATAAATAAAATGAAATAATTAAATAATGAAAACTTATCCTTCGTCTTGTCTTCCACCGTTATGCATTAGATTCTGACCCAGTCTTCTCGGTAACCAAAATACGCAATATCACGACAACAACTAACTTCAAAAAACAACCACTGACGGACACTCGTATTCCAGAAAACAATTTAGCACTACAAAAACGTAGAAAAAACGGACTATTCACTAATTAATAAGCACTTTCTTCAGCACAGTCAAATTCCCTGCCATGTGCTACGGCGACTCTCAACACTATTTATGTCAACATAGTATTTCTGTTATCCTTCTAGCTCAGTCTCTTTTTCCATTCATGCTTCATATGTTGACTGTGTCTCTCGTCAGTATTATTGAGTTTTCATGTTGTCCCAGCTGGTATGATAACTAATTCTGGTTATTATGAAGGTTCCTTGAATTTCTTTTTGTTTACAGTTAGTCAGAGAGAAAGAACAGATCTTCAGTTTGTTGAAAAAGAGGTGCAATAAAACATTCAGTCAATAAGTTGTACTCAGAATACAAATAGATGTGCGAAACAAGTGATGTTGCAAGTGTGAAAGACATTATCATTGGTAAGGACTAGCAAAGCATGCAGAAAGCTTCATTAAGCTAATGGAGGAAGTTTTACTGCTTCTTGAAAAGAAAAAAAAACACTGAAGTGGTTGTTTGTAGATAGATAGATATGAAAAAATGTGTCAGCAGATATGATCTGAGAAAAGAATAAACCATTCTGTGGTTGCTTGTTGAGTGGCACTCTCAGTAAAGATATTGCACTCATAGTAAATAAATTAATTCCATATATGTATTGCATCATTTCCTAGTCTTTTGTTTTTCATTCTCTTTAGAATTTCACTTAATTCTCAAAAGAGAAATGCAATAGCAAAAGTCCCTTAAAAAGCTGGTGAGAGGCCAGTAGGGATAAGCTGGAAGGAGGGGTTAAATAAATGCATGTATTGTGGGATTTCTGAATATTTGAGCAATTTTTATTCATAAAAACCTTGATGTAAATACTTCCTTACAGATGTAAATAATACAGCTACAGGATTGTATGGTATATCAGTTCATGTATTACAAGAATATGCTAGGGAATTGATAGTGCCTTTAACCAGATTAAGTCTCGGCTGTGGATTTGTCCCAGAGGGACAAATCCACAGCTGAGACTATAGGAGTGAAAAGAGCTGAAAATAGTTCCATGACATGAAAGAGGCTCCAAGACTCAGGCAGCATAAACCAATCAGCATCTTGGAAATGGAAGTCAAGGTATTGGAGAAGTTGGTTAAGGGCAAAATTCAGAAATGTGTGGATAGGAATAGCTTATACTATGTGGGAGATAGCATGGTCTTGTGAAGGATAGGTCATGCCTTAGCAATTTATTTACTTTTTATGATAAAGTGACAACTGAGGTAGATAATGGAAATGGATTACACACTGATACTTCTAGACTTTGAAAATGCATTTTACAGGATAGCACATAGACCTCTGTTACATAAACTGAAGCGAATAGGGATGGATGTAAAGCTGATGGATAGGCATCAGAGTAGAAGGCCTTATGGCTGCTATTCAATTTGTACAATAGAAATAGGAAAATTCAGTTGTTTGCTGGTGATGCAGAGATCTTGCAGAATGATTTAAATAGGCTGACAGTATAGGCAAAGGAGAATGCTGTCAGTTTAATGCAAAAATAAGTTTATTCATTTTGGGATGAAAAGATTACTAATTGTGTGCTATATTGGTGGAACTAGGGATTTGGAGTGCTGGTGGACTGAGTGCAGAGGACATATTGTAAAAGTCTCTAAAATAGCTCATAGGATTACATGGTTATTATTATACCTTTGTATAAGTTCACTGACGTTGCAAATGTGACTTGTTGAAAGAAGAAGATATACTTGGAAAATGCCAGGGGATATAGAAAGGTACCAAATAGATTATATTATGACAAGAAATAGATTTAACAATCAAGTAAAATCATGCAAAAGTTACCTGGGAGCTGATGTTGATAGTGACCACAATTTGGGTTTATTGAAATGTAATCTGAAATTTAAAAAGTTGTCACAACCAAGGAAAAGGCCCAAATGGAACATAAGTAACCTGAAAACAGAGGAAAATCATAGAAACTATAAACAGCAAACTGATGAAAGCATTAAAACTGGAGAGAGGGAAAAGAAAAACATAGAGGAAAAGTGGACTCATTTGAAGGATACAAACATCAAGTCTGCCAATGACTGCATAGGATTAAGGAAGAAGAATATAAAAAAAAAACATGGATCGCCCAGGACATTCTAGATCTAATAGATGGAAGAAAGCAAAGACAAATAGAAAGTGTAAAGAAGCAAAAGAACAATGGTATACAGAGAAATGTAAAGAAATAGAAGACCTAACAAAGACTGGAAGAATCGATAAAGTTTATAACATTATAAAAGGAATAAGCCAGCAAAACAAGACAAGAAGTACAATTATCAAAAATAAACAGGAGAACATACTTATAGATAAGGAAGGAGTACTTAGAAGATCTAGATGCCAAAACTATAGAAGATAAAACAAGACTTGATATGGAAGAAATTGGTCCAACTATATTAAAAGATGAATTTGAATGGGCACTGAATGAATTGTCAGCTAACAAGGCACCAGGAATGGATAATATCCCCTCAGAATTAATAAAATACTCAAGAAACATAATTAAGTCATACTTTTTCAAGATCATAAAGGATATTTATGAAACAGGGATCATCCCCAAAGATTTTACACAATGCTCTATCATACTCATTCCTAAAGTAAATAATGCAAACAAGTGTGAAAATCATTGAACAATAAGCTTAATATCACATACTTCGAAAATACTACTCAAAATTATACAAAAAAGACTAACAAAGAAGGTTGAAAATATGTTGGTAATGATCAGTTTGGATTCAGGAAACAGCAGGGAACAAGAAAAGCAATCCTAGCTCTAAGAACAGTTATAAAGAAGATTGGAGAAGAATCAAAATACTCTGATAGTCTTTCTTGACTTGGAGAAAGCCTTCGATAGTATTGACTGGAATCAAATGTTTCACCTCCTAAAAACAATAAAGGTAGATTGGAGAGATAGAAGGCTCATATTCAATCTTTACAAGCATCAAGAAGCCCTAATAGAAGCAGCCAGCAATACAACAAAAACTGCAATAGCAAAAATACGTAGAGGTGTAAGACAGGGGTGTTCTCTTTCACCCATATTGTTTAATTTGTACATTGAAGATGCAATAAATAAACTGAAAGAACTAATTGAAACCGCAATTAAGATAAATGGAATTGATATTAACTGGCTACGGTTTGCGGATGATATAGCAGTTTTAGCTGATAACGAAAACAAATTGAAAGCCACCCTAACAAAGATGGAAGAAATCTTCACACAGTACAGCCTAAAAATTAATTATAAGAAAACAAAATTATTAATACAAGTAAAGCAAATCCAATGAAAATAAACCTGGAAATAAATAATAACCTACTACAACAGGTATCCTCTTTTAAATATCTTGGAAGTCTTATCACAGAAGATGGAAGAAACCAATCAGATATTATAGCACAAATAATCCTAGCCAAAAAAGCATTCTATAACAGAAGAAACATTTTTACCAGTAAAGAACTTAGCATCCAGCTCAAAAAAGGCTAGTGAAAACATACATATGGAGCATTGCATTATATGGTTGTGAGGCCTGGACTCTAACAAAACAAGACATGAAAAAGTTAGAGGCATTTGAAATTTGGTGCTGGAGAAAGATGATGAAAATTAGTTGGACAGAAATGAAGAAGTTCTGAATAAAGTTCATGAGGAGCAGTCATTAATGAAACACATCAACAAGAGAAGAAAAAGCCTAATTGGACACCATTTGAGGCATGGGGAACTGATTACAGAATAATGGAGGGGACTGTAGAAGGAAAGAGGCCACGAGGCAGACCAAGAATTTCATATATAAATAACATGATGCTAACTGGCTAAGAGTTATGAAGAGATAAAAAGGAAGTCACAAGACAGGATGTTGTGATGTGCTGCTATATTTACCAATTTTCGGATTGATGCACCAAAGAAGAAGCAAAAATTTGCAATGGCACCTCAAACTTGACTTTCCTCATAATAATAATCCAGTGTGTATGAATGTGCATGCATTATTTAATGGATAGTGTGCTCTGTTCCAGTTTACTTAATAGGAAGTTTAAAGCATATCACTATATGTTAACATGATAGAGGTCAGTTGCTTTAGATTATTTGCCCAGACTCTAAGGTGATTAGCTACATTAAATTTTCAAGCTGTCTGTTATTTTAAGATTAATTTAAAACTAGTTAGAAAACTAGCCATTTATATTTATAGTAATATATAATATCATTTGCACAATAATTGTTATTAATCATTGTGTCTTATCCTGAATTGACAGTATACCTCAATACCAAAGTCCAGAAAAAATGGGAGGAAACCTTCCTCAATATAATCAGGATAAAAAATAGTGTTCCTACCACTTTGCTTGTGAGAAGTGCAGCCTCCCCCCAGTAAAATTCATAATAGCTACCATATTAAAATGACTTTGCCACTCTTAGTGTGTGATCTGCATAACTGCATATTATAAACTTCTAAAAAACAAATATAAGTTATGTCACATATAATACCGATTTTTATTTTATTTTTTGTTCATGCAGTAAAATACACCATTTTTGTTTCAGATTTATTCAGCAAATATGCGAATTTTTTTAATATATCCATAAAATTAATATGATAAAAAAGGCATTAGAAAAAAAGTATCAATTTAAGTTATAAATACATTGATATGCAAACAAAACATGACATAAATATAGGTAACATAATTTAAAATAACTATATTAACTAAAAAATAAATAGGAGATAGTTTGAGAACAAATCTTATTTAGTTCAAAATTGAAAAAGTAGTTTGAGAATCTAAAAAGAACAATAACAGGAAATGCCTTTTGCAAAATAGTATAATAACTGTAAAAGCATATTGAAATAAGTTGCAAGAAACCTTTGTGTTGAATTTTGTTAACTTAATAGCAGTAGTATTTAACATGGAATAAGTGACATTTGATAGATCTGCTTACAGTATATTTTTTTTTATTATTAACAAAAAGTATCTGAATATCTGCTAACAGTAAAAATGACCATGTTCAGTGCAGCAGTGTACATTTTATAACAGGTGAATGATCCTTCTTATTCCATACAATTTAGTAATAAAATACTCTAAATTAAAATATGTAAGTAAACAGGGCCAGTAGAAGCGGGCGCTGCCACCTGAGCACGGTTCATAAGTTCATTTTTAAGAAAAAAATTTTTAGCATAAGAACCAAAAATTCTTAGAATGATCAATATTAAAATAAATAATGCCGGATACAAAGAATAAAAATTTTAAAAAACTGTATGCTACCACCTCTTTGATCAGCCGGCTGTTTACAATTTTGCAGCGAGAGCAGGCTAAATGCTTGCCTGCAGAATGTTGTGTCTACTGCAGTATATCAAAAGTGAAACAGTGAACGGTTTTTATGCACAGAAACGAATTTTCGTACAAAACATTTGTTGCTAGTTAACCAGTCATATTGTATGCATCTCAGACTATTATTTCGTCTCTGTGTTGTGTTGTGTAATAATTTCTTGTGGGTATAAAATAGAAATGGAATCAAAAATTTAAAAAAAAAGTTATCTGGTGCACAAAATCGAAAACGTCATGCTGCGAAAGAAGCAGATATAAAGAATCAAACTGGGGCTCTTAATAAATTTGTTAAAATATTAAAATATTCTAATGCAGATTGTAACCAACTCGATACATCAGAAATTAGAGTTGAAGAACCGTGCACATCATCCAGTTTGCATGAAAGTACTATTGCAACTATTTGAACAAGATACCAAGACGCATGATTAAGTGAAAAACAGTTAAGAGAAGATTTAGTTGTAGTTGACCACGAAACTAACACATTGTTAGTCTCCGTAAATTTAGAAGATTCATGTGAATAGGGAAATATTGATGAAAATTTTTGAGTTGTTTTAATTGAAAAGGGACCTGTTCAAAAGAAAAATATAGTATATCCCAGAGATACATACGGTTATAAATTTGGCAACATGCATTATAATAGAAAAATGGAAAACAGGGAGCTTGTGCCAAGAACATGGCTCAGTTATTCCGAAACTTTAAATCCTGTTTTTTGCTTTTGTTGCAAGCTTTTTGTTTGCAACAAAATCAAGTAGTCTTGTAGAAGGTTATAACGATTGGAGAAATGTAAGTATAACTTTGCATAGACATGAGACTAGTTTAACTCTCATGAACAATTTCTTAAAATGGAAGAACTTGATGAAAATTTAAAAAACAAAAATACTGTTGATTGCCAGACTCAAAGCATGTATGAAATGGAAAAGAAACATTTGACGAGTGTTTTAGAACACTTGATTGAAATTATAAAATTCCTTGGTAGCCAAAATTTAGCTTTTTGCAGATCTGATAAATTATATGAAAGGAATAACTGCAATTTTTTAAAATTAGTCGAACTTGCGAAGTTTGATCCCGTAATTGAAAATCACGTTGAAAGGGCCCTACAACAAAACAATAGAGTACACTATTTGAGAAAGACAGTCAAAATGGAATGTTGGAAACTAAGTAACGCAGTCAGGGACACAATTTTATTATCAATTCGAAAATCTAAATATTATTCCATAATTTTAGAGTACACACCTGATGCAAGTAAAACAGAACAAATGACCATTATTATTCATTTTGTTTCCTGTGACAATGGAATTGTCAAGATCAGGGAAAACTTTTTATGTTTTGCAGATATGTCAGATTCCACACACCGTGGTTTATGTGCAACAATAATGGAACATTCCCATTGAAGACGTGAGGTCAAGGGTATGACAATAGGGCAAATATGAAAGGGAAAAAATATGGGCTCCAAAATTTCCTTTTGAACCAAAATCCTCGAGCTTTTTACA